>NC_087513.1:83482918-83795004 GCF_963921805.1 Phalacrocorax carbo | reverse complement strand
TTGTCTAGGGGAGGACAAGCAGTTCTGAGCGAGTATGTGTACATGAGGATCCTTTCCTCCTTCCCTCCTTCCCTCCCTCCCTGCCTCTCTCTCTCCTCCACACACCTCTACTCATCTCCTCTCCCTTCTCCCAGAGTTCTCCTTCCCACTCCTCCCCTCTCCCCTGTCCCTTCTGTCCCTTCCCTCCCTGGCTCCTGTTTGGCAAGGGGCTCTCCTCATAGGATGGCGCCTGCCCCCATCACCCTCACCTGCAGGTAGACGCAGCCTTCGCCAGACACCTCTGTGCTGTACTCCCCTGGCACCTGGGGCAGGGGCACGTGCTGGAGCAGCAGCCGGTTTGTGGGATCCACTTGGAAGTCTTGCTGGAAGTCCCCTCCAGATCGCAGGGTCACTTTGGAAGCTGCTCCGCTCTTGGCATAAGTGACAGCTCCGTACAGGGACAGGGCTTGGAGAGCCACCACTGTGTCCTGAAAGAGATGGGTCCCAGCACCCAGGGGAATACAGTCAGCCTCTCCACAGCCTGTTCTGCCATGGCCTGCCCTTTGCTGTCGGGCAGGCATGCTTCCCTCCATTCTTCACTTTCTCTGGGTACAAGTACAAAGGAGAGGGAGAAAGAGAGCAGCTGTTGCATGTTTCCATTCCCTTCCTGTGTCCTCTGCACAGCAGTTGCTTGTTCCCTGAGCTCCCTGGTGTGGAGCTCTCTGCAGCCTTCACTTGCTCACCACAGGGTGAGGCAGCAACTTCATATGCACAGAGAAATTGGTGTGGGAGCCCACTCCAATGGCACAGACACACGTCCCTTGTGTCCCTACCGTTCTGCCCCACTGTGTCAAGAAAGCCAGGTCCTTAACCACAATATCCGTCATTCCCAGAGGCACGACCTGACATACTAGCCTCTTGGGACCTTGGCAACCATGGTAGACACTGCATGGCAGTCCCTGTCCTGGTGAGCCTCCCTGTGCTCCCACCTGCGTGTCGGACACTTCCCATCTTCTGACATTGGTGTGGGAGGCCGCAGGACGGAAGCAGCTCACCTGGGTGGAGGAGAAGCCTCCATTGGGATTCTGCTGACTGCTGATCCACTTTGCAATAAGAGATGCAAATGACAGCTCCTCCTGGGAAGGTGCCGGCTGCATGGTGAGGTAAGCAAGGAGCACATAGGCCGTCATCTCCACTTCAGCAGAAGGAGCTCGGTAACGGTAGTACGGGAGATCAACCTCTGGCTCTTTTCCCGGCCGTTGCCAATGAACAGACCCATCTTCACAGGAGGCAGGGAGCACGGAGACAAGACAACAAGCAATTATTAGTTGTTGTTGAAAGGCAGTTCTTGATCTGCTGCCGGTCCAGTTGGGAGGACAGAGCCTCCAGGATGCCTCTGTCACGTAGGGTGAAACGGGAAGGGTTAGACAGCTCTTTGCTTGCTGCAACTAGTATAAGATTGCTGAGGCTCAGTCCTCAGGCCTGGATACCGCTTTGTCCTACACTCCAGATTCATGAAGGCGTTTATGGGCTTGAGCACAAGGCTGGCACTGCTTCCCTTCTTGAGTACAGATGCCAGGACTGGGCAGTGACAAGCTCTGTGAGGCAAAATGACCCAAGGACTGTGAGCAGGGCTTGATAGTCGCATGCAGGTGGAAAAGGCAAAAGGTGCTGGGGATACGTCTTTCACAACCCTGCTACCCAATGCTTGGGCAAACCCTCTGTCCAGTCTGACTTTGCCAGAATGCTTCCGAGTCGTTACGTGATTTCCTGGAAGACTCGGAGCTTATGCTATGGCCTCCAAAATGACCTGTATGTTCATTTTCTCTCTCCGCTCATGAAGCTCCTCGCTGAGGTACTCTCCCTTGTGCTGTGCGAGGTCAGCTTTGTTCTATGTTGAGCACGTGCACTGGAAGGAGTGGCCACAAACACTGCTGAGTCCTTGCTAAGCAGTGCTGGTGTGGCAAGAGGAGCAGTCTGAGGAGAGATGCCAGCAGAGCTACCCTTTAGTTCAGCACCAATGGGGGATGGTGCTTCCTGATGGACTCCCTCGGAGCAGAGGAGTGGGCACTGAGAAGGAGTTCTCAAAAACACAACCCCTTTGCATAAGTTTTTCCTCTCGCACCACCTTCCCTCACTCACAGGAGCCATTTCCCGCTGCCATTGCTCCACCAATAAATGCCACTTTATCAACAGAAAATGTAAGGCCAATGGGCTGGAAGAAAGAGCTGTCCCACCAGAAGCACTCACCCTTTTTCACGGCTTCCTTTTCAAGTGAACCAAGCAATGCCTTCCGCTTCTCTCCCTTCCCTGCCAAGGCGAAGGTGTATGCCAGGAGTGCCTTGGTGTACACGTGGTTTTCTTTCTCATCCGCTGCTGTTTCCAGGCAGAACAGAGCGTTACGCACCACTGAGTGCTGGAAGGAGAGAAAGACTGAGCTGGAGCAGCCAGAGCTCACACTTAGGCCTGTCTTAGAACAACAGGAATCAGATGGTTCCTATGGAGCATTGCCATCCCCACTCTCCTGTCTGACAAAGATTATACCATTACGTATCCCTTCCTCTCCAGGTCCAAAACCCACTTAGAAAAAATGGGCAGCGAAAGGCTCTTTCTTATCTTGTGTCAGCTTTTCTTTAATACATCTTGTTTTAATGTTTTTTCCAGTTTATGTAAAGACTGTGAAGCAGGGCTCCAACACTTCTGTCTTGAGAAGGATGACTGGCCTGATTGTGTCTCAGAGCAAGGGAAGTTCTCTGGTATACTTCCTCTCTGTCAATGTACTGGGTAGTTGCTTTCCTCCTCTAGTTGTCACCCTGAGACTGTTCTCTGCTTTCAGTCTCTGCTCTATCCTCTCCTTTTAGTGTTTAGTTCCCCTTGTCCAGGGCCTTCTGAAAAAAATTCATTTTGCTGGAACTTGATAATGTAGCTTCTAGTTTGGAGATAAATTCTATCTCTGCACAAGAAAGAATATCTTTTTTCCTATTTTGTGGAATATTTTTTGTGACATGTAGCATCAACAATGCATTTCTTTTAGAAGCCAGAATATCATATATGGTTTAAGAGCACAACTGCTACAGCAAAGCAAAATGTAGCTACTTTACGTAGTGTTAAGCAACAGACACTGTGACTCCATGACCTTACAGCAAGACACATGACTGTTCCTCATTTGTGACAGAAAAACTGGTATAAAATTGAAGCAATAAGCAGTGTGCAGGGGGGCATGCCACAATCTGAAGCCTAGCAGCACATTTACAGCTTAATCAATGGTCTAGAAGGAAAAGACTTATTTTTCAGTGGCTTTGTACTTCACTGTGGCCTTCACTGTGTGTATACTGGAAGATTAAATCTTTTGTGGTCACTTTGGAGAAGCAATTCAGCTCTTTCTGAGAAAGCAAAGAATAATAAAATTGGCTGGGGCTATGCCTCACCTAAGGTTTCCTATGCTTACTACTGTTTGTAAGGTAAGTGTTGGGGAGGAGTTCAGTCTAATGACAGAACACGGCAGTAGATATGCATGCTGAAGACAGTACTAATAAGTTTTTTATGAAGGACCTAATATGGCTTATTTTACTTATAGAACTACTCTGTACGCTTTCCAATAGCATTAAATACCTAAGGGCTGTGCTGTTCAAGCACCTTAACTTGAAATGTGCCCATATCCCAATCAGATTCTGACAAACCCCCTCACATTCAGTGGTACTTCTAGGTTCAGACAGGGAGATAAAAAACATTCTCGTTATCCAATACGGTTCTGCTTGGGAACTTGCCTTCTAAACACAACCCATACCAAAGAAAGAATACTCTTCTGGTGAAGTTAGTATTGTCCATGTCACCCTGCTGACAAAATAATTCCTTCTGCTCATTTTCACTATACAGGAAAAAATTGCAACACAAAATAGACCCTACTGAAGTTGGAGCAGAGATATTACAGCAGCCCGGCAACCATCCTGGCTCAGCAGTCCTTCTGCTGCAATTCATACCCCAATTTTACCTGCACCAGAGGCTTGTCTCACAGTGAGGGGATCAGGGATCAGAATGACCAAACCCCCTTTGCTTTTAAATAGGCCTCAGGCTTCTCACAGACTACCATTCATGGTATTCCCGATAGGCGTACCTTATTCCCCAAGCATTAAGAATGGGGATTTTCCATAAAACAATCTAGAAGAGGCAGAGAAAATAAGAATGAATCCCTGAGTGTGCCACCTTTTTTTATAGACCTGTTATTATGCTGTTGTGTGAACACAATAGGCCCATACAAATGGTTCAAGAGGAATGTACTATTCCAACAAACAAAAGGAGATTTTTGTGGGTGTAGAAAACCTATTTGGCTCATTTCAGAGATGTGCTCTTCTAAAGGAGCAAAAGATTGATTCTCTACCAAAGAACTCAGAATAAGTTTAAGTGAAATGTGTATATGGGAGACAGGATTGCACAGAGGAGGAAGACGGAGGAAAAATGTTATTCCAGTCTAGGCTTGAATGGAAAGAATATTCAGACAGGATTTCTTCCTTCAGAAGGTAATCTGGGGGGTCACTAGTAGGGCAGGTTAGTACCATCTATGGTTCAGGTTGGGGTGCAGACACATACAGTTACAGGCAGAGGAATCTGCAGCAATGCAATAATGATGTAGGCCGTCAGTGTGATCTCATCATTCACTCCACCCTGCAGGAAAGCAGAAAAGTAGACGTTGATTCCACACAGCACCACTGGCTTCTCCTTGTGCTATGTACCTATATCATGCAGTGACAAATTCTTCCTAGCTTCCTTCTCATGGTAAGTCCTTCAGAAGCTGCTGTTAGCTTCTTCCTGCTTCTGTGATAACTCACATATTTGACTCCCCCTCTTCCCCAACCCCCAAGTGCTGAAATAGCTCTGTTGGTCCCAGAGTGACTTATGGTCAAGTTCCAGCCTGGCAAAGCCCATGTGGAGCTGACCAGACAGATATGTTACCTTCATGGCATTGTTCAGAAGTGTCCCAGAACTGCGGAAACAGCCGTTCTCCTTCTGCTTTTGAGTGAGCCAGACCAAAGCATCCTGGATATGCTTCTCATCTATGAAGATGTAAGGCCGGGCCTGGGCAAAGGACTTGAGGACAAAGGCTGTGAGCCTGAAAGTGACAGAGGGAACTGAGACATCCTGAGCAGACCCTGTATCCATCATAGGTCATAGGGCCCATGTGGGCACCACTATTCTGGAAGAAAGCAGTAGAGCCTACAGGACTTGATCGGGGGGCTGGCTGGAAACTGTGAGCTAGCTTAGTGACTTAGTGAGATAGCAACCAATGGTAAATGGAGCCTGCCATTCATAGCCCTGAGGGCTGCAGGTAGGTGGGCAATGGCACTCTGGGGATTCATCAGCATCTTCTGCTAACAAGAACTAGCTTGGGCATCCTGCAGGTCGCCCTCACTTGAGCTGAAGAAGGGTATCAGGGGAGTTAAGTAGCTATCATGGCGGCACTGCAAACCTAAAAGTCATCTCCCTTAGCACCCTCCCCTACTCTGCTATTCCACACGATTATCCTATGATGCCATGATTATAAACTCATCTCCACCTTGACTTCAACCTCTGCAATGACCAAGCACAAGATAGTACTGAGGAAAGGGCGGGCATGAAAAGCAGAAATGAAAAGCCAGTGGTACTGAAGTCTTACCAGCTATTCCCAACCTGACCATAACGGGGCCCAAAGGTGCTATAAGAACCATCCCAGTGTTTGTAGTTCAATTGCCTTTGATACCCTAAAATAGAGAGTGGAAGAATGTTTTAGTTGTCACAGTACTTTTCAAGGAGCGATGCAATGGAAATATAGCAGAAGTGGGACACAGTGGCCTTCTTATGGCACAAGTGTGAACTACACTGCTCAGTGTTACAGTGGAACTTCATGCAAACACACAGTTCTGAGTACTCCATCCCTGTGCTCTTCCTCTCTCCTAAAAGACCTGGAAACTGGGTATCTGTGGTCATGGCTGCCCTTTGCCTGAGGCTTGATGTGGAGATGTAAATGTATCCCAGACTTGAGAGAAATGGAAAAACAGTTCCCAGTGGAGAACAGAATACAAAGGGGAGCCCCACACCAGACAGGGATGCAGAAAACAGGATAATTTTCATTGGAGAAAGTGCAATTTTTCCATTAAGTAACTGAATAAAAACAGTCCCTTGTAATATCCGCAGATACCTACCATGTCCATATGTACCAATGTTATGTCTGCCATAGTGTGTTAAAACTAGCATGTTAAAATTCTGGCCTAGTCAAAGGTGAGTGACACTTTCCAAATCTTAATCCGAAGGAGGGTCCGAGATCTACATAAGCAGCTGCCATAATTAATGGTTGCAGCTGCCATGATTAATGGTTGCAGCCTGATTTATCTATTTCATATACCCCTTGTCTTATGGAGAGAACTCTGAGTTATTGCCGGTTCTGGACTACTTCTGTGTTCCTGTTTGAATGCTGTCATCTCTCACCCTGCACCTCCACCTGAGTGCAGGATTCTCTTTCTTATATATATTGTATTATATACACCTGACCTATCACATGTTCCCTTAATGCACCAGGACAACCTCCCCCAGATCATACATGCCAGTGGCCAATAGTGTCCTTATGCAGTTGTCATGGGAAGGAGTGAACTGAGAAGCAAAAGCCCTGTCCCAGCTCACCGCTCACTAAGTATCCGATGGCCTTGGATTTGACCTCCTCACTCAGCTGCCCTGTCTTGTTCAGATACTCCAGGACGTAGATGTTGGGTGCAAACAGGACCATGTTCTGCTCCCCACAGCCAAATGGCATCTGGAGGAGCTGGTGCAGGTTCTGCATGGCAGTGCCCATGATGTCGCCTGGGGAACGGGACAATTTCCAGTGTAAATTAGCACAGCTTAGGGCTTGCCAGTAGACTGAGCACAGCCTGAAGAAACATGGCAGTATTTCAGAATAGCAAGTGACACTCCAAGAATGCTTCACTTACCAAGCACTGTGAAATATGCTCTGGCTGAGCCATCCACCACAGTCTCTGGGAGAACCAGGGAGACTGGCTCTGACGTTGACTTTTCTGGGTTAAAAAACAGATCGATTTGGCTACAGTTCTGGGTATATCTACATGCCTGGGTAGCAGCTAAGAGGGTGAGACACTGTTCCCTGCACAGGGTTTTCCTGCTGTCGACAAATCCATTCCTCCATAATTTTGCAGTGGAAGCTTTCCATTCTGCAAATATTTTGTTGGGCCTACAACACCCTCACAGACAGTCACACACTTCCACATGGCACTATCTGCTGTCCTTGACTGACAAATAGACTTTCCAGCCTATCTTTCTGGCCTCTTCTGCTTTGGTGGGCAGACCATGGCCACCACCATTGTATGAAAGATGTTAGAGATAACCCTATTAAATCCCAGATATTCTCTCCCAACAGGGGCCTGGCCGGCCTCGGTTCTGAAGAGATAAGCTTCTGCCTAAGACTGCAGGGACTATTACAGCCTTAGCTCTTGTCCTTTAGAAAGAATTAGTTTCACTACCAATGGGACATGCATCTAGTTTGTTCAATTTTATCAGATCCCTACACCTTTGTTCTTAGAGCAGAGCATTCACAAACCTCGTCTTCTCCCTTTGTCTTTAGTCTCTACCTCAGCAAAGAAGGTCTTAGAAAGCAAAAGGCTCTTACCAGATGCACAGAGCACAGTGTTGTAGGTAGTTTCCACCTCGGTCCCTTCTGGCTTGGGGAGAAAAGGAAAACAAACAAACAAACAAACAAACAAAAACACAAAAGGAAAGAAAACCAAAAGGAATAAATATCAAGAGGGAATCTAAAATGGACTCTAAGAAAACTAAATACTTATAAATTCTCCTGTGGTAATAACTTCATTATATTGAAAAGTCTTTAGAAATTGCTTACAAAGTTTTTCCTCTGCATGCTAAACTGAGGATTACTGAGGACTGTAACATACTGGCTAATTACAGACATGAAATTTAGTACATGTTCTTTCCTTTCTTATTACTGAGAGAGGCCCTGCAGCTTCACAGGTTATGGTGCGGATAACGTGCAAGATGATGTTGCTGACAGCGCTAAGAGAGCCACGGGGCTCTGTCTTCCAAGGTGCTACCCACCTTGGCCCAGTCTAGCAGAACTCTTCAGACTGCGATGACAGCTGAGTGCCTGGGACGCTGGTAGGATATGTATGCAAGAGCTTTGACAAGTGACAACTAGAGCATTCCAATGCACCCAAAAGTCAAATACATGCCACAGTCAACTGGTGATTACATCCCTCTGTTTCAAAAACTTCTAGCCTAATTTTTGAAGTCAGCAAAGAAGCCCTGTTTTCTGTTGAGCTGCTTGAAAACATTCTGCATAAAACTCAGGAATCCAATATTTACTTGAAAACATACTTTAATCACAGTTCATTTCAGTGAGATTCTGGCATCATTTTTTTAACCTCCAAATAGGAGAGTTCCCATTGCTTCATTACTGGTTCCCAACTTTTGCCAGCTGAAATATTTTACCAGCATGTAAACAATGGTATTACCTTCGCTTTCTCACACAGTTACAATACATTGTCTCTCATTATTCAGTATGAAAAGGCAGAGAAAGATTAAAGGGGGGGGATAAAAAAAATATTAGGATACTCTATGACAGAGCTATATGCTTGTTTGAAAAGACACCTTCTGGTTTGTTTCAGTATGTCATTTTGAAATGCAACTAAATGTTTTGTTTGATTTTGAGCGTTTCAACAGGAAATTAAAACATACAAACTGTAACTATTTGAAAGATTTTCCTTCCCGGCTGAGAAATTCCTTGGTGCAAAAAACATCCTATTTCCCAAAAAGTTCTCAGCAAGGCTTGATTACACAAGAGGCAAAAGGACACCCCGGGGGCTCTGGCACACTCCCTCTCTGAGGGATGCACGGCCTCCTGCAAGGGATACTGATATCCATGTGTTTGGGACAATGCAGCTCCACCCCAAGCAAATTACACTTTATCCACCCCTGTTAATTAACTGTTCAGCCTTGGATGCTGATCTCTGATTCTATCCAGTCAGGGCTTGCTGTAGATGAATTACCTCATTACAATAACAGGATAAGACCACTAATCTCTCAGACATCCTGACAGCAGTGATTTTAATGCTCATTCAGTTATTTTCACTCCCCCGCCATCTGGGTGAAAAGACTTTACAGTTCTGATCTTCTAATATCTTCAAAGAACAAAATAAACACTCTTTTTCCTGAAGGTATATATAAAATTAGGAAACTTTCCTGAAATGTTAAACAGTTATTTCTGCCCTGATACACAAAATGCACTATACAATCAAAATCATTTGTAAATAAGTAAAATAAAAAAAAAAATCCTAACAGATAGGATTGTAGTGCCATCATTGCATTCAGGTTAGCAAAACTTTTTCTGAAGTTACTTATTACATGAATCCTAGCTCTGCCTTACTAAAAATTGGAATGTCTGCAATGTAAGGAGGAGTTGCAATGTCATATATTACTCCTGACTTAATTTTGTTGAATACGATTATCCCTTCCTGTCATGCGTAGGATTGACAATATTATGACACGTGATATTACATAGTTTTAACTATATAATGAGTTAGTACTCTCTTTTTGCTATTAATATCACAGGGAGTCTTATACTGTGGATTAATTTTATGACTGGCTATTTATCATGGGAAAAGCTGTGGTTTTATCATTACGAAACACTGCTTAAGGAAAAGAAATACACAAAAGAATACAAAAATAAAAAGTTAGTTCATACTGTTTTGAACATTCTTAAAAGGTAATAAAAGCAATTCAAAACAAGGATAGTAGTGGTTTTTTTTAAAAAAATTTGTTGATTGTGGTGACTGTTTCATATTCCAGAGTACTGGCCATATGCTGGAGGAGATGCATAAGGTTTCTGGCAAACCTTCCATTTACAACGTATCCTGGTGATTTATTACAGGTAAAATCAAAGAATTCTCATTCATCTTCCAGATGAATTGTCTGGGACAAACATGTCATTATTGCCTGCCTTATTATTTCTGTCCCACTAAGTAATGTAATACCCTGCTTTTACTATGACATGGCAACATTATGAGTTATGGGTTGTATTGGCCTGTGTGAGATTTATCAATGCTTCTTTCATAAAAGTGTGCAGAGTAAGAGTCACACAAGCCACTACTGCTGCTATCATGCTAAAACAGAAAACCTTTATCATGCAGGAACTGTTGCTGTGGATGATGAAATCGTTATTACTTTTCTGTGCCACCAAACTCAGCAGCCCGCATACCTCCACCAGCAGCTGTCTGATGACTGTGTCCTTCCGCCCTTTCTCAGGGGTCTCCACAATGGCATTCCCACAGGGCTGCTGGTTCTGCAGGGCCTCAGTGCTCACCGAGAGCTCCACCTGCCCTGGAGGAAACAGGGGTCAGCCAGCCCTGCCAGGCAGAGCCAGGGAAATGTGGGTTTGTGTCTGTGCTGGGCACTCTCTGGTGCATTACAGAGAAGCTTTTCCAAGAGGAGAATTAAACTCGAGACAGTGTTTTATCTTGATCCAGCTGCAGCTTTCCGGGCCACCTTCTTTGTGATGGCCACCCAAGCAGGTTTTAGACTATCATCAAGAAGACTAGTAGGGGGCAGGTTTTGTAAGTCGAACAGTCATCTTCTATAAGGCTTCAGAGAAAGCAAGATTTGATTAAAATATTTCAGTCCCAGCCACATTAAGCTAAGATATTCTCAGGTCCAGAGCAGGAATGTCTGACTGCTTTGCATGCATTAAGGGAATTTGTGATTTCTATTCAAATCTTAAAACAATGGCTCGTTACACCTAAATAGTTTGTTTAGGACCTGGAAACTGCACCCCAGTGTAGTGTCTCAACCTCAGGGTTGGACTGCTTACTTCTGGCATAGACAAGATCGTCCAACCAGGTTTGGAGTCACCTAGCTCCTCACACCAAAGATCTGATGTCACCCACAGATATCTGATCCCAGTATTCTCTTGTTGTCCAGCCTCTTACCTAGAGATCTTGGTGTTACTGTCCAAGCCACAGTTTTCCTTTCATTCATGCAAATGCAGTAGGATTCTTCCTGCTTCTCTACTGGTGTAGCCAGGAAATGAGTAGATTCAGCCAGAGACACACTGACCTGCCGGTTGTATAGAGAGGTGCAGAGAACCTGGGGTTACTGGAGACAGTGCAGTACATGGAAATGGGTAGTGGAGCTGGTTACACTGTGGGACTGAGAACCTTATAGATATTGCAGACCAAGAACTGGGTGATACAGAGGGAAAAGACACAGATGTGTACAATTGTGAGAGACTGGGGAGGTAAGTGTAAGAACAGAACATATATCTTTGGAAAGCAAACTGATTCTGGGAAAACAGAGAGCATGGACTAGTTGTGAGTTGTGTGAGTAAGGGCAAACCAATGACTACAAACTTAGCCATGAATTAAAGACCTCCCTCATGATTAGTTAGGTGAAGAAGTAAAACACTAGCAGTGGGAAAGCTGGTAAGGAAAAAAGGGAAAGTGGAATAAGGAACCTGAAAATAGCAAACAAAACAGGAAAGACAGGGAAATAAATGAGAGTGCATTGGAATGGCTGGATCAGTGCCCCTCCTTGTCTCAGCTTCATTCCTTGTAGAATAAAAATCTGTATTTATAAAAAACTGAGTAAAGGTGATTGAGATTTTTTTCTAATCACCTCCCAAATTCTATCCTGTCTTTTCTGTTGGTGGAAGAATGCAGATAAGAATAATGAAACTATATATAGCTCTGCTCAGTGTCTTAGGGGCAGACACAATAAATCACAGGAACTCTGCATATTCCAGCAAATCTGGCATGATACTTTGTTGTGAGATGCTTATATGAGGTGTGACTAAATGTTGAACACAGTTATCCACCCTGGTGAACCTGGAGTTTCCATGTGATTATGTGGTGATACTGTGGTCTGTGGATAACTCGTTTCATATTTCTATAGGATGACATAAATCTGTGATGACAAGGCCAGGGGCCTCAGCAGCAGAGCTTTAGATTCTGAATCAAATGCAGCTTTCAAAACTTTGTTGGAAAAACTTATTTGCCCTTCAATAAATACACCAAGAGTTCCTACATATGTACACCTACACAAAATTATCGTCAGAGATCAGTCTTCTGGCTTGGGAAACCATGTTATAAGTGGCCCATTGTAGCCCCTAAGCCATCAGACTGAGCAAAGCTGTGAATGTCTCTTACCCTGATGCAGGCAGTCAGGTAGTTGAAAACGGTGGCTTTCAGCGTGAAGGACTCACCACGCACCACAGAGTAGGGCAGGGTGAGCTCTACAAAGAAGGGCTGAAAGGCTCTGAGGGACACTGTTGGGGACAGGCCAAAGCCTGTGTCTGCCGAAGTACAGAACGCATTGGCTTTCCACTCGGTGATGGTGTCAGGGATGGTCACGCCTAGATCAGCATTTCCCTCAGAGCTGGTGAGGGACAGAGAACAAGATTTCAGTTATATTCTGGTGATCACCTATGTTTTTCTAAGCCTACTGAATAACACCTGCTGACAGCAAACTCCTGACCAGTTGGGATATGGGCACCGGCTTTTGCATGTCCTCCCAAACCATCCTATGAAAAATCCTTCTGTCTACTAGAAATATCCCTCTCTGAAATAGTAATACTTCCACCGAGGCTTAAATACCTTCTGAGTTTCTGCCCCAGTGGCCACACTCTACATGCGCATAAACACTTACTTCACTGAAACTATGTCCCAGATCCATGTCTCTGGGAAGTACTTCCGGACGGTCTCCACAGGATTGCCAGCAACCATATGGTCTGTTATTTCATAGTCCAAATCTTCAAGCATATTCAATGCTGCGACTAGCAAATTTGTTCAAGGACAGGAAGTAAAGGAAAAGATGTGTCAAACTCCATCCTAGATCAGGAGGATACTTTCCTTTCCAATAGTGCTCATTTTTAGCTAAAATTTTAAAATCGAAGGAACAACTTTGAAACCTTGGCCACTGGAAACAAATATATTCTCTGTGTCATCTCAATATTTAATTTTTCCTAATGTTGCTGCTCTTCTTATATAGATTGCACGAGGTTGAGCATTCTTCCCCCATTGCAAGCAAACTCAGCAGTACCAAAAGAGCCATATATGATGATGTTATTAAGGGTACATTTCTGTTGCAATACAGAGTTAAATGTGGAACTTACTGCCTCCAGGTATTACTGTTGCACATAGCTTATTAAATTAGGTTGAAGAATTGATTGTGTTTATACATGACCAGAAACAGAGCTACACTTAGCCCTCCCCTCCTCCATCTAAGATTCTTTTGAGATGAATATGGGTCTCTTCATCTCTGGCCATTAGCAAATAAACTGTTCCAGAACAGGGAGATGCATTCTCACAGTGTTGCATAGTGTTGTGCCTTATGAAGTCTTACAAGGCTTTCCATCAGCCTTATAAGACTTTATATGTTCTCAAAGCAGCCAGCTGTCTCAGGCCATGGTCTGAAGACAAATCTTGCATTTCAAAACCAGAGATCTGATCTGTTATGAATAGAAGGCTATCACCAGACCAAAAGCTATCATTTTTTAATAGGACCTGGGATACTGCACTAGAAAAGTCAGTGACTGGAAGTGATATAGGTGAGAGTGCTTTCTAATCTCAGAACTACTCAGGAAAAAAAAAGTAATAACACTATCCTATCTTCATAGTCACTGAAGCTGCAGATAAGTGACATGAGCTACCCAGCCTCTTATAGTCATGTGAGTGAGAGAGCTGGGAATAGAACCAAATTACTCAGGCCCCAGTGGTAAAATAGTTACCCACAGAATTGTACCATCTTCTCATTTATCTTGGCCCACTTTTGCCCTAGTTGTTCCTCTAGTTATTGCTAGAATGCGACTACCTAGAAGAAAAGACTCAGTTTTTAATGTTTCCATAGCTGGACTTGGATCTCATGGAAAAAAGCCACCACTTTGTGCTGGCACAGTCCATCCAATGTAGGCAGACTGTTCTGGTGCCTACAGGATCCTAACTGTACAGGCTGGCATGGGAGGCACTGAGCACACACAGCTCTAGCCAGGTACATCTGTCTAGCTAGGGATAAGCAGGCAGAGGTGTATCAGCTTCATATTTCAGGACTGAGGCCAGAAGGAAGTGATCCTGAATTAGGTCAGTTTTATCTGACAAGAGAATCTGGCTTGCCTGGTGTGATTTATATTCAAAGACGTAGAGTGAAGGAAAGAAGCAGGGTGGTAAATTTTAGGTAGTTATGTGGAAGATAAAATGAAGCATGTATTCTTACTAGAACTGCTGTAACTCCTCTCCATCATGTGTCCTGGGTAATGCTGGCAGATTTCAGGCTTATGGATCTTGCTGCTAGTGAAGACTTTCAAGCCCAATTCCTAGTAAAGTAAGAGAAAGAAGAGCAAAAAATATGCTAACATAGTTTTGAAAATAAACTGGTTTTAGTATGTCAAGAATAAATGTACTTATTTCTGGCATCGATCAGAATAACAAAGGCTTGCATATAGTGTCAGATAGACTGTTTCAACCCAGATGTTGAGGCTTTGTCATGTTATACTCATCCTAAGGCTAAATACTGGCATGATCAGAAGGAAAGCTAAGGCCACAGGTCTACCTTGGGGGCATCTGCTTGGGTGAAAATGACATATGTGAAAAGCATTAGATTGAGGGTACCCAGAAAGTCTAGTGGATGACTCTCTAGACGGGTATAGGTATGTTTGTGAGTTATCAAAGTAACTGGCACTTTATTAAAGTCCTGTCTACACCAGATAGAGAGAGAGCATGCATGACTGAGGCAGAATTTCTAATATTATGGTACCGGGGTCACTTCTCAGGACTCTTTCCTTACTTGAGCCTATTCACAGGTATCTCTACTAGCAATGAGGAGACCTTTCAAAGTTCTAATGGTTCAGAGAAGCACTCAAGTACCAGTGACAGGGCTGGTTGTTGTCTTGCATACAAAAGTTAGCAAGCTCAAAGCTCACTAAAAGTTTACTAAAAACCTCCAGGTCAGGGGAGAAGAGGAGAAGAGACTATGTTCCAGAAAGGAAAAACAATTAAAACAAAGGGCTGGAGCTTACTTTGAGAATGTCATAGGCATCACCTTCACCGTCAGGAGAAATGGGTATGTAGAGGAATCCATTTAATAATATGTTGTCAAGTGACACACAAGGGTTTACATTTTCCTCTTCTAGGTAGTAGTCCTTGAAGCTATAACCACGGATTTCCTTCAGAGGGAGATGATCATACACCTGGGGAAATGCAAACAACCAGGGAAAAGTGTGTACTTACAGGGACACAGACACTACTTAACACTCCTTTGATAAAAGCCAACTTCTAAAAAACAACTGTAGTGAATGCAGCTATAAAAATACATGGCCCCATGGCAATAGTGGTGTTAATTGTGGTTGAAGAACTGGTTTGTTCTTGTACTTGCTTATTACCAGAGATAACCAAGACTTACAGAGCTGGGAGAGAGCTCATCTTCAGGCTTCATGAGGAGAACGCTCTTGTCCACAGCACGGAGGGCACACAGGGACCTTGGTGAGGTATGGAGTTGCAGGCGTGTGTTAGAGGCAGGAAGACCTTCCTTGGGTACAAAACTCAGTCTGACCTGCAACCCCAAAAGGAAGTTAAAGCAGCCACTTTTCCCGATGCTGTTACATGCTATTAGATTGAAGCATCTAGCCTTGTGAACTGAGCTCTGCTAGTGCCTTGCAGCTCTTCTAATATATATCCAGCTTTGTAATAAAATGTAATAAAAAATGACCAGTCATTCTCTTTCTTATTCTGTATTGCTCCACTTTTTATAGTTATGGCTTTGTAACTTATTCTGGAGTTCCAGTCACTAATCCTCTGTCAACAGCTGGTCAGACCATTTCATGAACCCATTATGAATCCTGTCTGCATTCTAAAACAGATAACTGAACCACTGGCCATGAAACAAACATGGGTTGCATAAACCTTGACTTATACTCACTTTATTGGAGAAGCAACTTTCAACCTGGAAGTCTGCTGAACTGGCTATGACTTCCCCACTGGGTGAAGTGGTATACACAAGCATCCGTGCCAGGGGAGCAACTGCCGCCTCAACAGGGAAGGTCAACTGAAATGTCCCATAAGCTAACAGAGAGAAAAAAGGCTAAGCAGCATATAAGAAGTTCTAGTATGTGCATTTGCCTTCCCCAGATAAAAAAGTAGGTTCACTTATGATGAATATTTTTTATTAGCAGGGGCAGGACTACTGATACGTGTCTGAAGTCTATTGCTGTTGCTGAAGACACCTGCATTCAAACAGTGATCACGTAGTAGTCAAACGAGTTGAGTTTGGTGAGCCTCAACATGCCTTCTAGATTCTCCCCAGTTAACACCTGGCATAATTTCTTGATGTTCCTGACCCCTTTACTCCTGAATCTCCAAGATCTTCTTCAGTCCACAAAATAAGATGAGGGAAAAACATAGAAATAGGGGCTGTTGTAATGGGTGGCAGCAGTCAAAGTTGCACAGTGGTTGAAAAAATAACTTTGCAAAATTACTGCTAAGCAAGCATTTAGCTGGAACTCCAAGCTATTGCTCCAACCACAGTGGAAAATGCCCTTCAGTGTTGAAAGACTCTTCCTAGCTTGGCCTGAGCTTCATGTCACAATCTGGACAAAGGTGATAGAACATCTCTTGTTATGGGCCAGGCTGTTAGTTTAGTCACTACTACTAGTGAGGATGCAGAACTTTATATGAACATGCATCACGCAAGATCTTTTACTTCCATATAATATTTACACCCACTGCAGTGCAACTCCTCATAGACTTCCAAAATATCTCCCTGGTCTTATTGATGAAAGACTTTTAAAGATGTATCATAGCCAGCCTCAGTTACTGAAATGTGTAATCCTTGGACAATTATATGAATACAGTTAAATGTATTGGTTAAAATATAGGGGGATGTGTGTGCTGACATGCTTGTAAGGGAGAAACAGTACCAAAAAAAATGAAGGAATGGGAGAGAGAAAGAAAAGGAGACATGTTCTTCTTCCTTCTCACTGTACCTGTGAGTCTTACAACACTGGTAAGCATCCACAAACTGAATAGGCTAGAGTGGTCAGCAGAAAGTGCTGGTTTGAGTAAAAAATGGCCAAAACATTATGCATATTATTTGTTGAATTTTCCAAAATGTTCTGGTCAAAAAAATAGCACCTGACAGAACTCAGAGAAAACAAAACTAACCCAAGCCACTTCATTTAAAAAGATTTAATTCTGAAAATGCATTTCAATTCAAACATTAAATGTTTGAATTTAAATAATTCCTCCACATCCCCTCTGCCCCCAAATTATCATCAGAGATGCTAAAAATGCATAGTTCTGCTCACCATCTCCAGGATTCACAGTCAGATCATGGGTGTCTGCTAATATAATGCCTCCCTTGGCCATTACCTGTATGTCAGAGAAACCTTCCTGTAATTGTGCTACCGCTGTTGAAGGGAAAGAAAATAAACGTTCACTGTGTTAACTGTAGAGTGTGAATATGAATAGCACTGCCAACTGTGAACAAAACCAAGAAGATACTAAGCAAGTGCCAGACTGGAATGTACTGTGTCTTTAGAGACGGAAATATTCACTCTTAGCAGGATTGATGTTTCCTCATTGGTCAGACCTGGTTTCCCTTTTGTATGTATTATATATATAGACCACATTCAAATGCACTTTGCCTCTGAGCACACATGTTTGGGGGTCATATGCCTGTTTCTAACAATTTGGAACAGACTGATGAGTGAGATAACACTCTCAGTTGCATTGTGAAACAGTCTAGAAAAAAATTTAATCAGGATTAGTTTCATAACTCACACAGAGTTGGAATAGAAGAGCATAGGCTGTAAATAAGGAGAGTTTGAATACAATACCTGAAGTCAGGCAGTAAGCAACAGCCTGAATGATAGCTGTAATTTCCTCAATTCTAGAAAAAGTTTCGTTTTTCACAAACATAGAAGCCTTTCATACAATTACTTTCCATGTAGGATATCTGTTCCATAGCACCATATTTTAATTTCAAGATGTGGGATCCACACCTATTAAGTTCCGCCATTGTTACCCTCACTGTTGGTTACCTGCTGTGTGTGTATACTTAAGACCAGCTTTCCCAGACTACTGTGATAAACGGGATCTTGTGCTTCAATTTATTGATAGCAGTCTTGAAAATAAGTGCATGGACATCTGTACCACAGGTTTCTATTCTCATTTTTGTAATCTCAGTCTAAGTCCCCCCAACGTTCTGTACAACCCATCAGAACAGGAGTGTTTGTTCCACTGATTTCTTCTAGCTCTCCAAGGTTACTCTCATCTCTCCTGCTAATGTCACTAAATGGGAAAACCAGAAAAAGAAATTTAGGGGAAAAGAAGTTTTATTTGAATATTCATCTGATTCTTCCTTATAGATCATTGTTCAGTCATAGTTGAATTAGTCTCTCTCCTCTGCCCTCCAAAAAGAATCAATTCATGGTTCTCAATGTCAGTGTACTAGTCTATTCCAGTTACTGTAGTATCCCAAACTTTCCATCATTGCCTGATATATGACTTAGAGTTTAAGCTTATTGGTCTTTTCTGGTTTTGCTTTAGTTTCAGTGGTCAGATGACTACCAAAGGACAAAACTGAGTAGGAGACTGCTTTCCTCCTCATCTCTCATCTTCTTGTTGTAATATGTTGGTTTGTGAGCAGTGACCACGTATGAACCAGAATTTGGAATGGAGGAGACAGAGTGGAGTATTATGAGAGTCTTTGATGGTTGCACCCGAGACAATGCTCTCTCCATCAACATTTTGTCTCTCTTCTGTCCTGAATAAAACATGTACATTCTACTCATTTCTGCACACAGAAGACAACATGAGAAACATTACAGAAATGTGTTTAAATACCACTGCCATAGGCCACACTTTCAGTTTTAAACTCCCTCTATCATTACTGGCTAAGGACTGACCATATAGCAAGTGCTGTGGTTGCTCACAATGGAAGGCAGCTAAATGTGCCACAGTGTTCTCTGTGGCCATAGGTCAAAGTAAACACAAATAATTCTTACCAAATAGTAAATGACAATTTTCTTCTGCTCTCCTGTGGCCTCTGGTGTGAAGATATAGTGCACCTGGATCTTCGTGGGGGAGCCACAACTTAATGTTTCAGGCTTTGGCTCGATTTTGAGGAAACTCTTACTGGGGGAGTAAAACCGACTTATTCTACGTGTGGCATGCTCATAGGAAGGTGTGATCCAGTTGCTGTCATAACAGTTCAGTTCAGGTTTATGATCAGCCTGATAAAGAAGAATAAAAAGTCCACAGCTGACCAAAACCAGGTAACAAGTCACATGAAAGTCCACAGAAAAACTCTGGGTATGTTCTATATTTCCCACTTTTAGAAGAAAGTAGAGAACATGCCCAGGAGACACAGAGAAGTGACCTGCTAAGAAACTTGCTTTATCTTCCAGCTGGCAGGAAGACTGATGGATAGATATTTCCCCTACTGATCAGAAAGACAGAGGTTTACCCCAGTCCCTCTGCCCTGTCTCTGCCACTCACTTGGATTTCCAAGGAGGCTTGTGTGAAGGTGGTAGTGTCTATGGAAAACCAGGATTGTCCCTGCTCATCTGTAGTGTAATTCCCTTTGTATCTGTCTCCATCCACAGAAATCATGATGGTTTCATTGGCGATTGGAGCATCAGTGCCATCTACCAGCTTCACCTAACAGAAAAAAAGCAAACTTCAGGTTTTTGACTAGCAACAGAAAACAATTCCCAAATCTTAAAGCCTATTCCCCTTTTTCCTCCTTGCCAGGCACGATGTTTCTTACGGAGAAGAAAAAAAGATAAGAATGTGGAAATGTGTGGGGTGAGTCCTGGGTTGTCTGAGGCAGCAACTGAGAAAATTCTCAGCAAAACAATATGATTGGCCCAGGGAAATTATCTGTCAGAACCCTAAGTTCCTAAGGTTTTATTTCCCCTAGCCAACTTCATATGCAAAGCAGATATCATCTGCCTCTTGGTTCACGCAGTCTACGTTCAGGCTTGTGCCTTGTCCCAGTCTTTGACTAAAGCTACATTGGAGGTAGACCTACGCCCAGCTCTTTCTTCTGCTGGATGGATCTCCGTCTGGTTAACTAGACTTCCTTGGTTGACCTCAGCCTTGACTTTTCACCTCACATTGTCTGGTGAATGCTGGACTGTTGGTGGATCCTGTTACTGTCACCACTTCTGCTCTGCTCAGTCTGGTTGGGTACCGTGGGACTGTGCCCTTGTTGATGAGGTAACTATCCGTACCTGTGTTGTGGTTATCCTTTGCGCCTAGATAAAGTTCCCGTGTGGAATAGCCCACACTTGCTGCTCCCTGGTGTTATCTTCATGTGTCAGAACAACAGGCCTTCTATTTTGTGCTGGGCTGACTGCCAGGAGATTCAGGGCCATGTGTCTGTTCAAGTGCCCCAAACTGACAGTAATTCATCTGCCTGTGCAAAGGCAGAAGAAGGTGGACCATGCCATCTACACACTGCTATTCCATCTCATGGAACTGTGCACTTGTGAGTTTGCTATGCCATTCATTGTCCAGGATCTCAGAAGTACCGTACCCTCCCAAAGAGTGGGATCCCTGGTCTGTACTGGGAGTCCAGCATGTCAAAGCTGATTTTGCTCATGATGGACGTGATTCCACAGGAGCCTGTTCCAGTCATCTCTATTCCTGAGAAAGAGCACAGTGAAGAAGGATTATTAGCAAATGGCAGCAGTCCTAGACACGTCACTCCAATTTCCTCATCTTCGTCAGGCCCTCCCATTATGGCCTGCCATCACTTTGCCATCTCTATGTGATACATACCTGTGCCATCTTCTGTGATCTTGCCTTGTACCTCAATGCTCATCTCATATCCCCTGCGCTGGAGCTGAAATATCTTGGTCCTTACTACACCAGAAACACACCCATGAGCATCTGCCTAAGCAGGGAATTGGAGAGAAAATTGGAATTCTGTGAACAAATTTGGTGCCTTGTGGGAAAGGAATAGATACCCCCCAACCCAACAGGCTTAACTTCTGTGATGAAATCCCCGCCTTATCTTTGAGGGTTGTCTCCAAGACCAGAACTTGTTTACAGCCTGTTTCCTAGTGTTTCATCCATACATTTTCTGTGTCCTGTGAGGTACTTGACACTCAGTTCTCCAAGGCACATACTGGTTTCCTTGTCAAATCCCTCCTACCTTAGTTCTGTTTTTCTTCCTGTGTCTTCTGTTGTTTTCACCCTTTTACTTGTTGCCCTTTCTCCTTTCTCATGTGTTTGACACCTATACAATACCACTTTCTTGTTTTGTCTGCATCTTCTTTGCTGTTTGCTCCCTGCCAGACCCTCCCACAGTTAAAAAAAATCTCTTACATATTCTTTTCTTGGTTTGGGGATCATTAGTAGGGACCTCACAGCTGCTAACTGGAGATTCATCACTAGTTTCAATGAGGTCAGGATTTCAGCTGTAGGGTTTTCTTCATCAGTTCTGTTTCCAGTTTAATGATCCACCTCTTAAGAATGCTTTCCTCTGAGAACATCTGCTTTTCCCCAGAAAGGGTTTTATCTCTAATGTCCTACTATCTACCAACAGTCACAGATTTGGCCTCCTTTAGCAGCACTGCCCATTACCCATAAGAAAGAGCCCTATATTTTAATCTTGGGACTTACCTGCTTAGTGAATTCTTCACACACAGCTTCTGCTTCTTTTCCATAACAGTTTGAAGCAGAATGGGAAAATTTCCGGCATACTTGGACATTCACCAAACCAGGAACAGGTTTCCCATAGGTGTACCTATAATCACAGAGTGTTAAACAATATATTAGATGTTGAGACAATCGGTCCGAGAGTGACACTCAGACACATCTTCTTCAAGACCTCTGTGGATGACTTCCTAATATTTTTTCTTAAAGGCTGACTAATCTGATATTTTAATGTTTCTAGTGATTACATTTCCATCATTTCCATGGTGAGATTCTTCCATCATCCATTAGAATTTGTTCTATGTGGGAGGTCTCTGCAGGAATACAGTAAAAGATTTTCTGTAGAAGATTATTTCAGCTGGGTGTATCTTTGTATCACAAACTGCTGAGGGTTCAACAAAGTAGTAGAAAGGCAACCAGGGGCTCAGGAGGAGCAATTTATGAGCCAAAAATGAGAACACTAGGTTTGCACCACCTCTTTAAGTGATGTCTGATTTGACATCTCTGAGTATTTGAGGGTTCAGGATTAGCAGAGAAGCTCTAACTGAAGAAATGTAAAGAGAGATAGATAAAGTATACAGTAAACTGGGAGGAGAGAGCTAGAGATTGGTTTGGCATTATCTTTTAAGGAACATAGAGAAGATCCTTCACTTTGACTGTTCAGGCCAAGTAGCAGGCTCGGGTTTGATAGGGTGGATGAGCCTGCACTAAATGTCTGGGAAAGGTATGAAAAGCCTTCCCCAGCTCTTCTGTTGGTCATCAGCAGAAAAGAGGAGTGAAGGATGAGTGAGAGAGAGATTAACTTAGCTCTGTGACTCACAGACCGCAGACAGACACTGGAAGCTCCATGTCCTTAATAGTGATCATCTTGGGCAGCTTCACCAGGACCTCGTACTTTGGCAGCACTAGATGGGAGAAAGTCTGATATGAGAAAAGTGAAGGAGAGCTGTGTACTACACAGCAACACAAACACAGACCCAGGATCATCTTAATACAAACCATCACCTCTCTGTGGTGTGCAGTACAGCTCTGCTCTCTGTTCCCTAGGTTTTCTCAGCTTTCACTGCTGTTTTGGGTTTAAAGGGAATTTAAGGACGGTTGTAGCCCTTAGCTTCCCTCATTTGTGGCACATGTTTATGTGATCTTATTGGCACTAGATAGCTGTGTAGATCCCTTACATCCAGAAGGACACACTGGTCTGTGTGTTGTGCTCCATGTTTCACAATACATAATTTGCAACTAAGAGCTGCAGTAGCACCTTCACCATCTGTGTCATTTACCACATTGAAACATCTTGAATCATTGATTCTCTCTGTCTGTTTCTTACTGCCTGGAGATCCCAAGCTGCTCTTAGGCTCACCAATGTGTAGCATGTGAAACTGTCCTGCAAGTCCAAACAGTTCTAGTGAATCTAACCACAGACCCTCAGGTCTATATTTTCAAGTGAATAAGGCAGCAACAAGGCCTGATATAAAGGGTGGCAAGTAAAAGGCATATTTTGCTTGAGTATTACGTTACATCCATCTTCCCATATTGCATCCTGCAGCT
The DNA here is from genome assembly GCF_963921805.1 of Phalacrocorax carbo. NCBI lineage: Eukaryota > Metazoa > Chordata > Aves > Suliformes > Phalacrocoracidae > Phalacrocorax > Phalacrocorax carbo. Next base: position 83,771,779 of record NC_087513.1, on the reverse strand, counting down.
CTAAGCCCCTAGCTACTCGAGCCCAGGACTGGACTGAAGCATGTAATAGCCTGCTTCCAGGTGGTGCACCTGAGTTTTTTTTTTCACAGTGCAAGGAAATAAAAGCAGGGATGGTGCACACCCAGACCAGGAACTAGAAAGCAATCTAGGACAGGAGGCAAAGCTCAGTGTTTCAACCTCAGGGCACATTTCCTCAAAAGGCTGTAAGAGAATTGGCAACAGGGAGGTTGATGGGAATAAGACTAAAGAACAAATAAAAAAACCTCCTAGTTTAGTGTGAGGCTAAGAAAGGGACAAACATCTTTGATTTTGCAGGGTGTTCAGTATGATCTTTGTGGGAGGAGGCACAGCCCACCTGTCACATGGCAGGCCAAAGCCTATAACCTGGTTTCTGTTCAGATTATTCACCATGTTCATCCTAGCCACTATGCCTGACTTTGAACCAAATAAACCAGCTCCCAGCGACAATCTTCTTTGGGTCAACACCCTGCATATTCCAGACACTGCAGGTTCTGAGCAATGTCTTGGGTCATTTAGACTCCATGTACAGCCAGGGGGAGCCCGGGAGTGCAGAGCACAGGCCAAGCAGCCTCCTCAGATGCACACAGCCTAGCCAGAGTACACATCTACAAACACCTGAGATGTTTCATTACAGAACTGGGGGTTATAGTGCTCTCTAGGGCAGCACATTGCTCCTTAGTCAGTCTCTACTACCAGACTGTTTCATCTGCTTCTAACATTTGTGGAATATTGTTCTTCAAACTGAAGTTTTCTACCAAACATATTTTCTAAGCTTTTGCTGAAACAAGGAAGAAGAGGAAAAAGAGGACTACAAGTGAAGAAATGGAACTGATGCAGATTATGAGAGAGGGAAAACAGGGTCACCAAAATATCATCATCTCTTACACTGTATCTAGTGCTACTTGCAACAAGCTGTTGGACTGAAAAGCAACTGAAACGAAGTCAGTTGAAATTGGTGCCACAAGCCATGCATGGGAAGGCTGCCAGACCCTATACTCCCAGGAGCCCTATGAGCAAATACAAGCTCAGGCAGGTTGCAGAGATGGCATAAAGTGAGTAACCACCAGAGGTATTCAGCACCTTTTGGGTCATTCCTTCTGAATCCCACTGCCTGTGTGTACTCAGTCCCTCCCTTCCCCATGACATTCCCAGGAAATCCCAAATCATGAAGTCACAGTAAAAGGCATTGCTGTTAGCCCCAATGGCATCCCATACCTCCTTTCCTTACCATATTCCTCCACACTGAAGGAGTGCTCCACATGGGATGAGAAGCTCTTCTGCACAACTATTTTGTAGGAGCCTTGGATGGGGTCTGAGGTGAGGGGGAAGGAGAGCTGCGTAAGGCCAGTCTCTAGTTCCACCCCTTGCCATTGGTACACACGGTTCCTCTGGGGATCCTGCAGGTGAGCATAAGTCAAGGTCACAAGACAGTACAGGAGGCTCCCTGGGACAGAGCAGTGGAGTGCCCAGTATATAAACATTCCAGCTGGGAAATGCCTAGATGTAATTACTCAATAATCTCTGAGGATCTGTGAGCACTCACATGTCAATTCTGCATAACTAGTGTGCAAGAAAGCTTTTTAACCCTGTAGGTCCTGTGTTGTCTCCCCCTCAGCTCTACATACATGCTAACAAAGGATGGGGCCAGGAAGGTGGGAAAGACCAGACCGGCAAGGTAACAAGACAAAGATATGGATAGCAGGAGTAAGTGCAGCACAAGGAGAAAGGAGGGAAGTTTTAGTCTCCTTCACTTACTATACAGCCTGCTAATTTTTTTTTTTCCATGCCTGGAATAAAGGCTGTCTGAGTACCAGTGCATAACTAGCTGAGGAATGAGGCACCTAATCTATCTACGGGACTGAGAGATGTACATATGTAAGAGTCCAAAGCTTGTGGTGGGGGAGTGGGGACAGGAATAGAGGAAAACGTATCCCACATATGTGCATCCAGCTGAGAGCTCTCCCTGCTCCTAAGGGTGGAGCTGAAATCTCATCATTACTACAGGTGAGTATTGCTCATTATGAGCTGATTATCCATAGGCTGTGCTTCAAATTCATCAGCTCAGCCCCAAATTTCTTGTAGAAGTTGCTGAACCAATGCAGTGGTGCTGCATAATCTGATGCATCCTTTCCAGGCTCTTCAGCAGGACGGTTAGTGTTTACAGTGTTTTATTTTCTGCCTGCTCTTTGCATTGTACCTTGGCTGTCACCAAAAGTCTATTTACTCTAGATAGGTACGTGACTCAAGGTATGTGTGCATTTACTTCACTAAGATTTTATCTCACGGCTTAGGGAAAAGGGGATGTGAATGACATTCCCCAGTTGCAGGTCACTGGTCAGGGAGCTTTCTTCCCAAGAAGCACCCTGTGAGAAAGACACAATCAGTAAAACGCATCCCACAACTCTGACCAAATCCTCTTCATAATCACATTTCAACCTTGCTGAAAAGCCTACCACTTATTGTGAGGGATACCACTGGGCTTTCTTGGAAGAGGAATTCAAGAAATTGTTTACAGCTGGGCTTGTGAACTTGTTGCTATTTCTATGGTGTATTTCTAGGGAAGGCCTGAAAGTCAGTTTGTTTGTTTTTCCTCAGAAAGGTTTTCTTTTTTTTTTTAATGACAGAAGCAATAGGTCAGGATAATAGTTCAGAAATAATAGGCTTATACTAACTTCTGCTCATATTAACTTTGTGGCTGACTACGATCAGTGACATGAAGGGTGTGGACTGATGAACATTTATTTCCTTAGCACTGCTGACTTTAAGCTGTCACCTTTCTTCACTCCTGCTACCCTTTTCTTTAGGCCAGTCCAAACTTCATGCAAGCATGTGGTAAACTGCATTGGCAGATCTGATCTGGCTGAAAAAAATACCCTAGAGTAAAATGGTAAATTTGCTGCTGGATGAGTTTCCCACTCTACAAGACTGCCTTGTAGCATCTGTGAAAGCCAAACAAAGGGCAGTGCTGGACTGAGAAAGAACACTGAGGAAGGGAGAGGTAATGGTGGGGATGGAGGACAAGACCTGGCTTAAACAGCACAGACAAACACCATGCCTCACAAGCTGGAGCTGAAAACACAGGATGGCCTTCCTAGTGATTTAAAATTTAAGACTTTCATGGTACTGACACACACACAAAAAAGATTGTAAAGTTAATCAGCTTGTTAAAGTCATATGAGATTTCTGGAGGCAGCGAATAGGATTTATTTCTTCTTGATCCTTTCTTGAAATTCCTGTACTCAGTCAAGTATCATCTCATTGAAAGGAAAGAGACCTGTTCTAAAACCCCATGGGAGAGCCTCAGCATAGGTAGTTTTGAGGTGCTCTCCTCCACCTGCTATCCTACACCACACACTCTCTTACTCTTCTTTCTCCAAATATTCACACACCGTCAGTGACCCAACAGCTTTGCAGCTCTGTTCTGGAAATTTGCTGAGAGGAAGAGAAGTGACAGCACTCTGACAGGAGGGTAGAAAATAATAGCACAGCCTGTTTCTGGCCACCTTGTGCCTCCCCTGTTGCAACAACATCCCCAGCTCTAGAGAGAGTCAGTGCAGAATGAAGACAGCAACCCCAAGCAGCAAGAAGCAATGACAGGACTGACTGCATAGGACCCATAATCACGCAAACCAACTTAAGATTTGTGCACATTAATATCAGCACTGTTTGTGCTGCTATCATGGCTTCAGGGTCCATCACTGAGTCTTTCCCATCAGTCTTCCACTGGAAGATGTCCCAGATATTAACTGTAAATTCTCTTTCCTCAGCTGAAAAAGTGAGTACTTGAATCATTGACAGTAACATCCTTCCTATTAACTTTTGTTGGTCATTGAAGTTCATATGTTAAAAAAAAACCAAACAGACAAAAAGGGCATGCTTGGGAAGATAGGGGACGTCTACTTACATAATTTTGTTTCTTCAGTTTTGCTAGTTTAACGCAGTTCTGTGGTTTCAACTACATTTGGCAGACAGAAAATCTCAGTTCTGCTTGGGAATAGGAATAAGTCATTCTGATATGACCTCTAGGCAAGTGTAATTCTGTTCACAGCATGGCTTGCACTGATTAACTATTTTGTTCCTACAGTACATTCCCCAATCAAAGAACCATTGTTGGAACTTTTTTTGATGCCCAACTACTCAGCCTTCCTTTACACAAAGGGAAAAGGTGATGCGTCCATGTTTTTAGCCTCGTACCTCAGCCTGAAAACACCACTGTTGGAGACTACAACCTCTGTGTCTGCACATTCTGCTGAAATAATAGACCTGTAGTTATCCACTCACCTGAACATAGACAAATGGAAACTGTGGGGAAAGAACAAAGGAAAATCAGCATTAGAAATATTATTCACAAATGGATGGAAGTAATTTCCAGATTTGGACCAAAGGGCAGAACAACCTTCTAAGTCGTCCTTTGGGTTCTTCTTTTTCTGTACTTGCTGTTTCCTTAGTTCTTGATGATTAAGGGAATCTCTTCTATAATATTTTAGAACCCCAACTTTTTGTCTTACCACAGTATGAAAATGTGATGAAGTAAGAGTTTTCAAAGAACTTGTCTGCATGAGGAAATGATTGCCAAATAAGTTAAAAGGTGGACTTACACCCCTGACCAGTTCCTTAAAATCAAGTCCTTGTCATGCTGCTCTCTCTGCCTTTATGCATGTGGTTGCACCCGCTGCCAAAACATCTGCATGTCTTGCACGTCTTACTTTCAATGGAAACTTGTCCCACACATTTTTTTGGTAATGAGATCCCTTCCTACATGCTTAGCCACATACATTCCTTTGAAAATCTGTTTTTAAACACTTATATCCCTTTGGAAAAAGGGATACGTTTCTCAGTCAATAGAGACGGGTGGAGTGTGTCCCAGGACAGGGTATGGAATGGGTCAAGGATGGTGTGAGTTAGAAAAGATCGTATGCTTTAAAGGCAGTCTTCAGTGGTACTGGATGATGACAGTAAAGGTGTTAGTTGGAAATTAAGACTTCTGGTTAACCACAAAGAATTATGGCTCTACCTTCTCATTCAGCGGGTAGAAGTCTTTGTCCAGAGAGACGATCCGAAACAGAACTGAAGGATGTAACAGAAAAGAAGGAAATGCCACTGTTAAATTTGTAGCCGTTTACTAGGAAATGTCAGTGTTTCAATAATTTATAACTTAGATTCATTCCACAGATCAATAGGCTCTGAATTGAGATCTCTAAGTTATGGAAGCAATTTTTTCAGGCTCTTTGTCTTGCAGATGGTGAGAGGCAGATAAATTTAGAAGGATAATCAGGTCCTGGTTAAACTGAATTGTCCCTTGGGACTGTCTGTCCTGCTTTGTTGATTCAGGTGCAGCCAAGGGAAATTCTGCTTTGAAGTCATCCCAGATTTGTGCCTTTGTTGAGTAGAATGAATCTGAGCCTGTGACTACATCTGGCTGAGATGCTGTGCCTGGAGGATGGAGAATAGGAATGATGAAGGTACCACATGCCCTAGATCTCAGCTGACAGAAAGAAGATTTACTGAGGACTTTAACTTCCCTGTGAGGAAGTCTGAAAATTTTAATAAAAGTATAGGGCCTCTGGGTAATGAAGCACATAAGATTTTCTGCTGTCAGAGTCAACACCAACCTAATTCCCCATACCTGTCTGTCCAGGCTTGTAGATGGGTTTGTCTGTCTGGACGAAGACCAAGCTCTCAGAATTCTTCACCAGCACCGACTTGCGGCTCCTGAAATGCAGTGTCGCCCCCTTCACCATCACAGTGAGAAATGCTACTGATGTGCTGTTGGATTTTGGAAGCTAAGGAAAATGAAGAACATAACTGCTTTACTGATTCACCTCATTGCACTAAGCCTTTCAAGGATGGAGTATTAGCTAGGACTGAAAGTTTCCTGAAGGGACACCAAAGACTCAGTGCTAGAAGCAAGAAAAACCCATGATTTTCTGATATGAACTGGGAGGGCTTGTCTCCTCTGTCTCAAGAAATTCTTTTTCCTATGGGAATTGTTGCAATGATAGATCCTTTCAATTTCCTTGAGTTTTCTCCATGCTTCTTCCTCTTCTTCAAATACTGGAAGTCTTTTCCCTTCATTCATACACTTTCCTTAGAGAAAATACTGAATCTGATCTTGTTCCATCTTATGATTTGTCAAAATGTAAATCAATCCAGATTCACTATTTAGGGAGTCGGACCAGTTGCTTACATTACTCACCAACCAGCCTTCTGCAAGAAACAATCATGAATAAGCTCCAGAAGGAGAAAAATGACATCATGGACCTTTACTGTCTTTTACCATTCCCTAGCTTCTACATTTCTCATTCTACTTCATTATTTTTCCTCTGAGGCTTACACAGATCAAACAAACATGCGGTGTGTTCTGTCAGTCGAAGCGCTAGGATGAAAGATCCCAAAAGAGTTCTCTAAGCCCTGCATGCACAGAAATATCATGTGGGACACATAATTTGATAATGGTGGAAAATTATTCCTCATAAGGTTGCCACAGTCAATTTTCCATATCAAATTCATTTTTTGTTTGGCTTGGCTTAGAAGTCTCTACAATATGTCTTATTTCTCATTTCTGGACTGTTTAGATCTACTACATCACATCAATAAACACAAGGGGTCACCCCACAGGGATGATATACTCACAGAGAACGGGATGCAGGTGAACATATCCTTCTCCGACACCACATCATCAATCAAGCTCCTGTTTTCCCCTTGATGCTCAAGTGTGGCGCTCAGTGTCACAGACTCATTCAGGTGGGTCAGCTGTACACAGACTTTCTCAGGAGAATCAGTGTGTATCAGAAAGGGCAGTAGCACCATATACTGCCTAGGAAGACAGGGAAGCAAGAATCAGGAGTTTTAAGGAAACAGTATTAAGTGGAAGGAAATTAACACATCAGCATGCCTAATCCGTTACTATCCTTGTGAATTGCAGTGCAAATACACAAGCATTCATTTTATTTTGGGTTTATACATATTAAACTGCCCAACTAATTAGCCTAAAAGCAGGAAAAATGCTTGCAGTAGAAGGAACAATTTCTATGCTAATAGAGTCTCCTTTACAAGGGATGTTTTGTCCGGGTTCACAGCAGGGAGTAAGGATGGTGTGAAAGGTTCCAGGCTCTTAATTGATTTTTGTATATCCCACAATCGCCTATTGAGACTCAAAGGCATTAGCTAAAAAAGGTTGAAAATTCAGCAGTTTTAGGGTTGAAAAAACTACCCACTTGTCTGGCTGCTCCTGTCCTTGCCTATCCAGGTTTCCAAATACTTGTCATGCTGAGCAAAAATGTGAGTGCTTGCAGTGTGGCACCTTATTAAGATGAAGACACAAAGGATTTCAGAGAGTAGTGGTTTATTGCAACACAAGTGTACTTGCATCTTAAAGGTCCCTCACAAAAGACCCTTAAACTAAGCTGCCATCTAATAAAAGGGATAATTTTACTGATTTTTTTTTACGAATAAGTCAAATTATTAATTCTGACCTGTAATAATTGGTTAAAATGGTAGGAACCAGTGAAAATCTCTGGAGTCCGTGCTGGGACCCTTTGTTGTTCAGTAAACTTCTAAATGATCTGGGAAATACAATTTTCTCATAATTGTCCAGGGTAACAAAATACTTAAGACTGACTTACATATTTGAGAAAAACTTTTGTCATACGGTGGGACTATGGAGCAAAAATATTAAGCCAACTGTTCATAAAGGGAAAGTATTCAATAGAGGAAGAAAAAATTACCCCAGCAGTATATATGTTGTCATGTATATGCTGTATCACTAAGTGAACTATTACCACTCAGACATGAGTGCTGTTGGAAAATCACTCTTGGAAAATTCTCATTCAGTAGGAAGTAACAAACAGACTGTAGGGAAGTTTTAAGAAAGGAATACAGAACAAATCAGAACACACAGCTTTGCCATAGTTTAATTGCAGGGTACTTCCACACTCACAGGGTACTCCTACACCTCACATGTGGTGTGCTGGTTTGCTCCCATTTAAAAAATTGATTTAGCAGAAAAGATTCAGTGAAAGATGGCAGAGATGATCTGAAAACTAGAATGATTTTCATAGGAGGACACATTGCATAGATTAGAACTCTTCAACCCGGAAAAAGGCATGACAGAAAGCTATAAACTAATGATGTGCACAAAAGAATGTATGGTTTGTTCATCACCTGTGATGATACATGACCTAAGCAACACCAGGTGAAAATATTAAGCAGCAGAAACAAAACAAAAACTTTATCACTAATGTACAAAACTAAACTGAAGAACTTAACATTACCAGATGCTGTAAAGTCCAAATGTTCGGTTCTGGTATGGCCAGCTTGTGGCTCTTGAGCCTTCTGGTCCTTTCACGCAGTCCAAGAAGGGCAGATACACCCAAGCTGCATCAGGTAATAGACAGCAGCTGACTGCTATTCCCTGAGAGAGGAACAAAAGGAGCCAGCAGGTGCCACTGATTTGGATAATAAGGGCCTTGCCTGCATATCCAGCCAAGTGCTGGCCCTTAAAAGATGCTGTCACTCCCCACCTGCCAGTAACTCTCCAAGGCATTTGGTATCTGCCCTATGGCACTAGCTACACAAAATTTGTTATGAGGCTCATAAGGGCAAGATGATCAGCTACTCATGATGTAAAAGTTAAAAAATATCCTGGGTAAATTCATTGCCCAGAAATGGCTAGAAAACATAGCAGCACAGGTGTAATCCCTGCCACAATAAGACCCTGAACCTCTGATAGAAGCTCCATAAGGCTATAGCAGATGGGAAACTCATTTCCACAGTACTTGCCTTGCTTCTCTACTCTGTCCCTCAGCACCTACAACTGGCCACCAACACAGACAGAATACACAACTAACGTAGTCCCCTGGTCTCACACTGGACCATTTTTATGGACTTGGTATTCCTTTTTCCCTGTGTACATTCAAGCTATCCAGATATAGCAGCAGGAGGTTCTGGTGGCAATTCAGTCTGCAGGATATATTAAACACTGTATGCATAGGAGGAAACCTGTGGTCAGGACTGGTCATACCATTTTTCCATGGGCCCTCCACTGGGGAAGGCCAATGCGCAGTTTGCCAGAAGGTGCCAGCCCTGGGGAGAACGGTACCTAGGCCTGTCCAGAGCTACATTATTGCCCGGGCTCTGGGCTTTTGGGAAGTCCTAAAACTGCTGTGGAGGCAGTGGGACCCTGGTAGTACCTCCATTTCCCTCACCACCAGCTGGTGAGGAGCCAGCCAGCAGCTCTGGTCAGTGCGTTCTGCTGCAGAAGCAGTGAAAAGAGGGAGCTCCAGCTACCCAGCAAGTGACTTACAGCTTGTGTCTATCTGCTTGCTCCACCACTCCCCTTCCTCCACAGCTTCACCCCATCTCATTCCCCTAATCTCATTTCCTGTACACCCTGTCAGTGGCACTGGCAACCTGACTGTAATGTCCAGTTTACTGAAGGGACAGTGTGACCTAGTTCATGGGGAATTTGGCCTCATTCCTCTTCCTGTTCACTGTTTAGCTGAAACTTTGGCCAACACACAGAACCTCCCCATACACTGGCTTCCCTGCCTTTGGAACAAGGATATAAAATACGCTGTTTATAGACCTCTTTTTAGCTGTTTTGGGATGTGTTGGTGAAAAGAGAAAGATGAATTAAAGTACTATGAGGGATTTAAGTAACTTGGCTCACAATGTTCATTTATAGACATTCCAGGACAAAAAGCAACTGGGCTGCCAAAAGAGACCTCAGCAACCTCCCTGCGTGCAATGAGCTGTTCTGAAAACAGAGGCAGTGGCTCCAGCAAAAGCAGGCAATGAGGAGAGATAGGAGACCCTAGAGAAAGTGGCTGAGGCAAAAACGATGAGTTTGTCTGTTACTGAAGGTAATACTCTAGCTTAAGATAGACTAAGTATATGCAGTACATTCCCAGGCATGTACGCTGCATTGTAAAGTAGCTGGCATGTACAAGCACCTATCAGAATAGAAGAATGATACCTCCGATTGAATTCTTCCAGAACAGATCCAGAGCAAGAAAAAAAAAAATTTTGCTGGAAGTATCTTACAGTATCATAAAATTTTTGGTTGCAAGGGATCTCTGGATGTCTCAAGCCCAGCTTCTCTCCTGAAACAGGACTGTTGCAAAGGACTCCATAGATCGAGCTTCCACCATCAATCTGGGTCACCTGTTCCAGTGCTGAACTAACTTGGTGAATAAGTTTTTTGTAATATATAGTCTGAACTTTAATTATATCTCCTGTGTAGCCAGCCACATCTGAAACAGAAATAGCAGCAACTGCTGCTACTCAAAGAAGCTATCTATGTACTTGCACCAGGCACAGGAATCAAGCCTTGGTTGGCAGCTTCATTTTGTCTTCAGTTCAAGGGTGGCTTCCCTTCTGTGTTATGCACAGGATCTAATGTACCCTGCAGCACTTGAAACAGCGTCACTACCCTCACACCTACCTAGCAATTCACTGCTCAGACTCCACTGCCTCCCGGCTCCCCAACTGGTTACTGGGCTTCTGTCTTCATTCTGTGGATCCCAACTACATCCCTCTCTCCCCCACCTCTCTCAGCCCTCCCTCTTCTCCCCTCCCAAAATGGTGCTCAGGTCAGGGATAAAGAGCAGCATGTTGCTCACAGGAGGAGAGGACTGAGCAGTATGGGTTCATTCCCTTTCACTTGATTTTGAGCAGGGATGAACTAAGACTACTTAATCTTAATTCTTAATTACAGCAGATATCTGTAGGGAGACAAGACAGCTCAGCCTGATCCCAAAGCAGACTTGGCTGGCTGATGTGCCCCAGAAGCACCCAAACAGGGCAGATAAATGGGAGGTTGATGGTGCTGTGTGACTCAAAGGTCCTTCAGTTTGAGCCAGTCACCAGTTCACCTCCAACCACACAGTAAGCAGCAGCACTGCACCTTCTGCTACAGCTGCTAGCACGACTGCAGTGCTTATGGGCATGAAATCTCTTTAGGAAGCATTGAGACCCACAGTGGTGAGAGCTGTACTTCTGCCAGCACAGCAAGAAGCACAGTGTGTGAGAGCTTCCAGGCTCTGAAGAGGGAAGCTGCTCCTGTCCAGACTAGAGGCTCTGGAGAGCCCTCTCTGCTAGGTGAGGCTGGGGTGGGGTTGCCAGCCTCCAGCCTGCCTGTGCCATCCTGGATTGCTGCTCTCCTTAGGGATCTCAGCAGAATGGGCGCTGTAGCCATGCTGCTGGTCTGCAGAGCCCTCGAGTGGACGCCCCAGGGGAGTGTCAGCGCCAAGCTCCATGCCGGAGGAAGAGAATCTAGGTCACAGATCCTCTTTGGAAACAAGTACGTCTGGTGCTGCCAAGGGAAGCAAACTGGCTTGAAAGAAAAAAAGGGGAGCAAACCAGCTTGAAAGCAACAGAATGGGGAGAAATAACTCAGTGATTGAAACAAGAATACAACAGGAAAGGTAAGTGCATGGATTCTGGCATCATGCCCACAAAAACCCAGGCACCTGAAGGCTTCTAGGCAAGAATATACTTAGACAAAGATGTTGTGGGGATCCAGGGCTGGACTAGCAGGCAGCTCCAGGGCAGCAGTGTGGTTACTGGCAGACCTATGGAGGGGTCCCAGGGCTGGACAACTCGGGGGGTTGCAGTGTGCAAGTGGGGAGCACTGATAGAGCTGTGCAGGAAGCTAGGATTGGCTAGAAGGGGGATACAGGGCAGAAGTGGAAGAAACTGGCACAGCTGTTCGATGGAAAGGAAGAAAACTGGAGGAAAAAAAGGAGCACTAAGACCTCCCTCCCCCCTCCACATGTATAGCTTACGGTTCTGTGGTGGGAGAGGTATTTCCAAGAAGGAAGAAGAGGAGAAGGAGGAAGATGTTTGGTTTGCTGGGCAGCCTGTCCTTCCCCATGGTGCAGAGCAGATCGTGGTGAGTGAAGCAGACACCCAGTCTGGCCTGGTGCTGCTGTTTTCCTGCACCTTGTAATTCCTCTCCACTCTTTGCTGGGTCAGCCTCTTTATAACTGCTCTCTGTAAACAGCCCAGGGGCTGGAGGAGATAAGGGCTGGGGGCCAGGGGCCATCCGGAAGTGGGGAGAGGCAGTGAGGAGGAGCTGTAACAGAGGGACAGTATTTGGCCAGAGACTTTCCAAGTGGGGGAAGGATATTTAAATGCTTATATTAGAAATCTTTGAATGATTCATACCCTGCTTTCTTTAACCCATCAAAAATGCACTGTGTTGGGGAAATGAACTATGTTCAACACAGGGTAATATTCCCTGTGGGCAGCACCCAATCACAGCATTCTGATGTGGGGTACTGTGATCCTTTGAAGCAAAAAGCCAGGTTTATAGATATTTTAAGAACAAAGGGAAACCCACAGACCGAAACATTGCCCATATTATATTAACAGAATACTGCAGTAATTTGCTGACACAGTTGCTAACAGAGCTACTACGGGTTAGAGAATCTGTCAGGAATATAACCCAAAATGAGGTGGGGTACTGGTCTAGATATGGAAATAAATTCTATTTCCACTGTCAATATGTACAAATATTACACAATGCAGTTGGGAGACATCCTTGCCTCCCTGGAATGGTGATCATCTTCCATCATTTAGTGTTGCCTGGAGTGCAGATGTTGCAGGTGTTGGAACACTACCTGGAGGTGGCTTCTCCTTCCCTTTGCCAGATTCAGATCTGTGTTGCTGTTAGTCACGTTTGTAACAAAAGTCACTCAGAAATAGTGCTGCACACCTGACTTGGTCTTCTGCAAACCTCTGGTTGTAGCAGCTTACCCAGAAATTGAATCTAGTAAGAAAAAAGGTTTGCTAAATTCCAGCAGGTCATTGAATAGAAATATCAAGTCCAAACTGTTACTCCTTGGGAAGCCTAAGTGGGGTGTTTGCATCAGTCCATGAAACACTACAAAATTGCAGCTGTAGGGCTGTCAGCATGACCTCAAGTGCCTGTGCAGAGAAAAGACAGTAACACTTTTTATAGAGGTTCACAGTCCCTGTGAAGATTTCTGTTGTGTATGAATAATCCAGCAGAGAAAATGCTTCAGCACAAACCACCTTGAATGTGTTTATGTGAAGCCACATTAACAGCAGAAGTTCTCTGTTCTGTGCAAGGGAGCTTATTAGATCACTACGGCACAGGCAGCCAGCCCTATTCACTTTTTGCCTGAAGATTAAGCTTTGAAAAAGAGCGAATGTTAAGACTGAATGTGTCTTAGCATTTGAATGTGTCTTAATGTGTATACAGTGTGTCTTGACTCTGATGATGTAGCCAGAAATCTGCAGGGAAGAACATTGCAAAGGAGAAATGCCTGGGGACGAAAGGAAGTTTAAGAATGGTGTTCTAAAATCAGGCACGGTCTCACTTGGAGTAAAATTTAACACCTTTTATAAACCACAAAAGTTAGGAAAACAGTCAGGAGGCAGCCAGTGTCATATGTTATATGGAAGTGTTACATAAATGTCATATAGAGAAGGAATGAACACATACACAAACCAAAACATTTAGCAGATCATCAGTTAGAGATGGAAATACTGATAAAAAAGTGGTTGTGTAACTACCAAGTAATAAAAACCATCCAGATCTTTCTCCAGAAATGTCCGCTATCATCTGTCCTCTCACTCCCATCTTTAACTTCTTCAGTAAATAATTCATGCAAAATAGCAGTTTTCAAAGCAAGAACATCCTGGGCATTTGCTGGAAAACATGACTCATCCCAAGTTGCCTGTTGTCATTCAGGCTGCTGTAAACTGAAACCAAAAAGAAATCTGAATGGACACATGCAAAGTATGCTTTAAGGATGAGGGTGTAAAACTAAAATTCCTAGATCTACAGCGCCATGAAAACCAGTGATTCAGTGGAGATCCTATTCATTATCATCTTCTTCCTTCTACTAACCAATTTACCATCCATAAGGTATAAAATACCTGCTTCCCGGTCCTGCAGGAACCACTTACCAACTCTCTGACACCCTAACACTCACTTTGCTCCACAAGCACTAAATGCCTTTTAGCTCAGGCAGTTGGTGCTTCAGCTGGTTCCTCTCTTACAAAGCTCAGAACAAGTGGCTTGAACTTGTACTTAGCTTGAAAGATTTTGGGTGCTTTTTCAGACCTGAAGGACAAGTTGTGTGTCTAAAAGACTGGCTACTTCCTCCAACAAGGCTAGCTGGTGTAATAAAAGATATCACTGCTGAAAAAGGCATGCAACATGTTTGCCATACACAGAGATGGCTTCAGTGAACTGGAAGTCATGATTTTAACCGCAGGAAATATATTTCCTCTTATGATAATACTTAATACATGTTTGAGGTCTCTGCACACCTGGCAGATCAAGAGACAATCTACACGTGTATAATATCTTCAGAGACTAGTCCCCATATTTGGCTGGTACAAAACCTAAGTGAGTCATTGTACCTAGCTGTTGATCACAAAGAATTTGAAGTAGGCCACATCACAGTAAACGGTCAATATAGTGAAAATGCCTAAATCTAATTTCTCATAATAATGCACTCCAAGCAGAGTGGATTTCCATACTAAATGATAGCAATCAATTTTAGTTCATCCTGCTTGAAAATGAATGATTACTTATTTTTATTCTCACTTTCAAAGGTAGTACATCTTTTAGCCGTTCCATAGAAGGTTTTTGAAACTTACTGAGTTCCAATGCTAAATTAAAACTCGAACATTATTCTAAAATTTTATTTTATTTCACATTAGCTTAATTCTAGATAATCCTCAGAGAGGTTACAGTGATATACTGCTAAGTTACATGTGCTGATGCATTGGATTTCATTTCAAGGTATTATCGTATCAAAACGGAGCAAGAGACCAGGTCAGTAAGAAACAGATGCCATGGGAGCACTTCTACTTTGCCTGAATATATCATTATGACTATTTTATTATTTTCTGGAGCATTTAATTCTCCACAATATTTCCTTCACAGGTTCTTTTCCACCAGCACTTTAAAATACATTATTTTAAGTTGGACTGACTGACACTGAAGATGCAATTAATAAGTTAATACAGACCATCATAAATATCAATAAATTCCAGTCATTGTACCTAATTCTGCAAAGTTTCCTATAAGCCAAACAGTCTTCATTGCATTGTGTAGCAAAAATGACAGAAAAATGTGAAGTGTCCTACACTTCCAAGTTTATGACCACCGTAGAAAACTCATCTACCCATGTAAATAAACTAAGATATTGAACTGTGCCATTTTAATTGCCTTAACCAAATTCTGGTAGTTTCCTCTGACTTCTTTTCAATTTCTCTTGTTCAGCTTTGTAGACGACTACCAATTGCCCAATAGCAGAATGGGTTACCAGTCACCGCAATTGCAGGAAGAAAAGGTGTCTATGGGTGGGTGTAAATACCCTTAGTACTATCACAGCACTATAATGTGCAGGAATCCTTGTCTGCCCCAGAAGTCTTAAGCAATTTTGGAACCACTGTCATCAAAGGTAAATAATCCCAGGTAAGACACCTGCTTCTTTACTATGTTCCTCTTTTGCCTCCTAAAGGACTGTAGCACAATGCTCAACCTTCAAATCGAAACCAAAACAATGAAGTGAACTTCAATCTTTGGCTTTCAAGAAGAGGCATGTGTTAAAAAGCTGAGGAAAGAGTTCTTGGAAACACTGGTATCATGCACTTTCACTTAAGAACCCCTGGTGGAAAGCAGCAGCTCTAGCAAAGGAATTGCTCTCTTCACTAGCTACGTCACTTTTGCATGGGGACAGGTGAAAAAACATTCACTGTAAAACCTGAGACTTATATTAACAGCTCCGGTTCACAAAATTGTGTTAGCTGTTCAGCTAAAGGCTGAAAAAAAGCTTTCAGGAGAAAGAAGAAAAAGGAATTTTAAAGGAAATCCAAATAATTATATTAGTTTCCCCAGCCTATGTATCTAAAGCAAAGAAACCCAAAGCAATTCATTTCAAATGACAAAAAAGCATTAAAAGAAAAAGTACTTGTAAAAAATTAATAGGAGTAACAGCAATACTCAGAGAGATAAAAAAGAGTTTCTTATTGTGTGTGGAATGAAATATTTCACAGGTCATAGTGACGAAAAGGTCCTCTATCAGAAGACTTCATACAATATTAACATTATACAAATTGCAACATGCTATGAAATGAAACACCATGAAAAGGCTTCATTAGATAAACTTCAAATTAAACTGGAAATACCAGAGTGAATAAAGATTATTGACTTCATGCCTGTTGAATATCTTAACCTGAAAGAAGGGCCTGGTGGCAAATTAACTACTTTTCCTGGGCGCGGACAGCTAGGCTGCCAAATATAACTCGTATTTTTGTGGTGTCATAGGAACAAATGAGTAAATTCAGGCATGGAAAAGGCATCAATTAATTACTTTCATTTTAATGCACTTGTAGATTAAATTGCAAACTACACTAGTAGCTGAGTTTTCTAAATAGTCCTGTGACTATGTTGTTATATGTAAGGCTAGCCCATTTGTAAGGTAAGGCCTATACAAAGTAAGGTTTATCCACCTTTCCCAGCTATAACAAACAACGCCTCTTTGTATAAACTTTGTCTTGCCTTAGAAGAAACCTATACTGTATGTTGTAAAAAAGGCTGCAACCAAGGTTGTTACCCCTCTGGCGTAAGGAATCTGCAGTGTGTCTGTCTGATACTTACACTGCACAGTACAGACAAAGGAGAATCAGTTGTTGAAATCCCACTATTAAATCCATTAAAGGTAATTAGAAATGATATCTAATAATTTTAAAATATATAAACAAGAAACTAGCTGTTTGCATGTTCACAGATATTTTTTGGCTGTTACAGAGAAAGGAAGATAATCCGTGATGTAGTAAAGAATGAAAAGCTATTTTCATTTACACATTTGTATTACTCAGACCATTGCCAAGGAAAAGGAGAGAAAAAGCCAAAGCATTTACAAATGTGTCTGAAAACAGCACTTGAGACAATTAACTATTCTCTTTTTGAGTCATATGACTCTTCTTTTCAGATAAAACTTTACCATGTAAAAAGACATACAAAATGTGTATAGACTTTGTGTATATCTTCAGCTTTAGCTGTGATGTTATTGCCTGGGCTCCCGCTCTCCTCAAATGAGGTACAGGCATCTCATGAAGGTCCTTTCACTGGCCCTGAGGTTGATGTTCAAGGCAGGTGGAATGGAGTTGCAGCCAGACTCTTCCCAGAGGTGCACAGTGGCAGGAGCAGAGGCAATGGGCCAAGCTGTACACAGAGAAACACTGAGCAGACAGAAGAAAAAAATACTTCCCCTGAGGGTGATGCAACAACAGAACAGGTGTCCACAGGTGCTGTGGGATAGCCATCCCCAGAGACTGTTCAAACTTCATGGCACAACACCATGAGCAAGAGTGCCGGTAGAGAAAAAGATCATTCATACACGGCATAGGTATTTCAAAGATTTTCCCCATTTAGATTTGATGTTTGTATAGCTAGAAAAAAGTGAAACCCCAAATCACTGCCCTTCTCTGAATGGCTGTACTTGCGTGGTGTAAAACCTGCTTGCTGTGGTGGCTGTGCAAGGGAGTTCGCTCCTCCAACTGTGCTACAGGGGGAGCTGGCCTTGCACCATGGGCACCGTGGGCCCAGAGCCTGCTGGCTGAGCTGAAGCAGGAGGGAGGGCTTTATGCTTAGCTCAGTTATTGCCTTGCTGGGTAACACCAGGCAAGCCCAGGCCCCTCTCTGTGCCACAGCTAAGCCAGATGTCATTTGGTCCTCAAGACATGGGTCTTTCCCCAGTGCAGAAAGGAGTTGAGATTCAACTGAGAAGAGTTTGTCCAGATTTTTGGGATGGAGGATACTGCAGGAAAGCAAGACAAGAAGTCCTAATGGAGTACAAAGCAAGAAAATCAGATATTCTCATGTTTAACCCTTTTCCCTGCACCTCTGCCTTGTTCAGTTGCACCTTGTTAGGCACGGCAGAGCTGGTCATGTTTGGCCCTTCAGGTCAGGAAAAGGAGTATAAGCCATGATACTGCAATGCAGCTGGAAAGCATGCCATTTATCAGGATCCTCTTGAACACCGTGTCCTGCTACAGAGCCTGCTCTGGTTGCATTACACCACTGCACTTCCCTCCTGTTTTGGGATACCCTGCACTGCACACAAGTGGTTGGAAGGGAAGAGGACAAGACCTTGCCTAAGCAGCCAGGGGCTGTGAGGAGAGAGCCAGCTGTACATCTCACACTCAGTATACATGACTTCCCAGATGAGTTGTACCACAGCACAGACCTCGGGGCACTAAGTGTGGACACACCTTGCCTCGACAGGAGGGACAGCAAGGGGAACCAGCGGGGCCTAAAGCTAGTCACTTCCAGTAAAGTGAAGTAGAAAACATGTGGCATGGTTATGCAATTGTAATAACCCAGCCTTCACCTCCCTGCGGGTACTGAGCCAAAGGCTGAAAAAAATGTGCAAGGTTAGCACTTCAGTAGTATGCACGCAGAGCCCTGTCAATACACAGTATGGTGATTTTTATTCCCTCCACCTCTGTCTGCCTTGTTCATATTTCCCCTCCTTTCATTCTCAAATAAGATTTTTAAATCTCCCAGCTGTCAGCATTATATACACCGTGTGACAACATGGCGTCCTGGAGCCCTGCTGAAATTCAGTTCTTAAGGGAGGTCCTGGTTTGCTCAGCAGGAACACTGGTGTGGTAGGAAGGGGGAGCAGAGGACTCCAGGGCAGGATCAAAAGGCATCAGGAGATCAGTGTGTTGAGCTTGCAAGAGGATCAGAAAGGGGAAGAGTGAGAACTTTCCTTGAAGGAAGCTTGTAGGTCCTGTATTCAATGTAATGCCTTACTTTTAGGATTTTCTTGACCTCAAAAGGTGACCCTTTAGGAGGTTGAGCAGAAAGAAGCTGTCTTGCTGTTGAGCTACAGGGCTAGCTGACACAATGTTGCTTCTCCATTTGAAAAGCTTTTTAGAAAATTTTCATTGTAACTCTGAATAAAAAATTAAAATATACATGACTGTTGTTCCTCAGGGAGCCCTTTCCTGATGCTATGCATTTCACAGCCAGTGGTTGCCAGAGATGTGACCATGTTTCTATGTGACCTGTCTCATGAGGAGGGTCATTTGACTGCAGATATAGCCCTACCTCCCTAATTGCCCGCCAGGTAGGTGGCAAGTGAGCTCAACAAAAAATGATCAGAGAGCAAGGCTGAGTTGTTTCCTCAGAGTATTTTGACACATCATCACTTCTTGATTGAAGAATGGCATATTTCTCGTGTTCTCTGATCAGTGAATTGATTGGTCATCACTCACACTTCATATTTGAGAGGTGGAGGGTGGTAAGGAGAGGACTTGAACATCAACAAGTAGGTAACGAGATCTGGAAAATAAAAGAAGACATACAGCTGACATCTTGCTGTGCCAGTGTTTTTCAGGTTGACACTATTACCCGTGATACTTCAGGGATCACAGAGGATCTGAGCCAAAAGATGGAGCAACCAAATTCCCTGGACTGAGGCCTCCTTTGTCTAATAAGAGTGCTGGGTAAGCAACTGAGGGGCCTAGGCTAGAGAATGCTGCTACACTGGAGCTTGTCTTTCCGGGGAGATCCATTTGTTTTTTCTCTAGATTTTGCAACCTGCTGCCCACATGGTGGATGAAGCTTATCGTCTACAGACAAAAAGCTTATGTTCAGTTTCCAGAACAAGGGTGGTCTTTATAGGTCCTCTTCTTCTTAACTAGGCCATGATATCAGCCTTTTGCAGATCCTTCAGTGTGAACGCCACATGAGCAACAAAGCAATTCCCATGACACAAGTAAACTTTACAAAGAAGGCTTTAACACAAAAGTAGGCTTGACAGAGCATTTTAGTGAAAGACATTCTCATGTGATTATATACCTTTTTCACTCATAAGACCCTACATTTCAGAATAGCTTTTAATGCACTTCTAATGGAGCCACGCACAGAATCATAGGAGATCCAGAAGCTGCAGAGCAGGCATGAAGGCATGCATAGACCACCATAGTGCAGTTCTGAATTTCTCATTTCTCTTAGTGTTGCTGACTCAGTCCAAGCATCTGCACAACAGTTTCAGTGAATACTTATATCTGTCTCTGTTCCCTGGTAGCTTTTTCAAACGGAAATGTGGAATACCAAGCACAGTAAATCAGCACCTGTGCCTTTGAGGAGGCAGAAGTATGGTAGCTCAGAGCATCTCTTGGGCCAGTGAGCCTGATTTTCTCACCCTTGGGGAAACAGAATTTGCTTACCCTGTATGTCTTGCCAAAGTTAAAGTAGTGCTGACCTTCTGAGACCTAGAACTCTCCCTGAGTCTCTAGGACTGAATAATGCCTCAGGATTATCAGATTACAGAAGAAATGACATTCAGTCTAGTGGGTGTCCCTGTTCTTGCTTAGTCAACAATTAATAAACTTGCTTCAGTTTCATGTGTGTGCCACAAAACATAGAGTTGAAACAAGACACTGAGGTTCCAGAAAACTGGGAGGCATTGCAATGCATTTTAAGGAATATTCCTGTACCCATTAGGAGTGGAGGCCAGGGAGAACATGGTCTACATGTAAAAATCTGGAGGAAGAGTATAAGCATGGGATATTTGTTAGATCTGACTGCAACCAGCAATTAGCTGTTTGAGTCACAGGATGAAATCAGGTAATAAACATTACATTTTTGGCATGCAGAGAAACAGTCCACAGGGCAAAATATGCTCTTGATGTTTTAATGGTTCAGGTTTAGCCTAAGAGGAAAAGAAGGCTCCAAAGGAATGATAAAAATGTAGCTTTTTTTTTCCCTCAGGACCTTGTTTCTTCCCAGAAAATGATGTTCGGTTGAACAGGATAACGTTTGGCCAGACCTGAGGGGGATTTTTGAGAGTTCCATGTGGGATGCTGAATCCTTGGCTTAACTGGCCTCAAATCCCCCAGAAAGATGCACATCCTGTATCCCATCCACTCAGGCTGCTCTCCTTTTCAATGTTGTTGCTATAACTGTTGATTTATCTTCCTTTAGTCCAGCGTGATGCTCATGTAAAATGAGTAAGCTGCTACAGTTCAGGGTGTGTTAGGAAAGCAAACTTCACAGCCTTTCTTGCTTTACTCCTACTGCCAGTGAAGTTTTAATTTTGGAATTTAGCATGGAGATCTGCACTCTACCCAAAGCAATTTCATGCCCCACAAATTCCTCATCTGTGAAACTTAGTGAAATGGCTTTTTATAACATCAATATCATGCATATTCTTGATGGCCAGCCTTGTGCAATTCTAAAACTCACCTATGGCTGATGGGTCCTGTCAGTATTTGGATACCCAGCTGCCTGCGGACACTCAGACATGTGGTTTGTTGAGAATCCAGGCCTGAGTAACTCAGAAGCACAAATTCCACTGTCTCAAGTTATTTAGTATCTTTTGCAAAAAAAAAAACACCCAAAACCAAAACCAAACTGATTTGGGAAGAGGGATATTCTGTGTTGACATGATGAGTAATTTTCACTGAAAGAAAATGCAAGCTCACACACAACTTTAGCAAATTGCCTGATAAAATGGATTCTTTTGAAGCACATAATAGTAATCAGCACTTGAACAGTTCACATCTTTGCTTAAATTCTTGTTCATGCCCTTGTACAGCAGGTCCTTCCCCACCCCAGTCCTACATGACATATCCATCTTCTCTCCCCGTTCCTGTGGGGGGGATAGTCAGCCCTCAGTACAGCCCAGCAACCCCTGCCCTGAGACACACTGGAAATAAGCTATCGTGGGGCTGGATCCCACCTGCTGTGAGCTGTGGCAGCCCCAGCTCCAGCCCCACTCTGCTGACTCACCTGGCCATGGCCATGGTAGCCTGGCAGGAACAGGCGAGGGCTGCTGGGCGGTTGTTGCTTCTGGTAAGAGAAGCCACATCCGTATGTCTTCCCCAAGCCCTCACAATGCTGCTTTGCTCCCTCTCCTCCAGCCATGCCTCCCTGTGCCTTTGTCTCCTCTGCCAGGGCTCTGGTAGTGCCTGGATCACGCTCTTCCCACCCATCCACTGACTCTGGCACACTGCAGCCCAGAGTGTTTGTGTTTGCAGAAACCACCATGACTCCAAGCAAAATGAAGTGGAGGATAACAAGAGGCGCAGGAAAATGGGGAGGCTTGTTGCCCGTAGCTGGGACAGTTCAACATGATCCAGGCTCGCCATCTTTTTTGAGGTGGACTGGAAGGCCTGGCAGGTCCAGGTTGCAGGACTGGGCAGGCACCAGGCCTGGACTGAAACCTGCCCCTTTCTTCACCCTCGTCTACCGAGAATGATGCAGAGTCACTGCATCATGTCCATACATAAACCCCTACTTTTATGCCACAGGTGCAGAGGCAGCACCCTGGCAGGGTTGTGGAAAGGTGAGGTGCTGTTCAGCAGACATGGATCCTACACTCTGGAGGTGGGAGGCTGGGAGTGACTGAATATGCTGTGTATTACAGTAGGTGCCAACAGTTATCAGCTGTAGCTGGGAGAGGAGGCTGCGGGCTGCAGACGGGACAGATACATTTGTTTCTTTATCCTCCCCCAGCCAGCAACCATAACATGGAGCCTGTCGTTAAAAGGTCTGTTCTGTGACACTGAAAAAAACCAATCCCCAATGTAAAAGGGAGGTTTATTGATCAAAAGGTATACATGATTATTACATAGATCTGGAGAGATGTGCTGTGAAAGGAAACAGAATCATACACTGGCTCAAACAACATCACAGACTCCCACTGTGATTAGTAAGGTGAAACGACCTTGTCCAGGACTTAATTGCAGGAGAAAACAGGGTGATTGACCACTTGTTCAACATTTATGATGGTCCTGCAGGGGAAAATGCAAAAGAAAATAGCCTCAATAAGTACAAACCAACAGCTGTAGGGTATATAATACTGTTTCAGGTTACTGGGTAGTCAGACCTTCTATGCAAAACAGACAGGAGCTGGACCAAGGGCTGGCAACAAACTGTGCCCATATCCTTTGGGAACTGCTCAGCAGGTAAGAGCCAGCGTAACTGCTGTGCTGAGTGGGACATAAACCTAGACATCCCTACAACAAGACAACATCGTACCTCTGACCAGTCAATGCACCACCTCAATGATTTTTGTCATCTCAAATGTTCTCCTCAGATAACATGTTAGCTGGCCAGGAATGGGTTTCTGTATGTCCACGTGGAGCATTCTGCCTGTGCCCATGAAGCGCAGGCTAGAGGGAAGGCTTTCAAGGACAGCCATAGGTCGATTATTCCTGGCCAAGTGTTGATGTTTTTGAGGAAACTCTGAAGGTATTTCTCAGTCTCTCCTTTATTCTGCACTTTGACTTTCATCCTAGAGGCTGAGCTCTTCCCACGAACAGCAAAGTGGTCTCCACTTAAGAGTCCACTAAGCATGTGTCATGGGTCAGGACTTGGCCACTGTCTGGCTGCTCCCTGAGAAGCCTGGTGGAGACTGAAGGCTCTATTTCTGCAAGAATAGTTATTGCTCTACTCACCCTGCCAATCCCTCTGCTCATGCTGCTTTATACTTCACCCTCTCACCTGCTTGGGTTTTTTCTGGCTTTCACTTACCTTTTCTAATCATTAGTCCATTTCTGCAACAGCCTCTTTGCAAGGTGACATATACTGGGTGACAGCATACTCCTCTGGAAAAGAAGGAAAGAAATGTTGCCATTAGCCTGGACACCACTTCCTGTGCCTTTCCCTGGAGGTGGATATACCCTATGTATGCTTAAGCTGGAGATCCTTGAAATCATCTTTGTTCTGGTGCATGCATTTTTGTAACTTTCCAGTCATGGCCACTTGTCACCTTGGGCATAAGACCAAGTTCACTAAAGTGAAATGAGTTTCTCCCCTGGCACTAGATCCAGATCCTGATAGAGTTCAGGAGGGCTGGTTCTTGGTGTTCCTTAATGCACGCAGTGTTTCTGCTGTCCCTGTCACTCCCCCAAACTTCATACGGTTAAAATCAAGGACCTACCTGTTTCATAGTAATCGTATATCTGCACAGCAGCTGGCTTGAGATGGGTCACTACAAAGTCTTGCTCAACTGAGAAAGTGATTTTTTTCTTTTTCTTCTGTGAGACCTGGGAATGGAGGGTCAGGGATCATATAAATCTTTTTATTTGTATAACACCCTCTGGAGTACAGTGGGGAAGAAGCTGATTGATTGTATATTCCAAATCCCACTGATGCCATACATACAGGTGTGGGACAGCCATTATTCTGCCTGCCAAACTGGGATCAGAAACATGTTTGGAGAGTCCAAAGTGAAACTGAAGAGCTGTAGATTTTCTACCCTGCTTGTATTGATTCTGTACTTATTATGCATCCTATTGCCAGAGAGGGGAAAAATGTCCCAAAGGGCTAATCTTAATTCTCCAAGATCTCCTGATGGTCAGGACAATAAAGTCTGACATTCCAACCCCCACCATTTCAGACATGAACACTATGTGCCACCAAGAAATGAGGAATCAATGTACGTCACTGGGTTATTGGCTTCTGTTGTTAGTTCTGCAAGGCCCCAAGCAAATGTACTTTTATTACATAAATTCTCATCTGGGGATTAGATTACAGGTTAGATTTGGGAATTAACTAATGCAAGAGAAGGAATGGTTATCTTTCCAGAGGAGACCAGAGCAGTGTTCCCTGCCCTGTTGGAAGGACTGAGGTTTACAAGAAGCCTACCAAGGGGACATACACAGAAAGAAACCACTTTTCTAGTGTTTATCTGCTATTGACTGAAAGGAGATAGAATTTTTATTAATTCCTAGGTGGGTTTTTTTGACTAACTTATTTCTAGTTGCTAGTAGGACAGGAGTCAGTCTGAGGCTCTTTGGAAGATTGGTATGTTACATGCAGTTTGATGAGTAAGCAGTTTAGTGATTACAGGGGGAGACTGATGGGGAAGGGAACATGATAAATATAGTTTATAGATTGTATCCACTCTGTAGGTGCACCTGTTACGTGCTGGTTTACTGTCTTTTTGCAAATCAAATAGACAGTGATCAGAACTTACGTTTTCTAGATAAAGGAGAACATGGCTTTTCTTGTTTTCTACTTGCATCACTGTATGGCCATCAATGAGCTTTAAAACAAGGAAATGGAGATAAACTGATATTCTCATAAACCATTAAAAAGCAAGTGTTACCTCAGACCCTACCACTGCATGGCTGTGAGATTCATTCTGTTCCTAGCCAGGTATCAAGGACCAGCAGCTGAATTTTAGATCCCAAATGTTGCTGAATAGATGGAGGGGACTTAGTGGAGGTATGAGCACTTCCCAAGTGCATTAGAGGCACTGCAGTTCATTTGGGGAATACTGCCTGCCTCTGGTGTTGTATAGGTTTCAGAACTGGCCTGGCAGATTTCCTACCTTTTCCCTGCCTGGGCTGTGCCACCTCCCACTTACAGCTGCCAGCTGGTCAGGCTCTAGTTGGAACCCTTCCTAGTTTTTAATGTGGGAAGGTCTGTGTGCTCATAGCTCCCTGTAGGGCATTCCCCCCACCCAGTAATGGAAATGGTACAGCCATGCAAACACCTTGCAGGGTTCGTGGGTGGATGATTCTTAACCAGGCCTCTGTTTTCATCATGGCCAGTATTCTCTGTCCCTGGGGTGACTCATTTAATCTTTCTTCCGTAGTTTACCTTATCCAGGGAAGACATAACAGGAGCAAAGCCAGAGAGCATCTTCACATCAATAATGACCATGTTGGAGCTGCTGCGCTTCCCTGTGTAACTGAAACAATAGAGGCTCCCATCAGTCTGGACCGTGCCTGGGGAAGAAAACTTCAGCTGTCTGCTCCTGGCCTCATACAGTATGGGGAGGCTGCTGTGAATCCCGTGTCCTGGCTGGCTGGCTCGGATGGGAGACACTAGGGAGGCCCTAGTACGAAGGGGCCAAGTATGTGCTAACACTGTCAGTTACTGGCTGTATCACAAGGTCTTTTGGGATGTTGTGTCTTACGGGCCAATATAATCAACACATTGACTAGCTCATGATTCCTTACTTTATAAGCAGAACTGAATACACATTACACTCTCTCTACATGTTCTGACATCCATGCAGCTGGTTTGTTGGTGGCACATTACCTGCTTATGAGGACAATATCAAATTTTGCTGGTCGATCCAGTGGGCAGGAAGCATTCGATATCTGTACTGAAAGTGAAAATCCAAAGGCCCCCTCTGGAAGATGAATGTTGTACCTCAGTGCTGTCTGGAAGGGGAAAAAATCCTTTTGTTCAAGCATGCCAAGGGTTTTTCTTTGCATTCCAAAAAAAAGTGTCAGACTTAGTGAATTTTCCTGGCAATGTTGCTCTTGGTTTTATGTGGAAGATCCTTGCTTACATCAATGACAGACACATCAAACTTCTGCTCTTTAGAAGTGAAGGTGCTTGTACCCAGAGTCACCTCCCAGAGAGAAGCCAGCTGCTGATCAGAAAGGACTCTTTTTTTCCATGCTGTGACTCCACTGGAGTCAGAGAGTGGGATGGGGAGAAGAGGGTTTAAATAGTTCAGGGAAATCGAATAATTAGGAAAAATAAAGAGAAGTAGTCAAAAACATGACTGTATTGTATGCAGTATGTGAGACACAATGAAGAGGAGAGCAGATGCTTACTTGCATAAGTACGCATCCACTGCCATTCACTGTTAGGCTGTATTTCCCAGGTACCTCAGGAAGGGGAGTCTGTTGCAACAGGAGCCTGTTCTCATTGCTGACAACAAATACCTTCTGAAAAGTCTTTTTGGAAGTGATCTTGACTACATTTTGTGTAACAGAATTGTAGTTGGCCTCACCATAAGCAGCGAGGGCTTGAAGAGCAATGACTGTGTCCTGAAGGACAAGAAAATAATAAATGACAATTAGCCACACAGTGTGACCGGTGCAGAGGAGGTCAAAGTCACTGTTCCAATATGAAGCACAGTCACTTCCTCCTGGTTAAAGAAACCCTGAAGTTGTGTATAATTCCAGGGTTCCCGTATATAAGGAGCCATTTCATTCTGGCATGTATGTTTTAGGGTGGATGAAGGTCTCAGAACATCAAATCTGACCACTAGATCACACTCCTAGAGTCTTTCATAATGGTGAAGCATGTGTTTTCCAGGGAACTACAGAGCACATCTTGGTCACATAACACTTGGGGACTTAGTGTTTCCTAGGCTCAGCCCCGACACAAATATCTGTAGTTGTTGCTAGTCAAATTACTCCTGTATGGCTTTAACCTTTCTGTAGTTAAGAAGAAGAGGCAAAAAAGAGTATTTTGGTGTCTCTAAGAGAAAGGCTTGGTCTCTGTGTGTTTGAGACAGCAACTGCAAGAGAAAAAGAAGACTAGGTACTCAAAGGCCCACTAGCACCCTGAACCGGTGTCCCTATTCCTAGGACTGACTGTGGAGTGGAAGGAAGTTTTGGCACCTGGGTGGAAGAGAAACCTCCATAGGGATTCTGCTGCCTGATGATCCACTGCACAATCCCTGAGGCCTTTGTGAGATCCACTTGATTCTGGTTGGGTTTGTAGAGCAATGCCAACAGCACGTAACTGGTGATCTCAACTTCAGCTGATGGGGCATGGTCAAGGAAGGAAGGAGATTTTTCTGATGGAGACTTCTCCTCCTGCTCCCAGTGCTGTGAGCCATCTGTTCAGATACAAAGAGAGGGTGAGGAGCAACGAGAATAGATTACAGGTGTCACTGCTCTGTGCTGCCTCAGAGATATACTCTCTACTGGCTGGCCTCTTTCTCACAAGTACTCTCCACAGTGCAGCGGATGTGCTGTAAACGCCACAGATTATTTGTGCCTATATTCTCAACATAGTCAAGATCTGACCATGTACCATCAGTAAGATCTGTTTCCCTCTTCCCACTTCCCAAATTCCCAAAATGGCTGAAACTCACCAACTTCCTTTGCTGATTTCTGTAACTCTCTAAGGAATGATTCACATTTTTCTGCCTTGCCAGCTAAGCAGAAAGCATAGGCCATGAGTGCCCGAGTGTAAATGTCTCTGATATTCTTCTCAGATGCAGTCTCCAAACAAAAAAAGGCATTTCGGACTACAGGATACTGTAAAAAAAAAACCCAAACAACAAAACATATGGGTCTACTTCAGAACAGTAGTCTTCACCTAGCCAAACATATATTTTCTTTAAACCTGTTCTTCATCCTGTCACTATCACAGCAATGATAGTGATTTCAGGACAGAGAACACAGAATTCTTAAGTTGGGATTTCAGAGGAATCATCAGACAAATCAATCAGCTTTTCAGTGTGCTCTTGTAGAAGTCAGTGTATAAACAGAAGATTGTTCTGGCTCTTTCACAGCTAATTCCTTCTGCTTACCTCCATGATAATAATTCCCTCTGCACTTCTATAGTCAAGAGTCTGTTGTCTTGAACAAATCCAACCTAGGAGTCTTTATCCTCAGTGGCTCTGGTGCAATTTTAATTTAATTTTGTGGAGTTGTACTAGGTTTACACCAAGTAAAAAATGTTCACAGTTTGACTCTGTGTCCTCACTAATGCACCAATCAGGAAAGTCCTCAGAAAGTATATGACAAATTAGAGGCAGAGAAACTCATATTGAGGTCTAACATCTGTAGTCTCCTTTGTACTAGCCACTTTTTAAAAAGGACAGATTGTCTTTTCATTCTGATGGACCTTATAGCTCTTAGTTCCATTTGTAGACTTATGGATTTACCTGCAATAACTTACTTTCTTGACTGAGCCATGTTTGAGGCTAAGCCATAGCATGCAGGTTACTACCTGTCAAGTTTTTTTACAGGAAACTAAAAGGTGTCACTAAGTGTCTTGGGTCTCTCAAATAAAAGATGTAATCCTACTGAGGTGTGTACAATTTCTACTTGAACACTGGTGGTTTAAGAGGTATACATAAGGCTCCAGGAAGACCTTAGTGCAGCCTTTCAGTACTTAAAGGGGACCTATAAGAAAGATGGGACAAACTTTTAGCAGGGTCTGTTGCGATAGGACAAGGGGTAAAGGTTTTAAACTAAAAGAAGGTAGATTTAGACTAGATATAAGGAAGAAATTTTTTACAATAAGGGTAGTAGAACACTGGCACAGGTTGCCCAGAGAGGTGGTAGGTGCCCCATACCTGGAAACATCCAAGACCTGTTGAAGGGGGCTCTAAGCAACCAGATCTGACTGAAGATGTCCCTGCTCACTGCAGGGGGGTTGGACTAGGCAACCTCTAAAGGTCCTTTCCAACCAAACTATTCTATGATTCTATGATTCTATGGGGAACTTCTCTGTCACTGCAACTAGTGCAGATACAGAGCAGGGTCATGTTCCCTGGGAGCTCTCTCTCCCTCTCTTTCTCTCTCCTTACTACATAGAAAATTTGTAGCAGACACTGGAGCCAAGTTAACAACTGGGGACCAATTCCATCTGAAAACCAACTGTGGAAAGTCTCCTTACCAAGCCAGAGTGCCCAGCTTCTAGCATGGCAATGGTGATGTAGGCAGAAAGTGACAGCTCGTCATCTACTCCTCCCTGAAAAGGACATGGAGAGAGGAATTTTCAGTGAATGGCATGAGTGAGAAGCCTTTAAATATGAATTGTCGTATCCCAGCCAGAAGAGTGTGGCCAGCTCTGGAGGCAGTCCACAAGGAAGGAGAGCATACACATAGCCGGGATAGCTCTTAAATCAAGAGAAGCCCGTTGCTATCACCTCAAAAAAGGTCAATCCCTCAAGCTTACAGCCCTGTAACCCTATCTCAGGTGCTCAGAAATAGTGTGGGGAAGCTGACTGAGCTGAAAATAGTCATTGTATGGTGTGGAGAGTTAGCCCTTGACAGAGGACAGGCAGTTGGAGTAAAGTATAGTTTTTGACAGTAATGAGATAGCAAGTTCATAATAATAGGAGTGAAAATTTGACCAAGAAGGAATTCTCTACCACCTTCAAGGCGTTATTGAAGAGTGTCCCAACACTTCGGAAGCAGCCATCTGGCTTCTGTTTGCTTGCTAGCCACATCAGGGTTTGAGCCTGGACATTGTCATCAATATAGATGAAGTGACTAGCTTGTGCAAATGATTTGTACACAAAGGCAGTGAGCCTGCAGGGGAAAGATGAAGCTGTGAGATGAGCATTGGAAGTAGCTACAGAAAAATTCAGCCCTTCTATTCACACTAGGCCTAAGGACGAAGAGTTTCAGCCAACACGTTGTTGCTTGCTTTGTCTTCGTGCTCCTCCAGGAGAGGGCAGTTAAGGGAATAGTAGTAGCTAGATGGGACACAGGAAGGGTGTCCAGCAGACTCTGGGGCTGATCCTGGCTACAGAGCACTACAGTACTTTGGGTTTCATAGGAGACAGCAGGAGTGCAAATGAAAAAGTTACCTGGGTCTTTAGAGATCACCTCTCTGCGCACTCCACCTGGCAGGGGGTGGAGAACCATTTTTCTTAGTACCTACAGGGTCCCAGTCCTAGCCAGCTCTGTACATCTGATTTGGCTAGTAAACATGCCTTTTACCTGCACCATGTGAATTCAATGCAAATTAATCTCTGAGCCATTTCCACTCCTAGTCACTTACCAGGTGTTGCCTTCTTTATCTCTGGTGCCAAAGATGCTATAGGACCCATCAGGATGTTTGTATGACAGCTGCTTCTGATAGCCTGGAAAAACGTGAAGAAGTAGTTTTACCTAATTTAAAAAGCAAACCCTATCCTGTTTGCTATCACATTTATCTGAAACTACAGTGGGAGAGGACGTGGGGGAGCCCTGAGGGAGCTTAGATGGAAGCAAGGAACATCTTGTCTTGCAGATACACTGAGTCACAGAATAGGCAGAGCTGTATCAGCTCTGTGCTCCGACTAACCTAACAGGATCAGGATACATGCTGTGCCTGGGTGGAAGAGGAGAAAGGGACTGAAGGAAAGAACCTCAAAGCAAATATGGCAGTCAAGTCTCAACAAAAATGATAAGGAAAGAAAAAGATAAAGCAAAGAGAGCAAATGTCTGGATCAGGGCAGTCCCGTGGGTCACTGAGCTGCGCTATAGCAGCAGTGCCATACTGCTAGGATAGCCATGCTGCTGCTTCTGCTCACTTGGATTCAATGGGAATTTCAGCATACACCGTAAGAGAAGCACAAAACTCACCACTCACTAAGTATCCGATGGCCTTGGATTTGACCTCCTCACTCAGCTGCCCTGTCTTGTTCAGATACTCCAGGACGTAGATATTGGGTGCAAACAGGACCATGTTCTGCTCCCCACAGCCAAATGGCATCTGGAGAAGCTGGTGCAGGTTCTGCATGGCAGTGCCCATGAAGTCGCCTAGGAAAGAGGTCATGGTTGTGGGATTAGCACAACTCATGGCCACCGAAATAAACAGTAATTTCCACTATGTAGGCAGAGTCAGGGAAAGCTTAGCTGGGGTTGCAAGCCTGTCTGGTACCACAGAGATTTCCAGCAAGTATGAAGCTCTCAGTGCTGAGTGACCTGTTCTGTTCTGCTTTGCAGTCAACAAAGAAATCCCTTTCCTGCCTCTCCTTACTTAGTTTAAATTGCCCACACCAGAAACACTACCTGGTTTAGTAACACATAAGGCAGATACTTCTTATAAGAAATGAAAGAAAACCTTCTGTTTCCAGAGGAGGGAAGGGGAACAGCCCAGAGATGCTGCAGTGAACCATGTATTGCAGAATTGACAACTAATGCTGAAAAGGGACACTGGTTGTGCAGATGTATCATAGACCATTTCTAAATTGCTGTTTCAGGAAAGATAGAGCAGACCTAGCAAGGGATTTCTGGAATGAGATGAAATTGCCAACATTATGAAGCGAACATGTTATGACTAGTCAGGTAATCAGCTTCAGGTCTTTTCCAGGAAAAGACTGAAAAGATTCCTCTAGCACCTCTGACTTGCAGGTGGGTGAGTGGAAAAAAGTCTTACAGGCATGAGTCTGGCAGACGTCATGTCTCAGAACTGTGCTACTTCAGAGCAAAACATTCAAATGCAATAAATATAAACAAAAACGTGAATAAGGATGTAACAAATATTTAGAAAATTTCTCTGATGCAGCAAAAAGCATTGTTGGACAAGATAAGAACCAGTCTCTTTGCTTAAAAGTTTCCCACACAAAGACTGGAAACTCACATCTTGAATCCTGACAAAGCTTTCATTTTATATTTTTACATTTTCTTTCTTTTTATGTTTTTTTTTTTTTAATTTTAAATTTACCAACAGCAGAAAAGGAAGCTCTGGTTGATCCTTCCACCACATTTGTAGGTAGATCTAGAGGAACATCTTGAATAACCACATCATCTGTGGAGAAAAATATTGAGTGGTGGTCATTTGTATAGGAACACTGGTTATAGCAGTGAAATGCTTCTGGTAGAAATTGCACAGTGCAAAACTGCACACAAGAGACAACAACAGAGAGAAACTCAGCTTTCTACAAGAACATCAAGTGAGAAGTGGGCACAGCAAAACTAAAATTGTGAAAAACAGATAAAATGGTGCAGCAACTGTCATTGCTGAACAGAAATTAGTTGAACAGGTTAAGGCTCGTGCTCCCAGGCCGCAGTGGCTGTGAACTCTTCAGTGAGACACTGGGAAGAGCTGGTTGGTGAGGATCAGGGCTGCTTTTGTGCCTCTTTTAGACAGAGTTTTCAGGAAACTTTGGAAACTGTTTGCAGTCAGCACGGAGATGGTGTGGAAGGGAAAGTCACATTCCCTCTCCCATTCCCACTAGAAGTGGAAAGCTGCATGCTACAATTATCCTTGGAATAGAGGACAGCAGTCAGACGTGAGTGCAAGAAATGCAGAATAGATTTTGCACAAAAAGGTAATCTTCCTTTGATAGCTCCATAGCAGCCTCCCTTTAGCATCTGAATGCTTTTGCCTGCAGCAGAGACACTACCTAAACGACGTGCACCAGATCACACAAGAAGTTCGTAGCAGGGAATTGAACTGTAAGCGCTCACACTAGCTGCCATTTGGGCACCTCTGGGGAAAAGGGGTGGGACAGTATCAACAAGCACTGCAGGAAAGAATGCAAACTCCAACCTTCCTTTCAGTCCCTTTCAGGACAGCAGTATATAAGACCCTTACCTTTTGTACAGATTAGGGAATTTTGGGTCTTTTCCCTTCTGATGCCTTCGGGCTGCATGGCGGTGGGAAGAAGAGACACATGCAGTGGATGAGAACAAAGCATGCAGAAGAAATGCAGTGACAGAAGAGCCACCCCCTGCCC
The DNA here is from genome assembly GCF_963921805.1 of Phalacrocorax carbo. Taxonomy (NCBI): domain Eukaryota; kingdom Metazoa; phylum Chordata; class Aves; order Suliformes; family Phalacrocoracidae; genus Phalacrocorax; species Phalacrocorax carbo. Next base: position 83,738,585 of record NC_087513.1, on the reverse strand, counting down.
CATCCTCCTACAGCATAAGACAGCTGGATTGAAGAGACAGTTTAGAGTTTCATACTTGATGTGGCTGCTACTAAACTGAGTTCCCATCAGGTGGAGTCTGTCATTTCCAGTTTCTACTCTGCATGAGGGGGATGTGCACTTACCAACACCCACTGATCCTCATGGAAGAGGACATCAGATAGGAGTGGACTTGGTCTTAGAGTGAAGGGCCAGACCCTGTCCCAACCAGATGAAGGTGGAGCCGAAACAGGAGCTCATTAGGGAACCTGAAAAACTTTTACTTGCTTTTGGTACTTTTGCCACATTTTTCTTTCCTCATGGAAGGGAGTATAGGGCAAATAGCAAGAGCTGTCAGCAGTACCTCAACCAACAGTGTTGTGATCAGGGTGTCCCTGTAGTCAATACTGATGTTCCTAGGTGCTTTGTCTCCACAAGCTCTGTCATCCTTGGTCTCTGCAGTAGTGCTGAATACTACATTACCTTAAACAGTAACAGAAAAGTAGAAAAAAAGGGACCTCTATCATGCAGAATGATGGCTAAAGTAAGAAATTTCATCTGATAATTAATATCTACAGATCTTAAGTAGTGCAGCGTAATGGATGGTCAGTCACTCTAGCTGAGACATAGGGGAAGAGAACTGATCTCTGTAAATAGGAATGATAAGAAAACTGTAGTTGTGGAGGAGCTCTTTGACCTGGACAGCTGGAAAGGCCAGTGGTAGAAGAGTATTTCTCCAGGTTGGAAGATTAGGTTTTTCAGGTGAGGTATAAATTGATTAGCATCAATCTCAGAACAGAGAATTAGGTAGATTCAAAGGCACTTACCAATTTCTTTAGGGAAAATATTCCAGACATAGGTTTTTCTTTGTCTGGCACATACACACCCATTGTCCTCTGAGGAGATGAGTTTGGCCTGATAATCATGGGAATCTGAGAGTGAAACATTAATCTGAGAACAGAAAGAGGAGTGTGATGGGATGAAGATTTTGTACCATAGGCAAATGGTGCTTTATTGTTAGAGGGTGGTGAGATAGTCTCTGTTTATGTCCAGTCTTAACAGCATAGGGCAGATTTAAGGCCTGGGATAATGGGGATAAGTGAATCATTCAGCAGATGTAACCTTAACAGTATTACCTTCTCCTTCTCATGACACTCTCCATTGAGACATTAAATACCCTATGCCTACAGCTGATTCCTGATCAGGATATTGAGTTATGTCCAGTTGACCTGGTGCTAATGGCTTTGAACTAACTTGCAAAGGAAACCACATATTAGTGCTTGTTCTTCTGTTGTTGTAGGAATACTTGAAAAACAAGGTTGAGAGTTAAAAGCCTCATTAATGGAGATCTTTTCTTCTAGGATGTTTAAAACCCTAGGCCTTTTTATTTTGTTAGTCAAACTGTTAACGGAGTTTGGAAAAAAACATTCCTAGATTGTCTTGATTTTTCTTCATTTGGTGGTATCTCCTTGTGAGACTGGAGAGCTGATTTTCAGCATTCAAATGAAGCAGAAGAAATATAGACCCTACACCTGCCTCTTTTTTCAGGGTTTCTAGATACAGCATAAGAAACAGGAACCCAAACAGAAGATCCCTGGTTTAATTTCTTCAGGTATCCCTTAAACCATATGTAAGCTCCCTCCATGCAGAGCTGCAGTGGACCTGTAGTCTAGAGTCATTTTTCCTGGAAAGTACTGAATATTGAGAGTGTAGCCCCCCAGTCTCCGGGAGCAATAGAGCTTCTAGCTGGACAGATACTCTGTAAGGCAAGTACCAGACTTTTGTGCTCCCTGTTTTGGTGCTTTTGGGAACTTTTGCCCTGGAGAAGAAGGTTTTGCCTGCTCTCCTCTTCTTGCTCTTCCCACTTTCTTTTGATTGGCAAGCACAAGCCATTCACTTCTTCACACTTTCACATATATCCCCAAAGAAAAGACCCCACTAAAACCACCAATGGCTTGCATGTCTGTGGATGGTGAATGATGCTCTTGTTTCCTTCCTCTATGGATCTCTAGAGACAGTTGCGTATACACCCATCCTAGTTACAGTTTACACAGATCTCCCTCTGCTTTGTAGTGGCTTAGGAGGACAAATCCAGTCAGGATAATCTATCATCAGATAGAATGATCAGTACATCAGTCCAGAGCAGGGGCAGATCCAGTCATCTACACCAATATTTTTTTTTCAGACTACAAAGGCTGCAGCTTCTTTGGAGATGGGGTAAGTGTGGGCAGAAGTACACACCTTAATGCAGTGGTCAAGATAGTTGAAGACATTGGCTCTAAGCAGGAAATCTTCTCCTCGGATGATAGAGTATGGCAAGGTCAAGTCCACAAAGAAAGGCTGGAAGGATGTCAGGGTGGCAGGCACAGACATACCAAATCCAGCCAACTCTTCCACACAGAAGGCACTGGCCTTCCATTCGGTGATGGTGTCAGGGATGGTGTATGAGATGCTGGCTTTTCCAGTAGAGCTGATGGGAATGGATAAAGGATGAGTTTAGAAAGGGTAAGTTTCATATACCTTGCTTCTCAGGAGAGGCAATGTGTTTTGAAAATCATCACTACCCATATTCTGTCTGCAGAAATACCACATCCAAGTCCCCCAGAACGTATAACCTACATCTTCTGAGAAAAGCCCATTTGAAAGTTCTGCCTATCATTTCCCTGAGTTTGGAAAGGAAAATCAGAATTCTTGTTTTGCAGACCCATATTTTAAATAGAGGTGTCCCTCTTCTTAGGAAGGGAATATGACCCACGGTACACACGCTGGGGGAATTGATGTCTTGGGGACAGGATCATTTTATCATTGAAAAGAGGAGGGCAGGTGATGTTTGAAAAAGCTAGGTCTTCCAGGCCAAAATGTAAGAAGAGGTGGCAAGGAATTGTTACCTTGCAGGACAGCAGGTGACATATTTCATAACTCTTGACAACAAGGCAAAGAGAGGGAAAAAGCAGTACTCACTTAATTAGGACTATATCCCAAATCCAGGTTTCAGGGAAGAATTCCCGAATACTCTCAAGGATGAGTCTCTTCCCACGTTCCTCTCTAGCAACTTCAGCTGGTAAGAAATGATGGGAATTTAGTCAAACCTGGTTCATATGACAAAGACTCCCAGAAAGGACAGGTTTTACTATGCATGGGCCAGTAAGAATGACGGTTACGTTTACCCATTTCTTTCTAACTGAGGCCATTGGTAATGCCACACAAATATTATTTAATGTCACTAATTATCTCTGAGTTAGGTATAACCTGGTATCACAGAGAAAGAAAACATTACTTGAAGTGCTTTGGTCTCCAGATATAAGCACAAGACCTAGGGCTGGCTCTCAGGTCTCTTGGCTCTTAGATCTCTTTGCTGTCCACACTGTTGCACTGCCTTTTAAAACAAGCTTTGGTCAGGCAGAAAATGGTATCAACAGTGTTAGTTTTGTGTGACATGCTACTGATTGCCAGCACTTCCCAGCATGAAACTGAACATGAATCAGAAATGTAGATCTAAAAGGCTTTTTTGGGCATTGGTCATTATCCTAAGCCATCTCATTCAGTGCTAGACCAGTAGTCAATATCAATACCAATGTAAGTCATGAGTACTGTCCAAGTCCATGTCACATAAATATCACTTAATTTAAGGAGAAAAATAAAATCTCTTTCCTGTCCCCTATATTACCTGATAATTTGGCATGGTGTGTAGAAGCCACGAATCCTGCATCCAAGAAATATGGCAGAGGTCTTACAGTCTCACTAGTACACAGAACTGGTTGCCGAACCTTTGAGTTGGTAAAAAATTTCATGCCCATATCCTGTAAAAAACACATTTTGGTGTTAGCCATAACCTTACTGTAGCTGAGGTTTATTCCATTCCTCCCTTTTACCCTTTACTGCCTCTCCACCACAGAGATGCCCAGAGACATCTGTGCAGAGACTTGTGGGAGCTTTGTGCATGCTGGAAAATCACAGTAGACACCAGAGTCAATTGAGAATAGATGTCCATGAGGAGAGTTTGTCATTTATGAGTTTTACTAACAGTGTCATTTGCAGAAATATCTAAAGTTACATAAGGAAGTGGAAACTCACTTCAACAGATTTAAGTAATGTACAGGACATTTACCCTGAGGAACTGATATACATCTGGGCCTAATCCAGACATTACAGGTGTGTAATACAAGCCTTTGTGAAAGATATTGTCAGATGAGACACAGGGATCTTGGGGGTCATCTTCTAGATTAAGCCCATTGAAGATGTAGCCTTGAAAGTCTTGCAGGGGATGCAGGCTGTATACCTGTGAGGGGGAAGGAAACACAAAACCAGTGCCTGTGGAAAGATCAATTTTGACCACACCATCATGTGCTGCAAATCACCAGAGCTGAGATGTTGGCCTGTTTGAAACAATTATCTGTTTCCTGGATTGAAAACTGTCTGAACGGCTGGACCCAGAGGGTGGTGATCAGTGGCACAAAGTCTAGCTGGAAGCTAGTTACTAGTGTGTACTAGTGGTGTACCCCAGGGGTCAATGCTGGGTCCAATCCTGTTCAACATCTTCAGTAATGATCCAGATGATGGGCCAGAGTGTACCCTCACCAACTTTGTTGATGACACAAAAGTTGAAGGAGTGCCTGATACACCAGAGGGTCATGCTGCCAGAGACTAGTCGGTGGTTAAACCAAATCCCACATGAAAAAGGATGTCCAAATATAAGAAACAAAAGCTGTGTATTGCCTGTTCTAGATGGTTTATGACTAACACGAGCAAAAAGTGGAAGAAGTCTAACACAGTCTAACAGTCAGTCTTGAGTGAAGAGACACTGTAACCGAGGAGGAGGAAGAAGCAGGGCCACAGTGGAAGGAAACAATGCATTTATCTGGGCAGCTTACCATTTCTGCAGACAGTTCTGTCTCTGACTTCAGGAGCAGCACACTCTGATCCACTGCCCTCACAGCACAGAAGGAATTGGCAGCAGCTTCAATGCTTAAACTGACATTGGAAGCTGCACGCATCTGTTTTTCAGAGAATTGCAACTGGACCTGAAATTTATCAATGAGATGTTGGTATGGCTAATCCCTACTGCTCGGGGGTGCTCTGGATGTGTGTGTGAATGGAGGGTGAGAAGGAGAGTAGAAGGCTCCTCTGTTAAAGCACAGATAGTCTGCCTGGAGAAGGATGTCTGGTCTCACCTGTCTCTATTGACCAGGCCGCCGCTATAATGGGCACTTAGGCGATAAGAACATTTGGACTCCTGTGATAGCTTAAATGAAGCTTAACTCATGTGATTTAAAATAAAGTGTGATTCTGTTGCTGCTATTCTCAGATCAAATCTTATTATGACACAGACTGCATGTAATAAGCACTACCATGAGTAAATCATATTTTTACTAGGTCCAAGGCCCACCTTTAGGAAATATAGAACAGATTCTGTTTTGAGTATTCAGAGGCAAAATCTACTTCACACTTTTGTTAGGTAAGAGGGAAAAGTAGGAGGGGAAGACTACATCAGGTAAATGGAAACATTTTACTTTTAACCTCATTTGTTTTGTCTTCTCTCAATGTTTCATGTTTTTTAGCTGAAAATTAGAATAAAAAAATTAGAATAATCAGAAGATTAGAAAGATCTTAAAGGTGAAATCTGATTTCAAAATAATAAATCAAAATGTTTAGTGGAAAAAACATGAAGGAAAACTTAAACCCCAGATTGTTATTTTTGCTTTCTTTTCTATATATATTTAGTTTTGGTAAACACAAATTGCATTTTTCAACAAAAAACTGTAAAGAAGCAGGTCAAATAATGAAGTGGGATAAGACTAAAGTGTGTTTGCTATGCTAAAGAACAGACAGTCTAAACTAAATAAGACACTAATATAGTTCAAGAGAAGCAGGAACCATTTGGGGGTAGTGTGGGCTTCCTAAAAAGCAGTTTTTAATCTTAAAAGAGGATTTACCTTTTGATGATAATGCCAGGACGTGGTAGTAGAGGATAATACAAGAAAAAAGGGGAAAAAGGAGAATGAAGAGGCTAATGCTGAGAGAATTGGACAGAAACAAGAAATACAACTGGAAATTTGTTGTGAATGTGTGTGCAAAGAATTTGTATTTATCTGACAGCAGGTAAGACTTGCTGTATCTTAGTACCTCTCACCTTGTTTTTGAAACACTTCTCAACTGGAAACCGGACACTGTCTGCCACCAGCTCCTTGGCAGGGTGTAAGGTATATACCAGCAAACGAAGGGCTGGAGCCATTTTCTCATTGACTGCTAATGGGATGGTGAAAGTTCCATTTTGGACTGTTAGAAGAGAGAAAGGGACCAATAAGGAGAGGAGTGGAAAGTTCTGCTGTAGTAGTAGCCGTCTTCAACTGGCATAGAGCTGTTCCAGTCAGTGGAGCAATCTGTAATTAGACAATAAACTGAAAAATCCTGGATTTGCCAGGTGGCATGCCTGGGTTTAGACCCAGCTTCTCTCAGATTTGTTGTGGGTTTGAACATGTGGCCAGGTTCAGATAGTCCCCTCAGTCAGACTTTCTGCATTCCCTACTTTATCCTTCAGCAAAATCTTTACAGGACACTACTTCCTGACTCATATCAAATTAATTATTTGCTGGACTAAATCTGACTTTATAGTGATCTTAGTGGTAGTGCTAGTATCATGCATCCATGCGTGGCCAGGGAGAGGTTCAGCCCTCCCAATAGCTGCTGTATACATCCAGGAAGCCTTGCCTTGGTCCTCATTTCAACCATCCCTATTTTTTTATTTTTATTTTTAATGCAGAAGCATGGATTGGCAACTTAACTTACCAGCTTGGATATTAACTTTCATTTCCCCTGTGAGGACAATCTTGCCTTTTGCCATGCCCTGTGCAGAGGAGAGCAATACATTATGAGTTGGTAGAGGTTGGAGCAAGAAACCGGCATTCAAGTTCAGTGTACATCGACGAGGCATATATATTGAGATGGCTTCAAATGCTTAAACATCCGTATTAGGGCGTGCTGGATTCTGCCACTGCTGCTGCTACTGCTGGGGCCCTTGTCACAGATCAGGAAGCAGAAGGAGAAGGAAGGGAAAGGGGAGGCAGAGAATACTATAAAGATTTTCTTGGAGGGAAGGGACAAGAACCCTGGACCAAGACAATATGAAGGTGGTTCCTTACTATGAAATAGAGTAACATGGCCACAAATAGGCGGCGTTTTTCCTGAGAGAGTAGTTTTGCCAAACCAAGTCAGTGCTGTTTCTCTCCTTGGGTTGTTGGCCATTGTGCTGGCTGGTAATCCAAAAGCTGGAAGAGTAGTCACTGCTGTAACTGCTGTGGAAGGACTCCCAGAGAGCTGCCTGGTCAAGTCCTTTCAGCAAACCATACAACAACCCCACACTCACCACATAGTAGAAATTAATGATGTTGATGCCCTTGTATCCTTCTGTTTTCAAGACATAGTGCACAGTGATCATCCTCTTCTGCCCACAGCTCAGATCTTTCCACAAAGGCTCAATCCTCACAAAACTGCTAGTCCAAGAGTAGAAGCGCTGGATGGACAGAGATGCATCAGGGTAGGAAGGCTCTATCCAACCTTCAGTGTGGCACTGGTCACTGGTTTTATAAGTTGCCTGATCACAAGAGGGAGTGGGGAAGAAAAGGAAAACAAACATATGTCACTAGGGAAATCATTATCACATACTGACATCAGAATGATTAGTTCACAAAATGCACATATTTAAGAACTGCATCTAAAATCAAACTGGTCAGGAAAAAGCAGCACAGTGGTCTTGCAGCCTTGCAGCAAGACATTACATTGCAACAGCTCAGGTGTTTCCTTTGCTTCTTTTATAGTAATTATTGAGAGCTCTAGAACATGAAATAAGCCAGAGAAAGCACATTTTTATTATCAAACTTCAAACCTCATCCCATCTTTTTTTGGGGTTCAGTTTGAGAGCAGCCATCTCTCTCTGTCTCAATTCACCCTTGTTTTGTACTTACTTTCAGACTGATCTCAGGATCAAACATTTCAGATGTGTCAATGCTAAACTCTGCAACACCATTATCATCAGTGGTGAAGTTGTCTGTGTTCTTGTTATTGACAAATAGCTGAATAACCTCATTGGAAATAGGAGAGTTGTCTTTGTCTACCAACTTGATCTGTAGAAGAGAATTCAAGATGTGTTCGGCACGTTATGTTTCTCTAGGTAGCTACTAACATTTTGTACTCCTTTGCTCTCCACACAGCAGAAGTGCTTTTTCTTCTCCCTTCAAAGCAACACTTAAGAACTGAAACATCTCTCTTCACTTTTTGGCAGCTACCTCAGCTATCTTATAAGATTTGGAGCAGGAACTTCTTCAGCACCTGCTACATCACTGATGATGTCCTTTTATGGAGCAAGTACTTCTTGTCTCATCTCCTTCCTGGCTGGTCCCTTCTGACTACACAAATGTGTAGTTTAAAGATACACTTCCTTTCCTCCATTTTCTCCTTTCTTAGTCTTGAGAGTCTGCTACTGATACTTTCAGTGTCTGAAGGCCTGATTTCCGATTCTGTCCCCACTGTCTCTGCTGTTTATGTGTTATACAAACAAAAAATAACAGACACCATTAGGTAAATTCTAGGTTGCTAGAACTGAGCATTCATTTTGAGTTTTTTCCAGAAAAGCTTTTTCTCAAAAAAAGATGGCAGAAGTACTAATATATTAAATACAAGCTTAGGAGACTGACTGTCCTCACTGTCTAGAACCAGCATGGAGACAACCACTGAAACAAGAAAACCAATAGATATCTAGAAGTATTCAGGTGGATGTTGACTTCAGTGGGACTGAATGCAACAAAAGTGAAGGTATGCAACATATGGCCAGCAAGAGTTGTTTCATAGTGCAGGGAAGGACCGTGAATGGCAAGTCATGGCATCAGGACAGGGACTGAGATCAGTGGCTTCCAGACAGTAGTTCCCCTGATATGACCCTATCGGGGGTGGGTGGGGTGGGGGGCAGGCTTGCACAAAAGCAAAGAAGCTCCCCGAGGCCAACAGGAGCAGCTTTGCCTCTGAGATGTGACATACCAGTCTCCTACCATGTGTCTCTCAGAATGTTTAATCTCTAGTGTGTGTGAGAATGCCTGTGTTAGAGGACTTCACTGTGGTGCATCAGCCCAGGGAGCCTGCTGACCCTCATCCTCCAGTAAGGGGTGGTAAGGTGCACAGCAATCTAAGAACAGAGTGGGGACCAAGTAAGAAAGTTATATAGACATCTTCCAGAGGGGGGGAAAAATACTCATTGAAAGACAATCTCTTATCTGTTTTCAGTGCTACAGGTAAGATGTCCCCTTGTGCTTTCCTCACTGAAGAAAGCTGAACTGGAGGAAAGAGAGACATTTACTCTCTCTACCCTTTAAACCACTGGCAGAGGTATGTGGGATTTGTCATGAAAGACAAAATCGTGAAAAAGCTCTTTGAGACAGAAATATTGTTATTTCCTTTTTTTTTTTTAAATACCTTTCACTCTTTCTTCCCTCACCCCTCATGTTTTTATTCCTCTCTGGCTGGCATATAATGGTCAATTCTGAAGGGAGGGTCAGTGATTTATATCAAGCTTAAAATGTAAGTTAGAAAAATGCTGGTTAATGGAATGTTTTGATTCAAAGCATTTCTGGCAGAATGAAACTCAGGCTAAACTAATACTCTTCAGCGTTCAGAATTACCAGTTGGACACTCTATGTAAAGAAAGAAGCTTGGGGAGAATACCCCCTGCCCCAAACAGTCCCCCAAATGTTTTCATCACTGTTGTCATGAGATTGCCTGACAGTCATCTTCACCATAATCTCTCTATGCCCTTGCTTACCTGTCCAAAGTAAGGAATTCCTCTTCTGTAGTGGTGATCCATGTTCTCAAACTGTATACTGCTCACTACCCGAGTTATGGAAATAGACTGAGTAGCTGTAAGTTGCAGGCCTGTAAGACATGTCCAGAGTCATGAGAAGATATACGTTGCCTTGCATATAATTTCATCAGCATTAGTGTTTGCCTGGAGGTGGTCGCTTTGCTTATAAAAATGGATCTTCAGGAAGACATCCTTGTACTCAGCAGGCAGAGGGTGAATATCTTATACTCTGTTGCTGCTTCTGACTGTCTAGAAGGGATTACCTGTTCCTTTCTCTGTGACAATGCCTTTCACATCAAGATTCCTCGTGTAACCAATGCGATTTAGCTCAAAGATGTTGGAGCTGAAAACTTGGGAGAGACAGCCCTCTGTCTCCAGCTGGAAAGGGAAGAAAACAAATCTTGTTACCAAGGACCACAGATTTCAAAGGATGCTGGCAATACACAGGACCCTTCTTTAGTGAGTGAAGTCTTTTCCTGCTGCTTTTAACGTGATTTGTACAGGACTGATGGAGACATCATTGCCTACACTTTTCAGATGGGAAACTGAGGACCATTTCAGTCCTTCTTCAGGCCTGTAGGAAAACAAGAAAAGAAATGAGGTGCCCTGAGTTCCTAACTAGTGATCTAAGCAAATAGATGAGTAGAGTGAAGTGAGGCATCAAGGAGAGAAAGAACAGTGTGATGAGCAAAGGGATAGAAGCAAGAACACAGGAGAGAGGACAAGCACAAAGTCGAATACCAATTATGTATCATACATCTTTGGTAAATGATTGACAAACTGGGCTTTTCTTGCATCTCCCATAAGAATCAAAATCCCTGCACACGCTGAGCTGCACTTCCCCTTCAACAGGCTGGCCATAGGTGTACCTAGGGGAAGAGGAAATAGGTCCATGAACTGATGCTTGAAAAATTAGCTTAAACTAACATATGCAGAAATAGACCCAGGATGAGCAGTGAGTTTGGAAGCCAGAGAATGGAATAGTTTCAGAGGCTTTTTCCTAACTCTTCTGCTGTTACAAAAGGATAATGCAACTCAGAAGTTGAAATGAGTTCTATTTCACCCCTAAACCCGTGAACCAAAACCACACCTTAAATATAAAAATGAATGCCTGTATAAGCATGATGGACAGACATGGCTACTGACCAAATTATGACTGTTGCTTCCACTTTTCAGCTTAGGCTGGAGTTCTAGACTCACTGAAATCAAGGCAGAACTCCTCATATCTGCAAGGGGATCAGGATTTCAACCCTGGATTCTAAATTATAAGATATTGGTATTAGAGTAAGCAAGGTCCTTCTGAAGGACTAAGCTTGAAGGGGGAGTTAAAGACCCTAAGACCCCTGCTAGAATTGAACGGTGCTCTGCTGTATGAAGATCTCCCTCTGAAGTGTGTTATTGGGAGTGGACATGTCTTACTTTAGCTAGGGACATCTCGAGACTTGTTCAACCCACCAAACACCAGACGGAAGACAACACTCATACAATAAAATGAGATGATCTCACAAGTAAATGAAAGCTCCAACCACCAAGTCAGCCCTGACCAACCTCTTCTGAGGCCCTGTTTATGTCTCTTCTCTAAGCCCTGTCTCTTTGCCCTGTCCTTGTGAAGTTCTTACTCTTCAGCATATTTCCTAACCACTCTGCACCTGGTACTTACACTCCACAGACTTTCACTGTGAACTCTGATTCCAGGACTGTAAGGCTTTCTGGTGCAGTGATTGTGACATCAAATTTTGGCAACACTAAGACAAAGAATAAAAAAACAAAGAACTAGCACATTATCAAATGGCAGACCCTCCTGAGATGAAAGAAAAAATGTCACAGATGGAATGGAATCACAAAACTGGGGTACCAAAATTGTCAAGAAGCGGCCTGACCTGTGAAGGTTCTTTCAAGTATTTCTATACAGTTTTGAAGAGAATTCAGGACTTCTGAGGTAAATCCTGTGATGTCTAGATGCCTTACAGAGCTTTGGCAAGAAAGTTATACAGATTATTTTCCTGTCTGAATCTGTGCAAAATGATTAATTTCTCTTCTTTGGCTTTTTGCTGTTCTTTTTTTCCCTCTCTAGTTCTTAATGGCAACTCATTGAAGCTGCATTTGCCAGGAAGCTGTTTGAGGTTTTAGCAATCAAATGGGTTGATTGATAGGGGCTCATCTCTAATAATGTTTCCTACTGTGATTAAAAACAACCGGTGGCATTTACCATATTTCTCTACAAGGAATGAGTGATTTGTTTTATCCCCTGACTTCTTTGCTACAATAATTTTGTAATTCCCCAGGATAGGCTCTTCAGTTAGCGGGAATTCAATCTGGATAATATTCATCTCCGATGTCACATTTTGCCACTGAAAGATCCTGTTGCCCTGTGGATCCTGAAGAAAAGAAGAGTTTGTTTGCCTTGGAAATCTTTTGCTATGCGTACACAAAACCAGAAACACAAAAGAAAAGAGGGCAAGTTACTTGAACTCATTGGGGAAGTTGCTTAATGCATGTGCATTGGGGTAAATTATGCCTTAGTACTCTGATTATTAATGTTGCTAGATTCTCCTCTGTTGATCTCAGATTTAGGCATCCTCTGCCAGCCTAGGTGTTAGTCTCAGTCATCAGGGGAAGATGCACAGTACTGTTCTTCCCTGCTCTTTAGTATATGTTGCTCTAGTTTTATGTCCAGGAGGGAGAGAGAGAAAGAAAAGCCCTTCTTTGTGCTCCCCCTTTGGCCAAGCTTATCCCATACAAATCTTGGTCTTTAGCAACCCCACCTTTTGCAGTTGCTGAAAGAAGGAAGGAAGCATTTCTTCTGCATTCATTGAGGTGTCATTTGCCTCCAAGAATATTTTATGCTAGTTAGACTAAAGAAAACTCATTCACACTATTTCCTTGAACTGTTTAAAGTGCTGACTGCAGAAGAACCAAATACATATGTTTCACTGCAAACAAAATAAGGTCACCCGACTTCACGGTATAACATGAAAACTTGTAAGAATGCTGTCTAGACATGAATGGTGAATGCTATTTTAAAAACCACCACAAAATGCCATGGAAGTGCTAACATTGCTAGAAATTGTATTCACAGCCTGCATTTGTTCATAGTTTTCAGCAGCATTTGAGTTATGAAAAAATATACCCCAAAATAAGTGAGTAAGCTGGAGGAGGTGAGGGGAGTTAAAGGCAGGCATAAGAACAGTACAGCTTTTACTGAGATGAATATAGGTATGCTATCCATGTTAGCAAAGCTTGGACAGCATCCTAGGATTTTATGAAGTTTCTGCTTATTTCTGCCAGTGTACTCAGGAGCAGGATTTGGCTGTGTGTGGACACATGCAAACTGATGTAAGCACATGTGCCCTAGATTTTACCTTTATATGCATAAAACAGTACAAAGAGAAAAAAAACATCTTACCTGAATTGCAATCAAGGGGTACTGAAAGAGGAAGAAACAAAGGGCAAAAAGAGATTAGGTGGCTGAACAAACACAAATTAAGTTTCCCCAGGACTGTGAGAAACATTTAACCAATAATCAGTATAATACCAGTAATCAGAGATTCTTATATCGTATTTTGATCAGTTTAATAGCAGTTTTACTTCAAGCAGAGGATAGTGTAAAGGGAAGAGATGAAATGAGAATGTTGGGCAGTTTCTGATCATACTGGATTTAGTGCAATCCCAGAGCGGCTGAGTAAGTTATAGAGGTGCAGGTAAACTGTGATTTGGGCTTCTTATATCCCACTCTGCTAATTAGCACCACAAGAGAAGAGGCCAGTGAAGACCCCTCTGTCTCTTGGCTTATGTACTATGAGCAAGAAGGCAGCTTGCTGGAAATGAAAAAAGAGTCTCTTATGAGGTAAACAATTGTGGTAACAATTTTCAGTTTCATTCCCCCATTTCTAAAATGTGCAAAGTACTAGGTGGATGACTTGCCAATTTTTGCAAACAATTGCTGAACAGTAATAGCGGGAGACTGAAGAGTGGGCTTTCTGGTCAGAGCTAAAATAATGTCTGCATCAGCAAAGTGGAGGGTTTTTTGAGACTCTTTCCCAGCAGTAGCAGGAGGTGGTGTGGCAGGAATCCAACCTGCTACACAGTTGCGCTCTTCCCCGTTATTCCAACATAAGGGTGGATTACAACATGTGGCTAGGAAATCATGTTAATTCTTTGCCATTTAGTCTCTGCACACTGAGTAAAATGAGATATTTCTCATTTTACCCACAGAAACTGTTTATTCAAATTTTGAGAAGAGGTTGTCTCCCAGCAATTTTAAATACAGGGGAGTATTTCTGGCTACTCACCATCTCCTGAACAGGTTTAAAATTGAAATCCAGAGCAACAACACGAAACATCACTGGAAAGACAAGGAACAGCGTGTTAGCATTAACTGTAGTTTATTTAGCTGAGCACAATGTTTTGCATTCATCAGTCCCACTTCACAGGATGCAGGTAATAAAATGCATCTGAAGGCAAAAGAATCATACCCCGACTTTGCCAAGGGGACTTTTCCCCAGCATCGAGTTCTCACACTCTTTCATCAAAGTTTGCTTAACTTCAGAGAAAGGGGATGACTAGATGAATAAGAACTGCTGTGCAGGTCAGGCAGTCTCAAGTGACAATCAATTCTTTCAGTGGCTGTCTGCATGTTGTAGGCAAATTTGTTCCTCTTCATTTCCCCATCTCTAAAGCAGGGTGAGCTTTGAACATGTGAAAGTTACGAACATTAACAGAACTAGGTGAAGTGCCAGTTTTTCCTAATGCAGTGTAATTCTTGTTAGTTCTGTTTGTTTTCAACTTGTGCATGTTTTTGCCTTACTTTCTTTTTTCTTTACAAGAGAAAAAACTGAAAGGAGAATGATGAATTACTGTACAAAGGAAAACACAAAAACATTTCAAAACTGCCCCTACAAAGTATTACCTTTACATCATCTACTGCTTCCCCACCTTAACTCAAAACCAAAAGCAATCTGACAATCAAGCCATGTTTGTGGGACACCTTAGTGGCACCAAATTCTGATTGGTAAGCTTTCCTTCATGCTATGTATTTATGTAGATATAAGTAGATAGCCTAAATAAAGTATAACTGATCCAGTCTAATTGCTGTGTTATTTGGCTGACCTCTGGAAAGAAGTATTCTCGTAGTGTTTCCTACAGTGTTCTAGCTGTGTGCTAGAACCCTTAATGCCTAGAAGTGAATTAAGGAATAGATCTGGATAAATGGTTCTTTGCTTACATGGAGCTGTGTTCAATGGCTAGATGAGAAGTATGGATAGGAGAATAGCGTAAGTGTAGGAAAAACAACAACATGAAAATATAAATTCCAAAACCATAAGAACGCAGAAGGTAAATAGCATGATTTTGTCTTTAAGAAATTATAATTCATTTTAAAATAATGGATTTGACTCTGGGTCTTTAGACTGTCTTTGATGGTGACCAGCATCACAGACAGAAGACTGTGGGAGCAATGTTTCATGCCAGAGTGATCTGATCACCTCTTTCCACTATCTTGGCCTGCCAACAGTAGTGAAACAGCATCAGTAAAAGCTCCCCTTTTCTTGCAGCTGGGAGGAAAGGACAAAGAAAATAATAGAGGCCATAGGATGACAGTCTTCTGCTGTCCTGAAGATGACTTTCTGAGCTCCATAGCAAATACTTGTAATGGCTTTAAGAGAAACTCTGAAGAAACTGCCTAGTCTGTAGCTCAGACTGAAAAACTCCTGGCAGAGGAATTCTATCTGAAGGAATTGCTTCCTAAGGCACATGTCATAAATTAAATAGATATTCACCACTTTGTCCTGGTTTGTAGGTGGGTTTGTCTGTCTGCACGAAGACAATGCTCTCTGTGTTCCAGATCATCACCGACCGCCGCTGTTCTAGGCTGACTGTAG
The DNA here is from genome assembly GCF_963921805.1 of Phalacrocorax carbo. Classification (NCBI taxonomy): domain Eukaryota; kingdom Metazoa; phylum Chordata; class Aves; order Suliformes; family Phalacrocoracidae; genus Phalacrocorax; species Phalacrocorax carbo. The sequence goes on along the minus strand of NC_087513.1, from coordinate 83,722,862 downwards.
TGCCCTTGGCAGAGAAGGAAATGAAAGCCAGTGGGGCAGAACTGGCAGGAGGAATCTGTGAGGAAAGAGAAAGACAAGGGGAGGTTGCTAGTCTGGAAGTCAATTGCTCCAGGTCCTGTTGAACAGCTATACCTGTGGCCTGGGTTCCTACAAGGAGACACCTGTCTCATTTTCATCACCTTTCTTGGACCTCTCTTATTTCTTATGTCTATTGAAAATGCCTCCTTGTCTGTTACTATATATCTCTCCTCTGCTTCATTTTTCCTTCAATAAGTCTTGTTTCTTCCATCGCTTGATCCTCTCCTGTGTTCTTTGCTCTAATTTTCTTGTCCCTCCTTACATTTCTTTTCCACTTGGACATAAATTACAATTAATTTACCGTGAAGTTGAAGCATTGTAGACCATTGCTTGCTGTCATGGTTTTCTCAAAAATAGTGGTGTTACAAGCACCATATTCTAGGATGACTCTGATGGATATTGTCTCATTGAGGTGAAGGAACTGCAGGCAAACCTGACCTGGAGAGTCAGTCTGGAGGACAGCAGGCACCATCAGGACATACTGCCTGTGAGATCCAAATATCAAAGTGATCACATCATAGAGAAAAGAGAAACAGCCTCAACAGAATGAAACAAATACAAAGTATTGTTATTGTTCAGTACCTGCTGATTAGTTTCCATTAAACATAGGACACTCTGCCAGTGCCCCTCACTTCCGCCCTGCAGCTCCCAACTAACCCAGCCCTGGGTTCCCCACACAGCTCTACTAGCACTCCTACCTCTTGCCCTTTTGCCCTTTATCTGAGTCCTGGACCCACCTGCTTTTAGCAAAGCACATTGCTGTTGCTGCTATTGTCTTTCTGAACACACACATCAACTTCTGTGGAAGTTCCACAATAGGCAGAAGGTCTGCTCCCTGTTAAAGGAGACCCATTCACCTGCCAACCACATTCCAGTTTAACTTAGCTCTCCAGATAGCAGAGGTGAGTCATGGCACTAGTTAAAATTCAAAGTAGTGGCACTAATTAACAGTGTCTTTAAAGCCTTATTATGAATACTATTAGTAATAATATGGTAGTTCTTACGGCTCAGGTTCCTTTGCAGCTGTTACATGCAGGAGAAGAACAGCCAAAAGAAACTTCAGCCACATTTTTCTCACTGGGAGACAGAAGAAAGAGATAAGCTTTCTTCCCAAGAAACTATTCATTGCCTGCTAGTTTAACAACTCTGCAACATTCCTTACCCAGCACTCCAGAGGAAAGGAGTCAGCCCTTCAACTCCTCCCTGGCTGCTTCCCTAGATGTTAGTGCCTTTATAATTGCAGCAAGGGGTGGAGATCCCAGTGTATCCTACTGCTTGCAAGAACCTCCCCTATCCCTACCTACTGCAGCTTTAACCAACCCACTGTCTTCAGACTGTAACACTTCACTGCAGTTCTCTGAACATCTGCACAAAACGTCTGGTGATCTTGTCTTCAAGGTGAGGGGCTTTGCTTTTTACACTGGTCATTGGCACGGCACAGAAAAGCATAAAATGCCTTAAACCATAATAAACCTGTCAAATCAGATTAACATTTGTGGGTTTTCCCATCATATTTGGAATTTCCCATCTGGATTCACAGTCTAGGCGAAGTAGACTAACTTTCTATACTTTGACACCTGATTGTGGTTAAAATAATGTATTGGCCTCTCTTTTCTCTTGCTTCAAATATATTTTTAATATTGATGAGATGGAATAATAGAGAAGTCAGAGACAGAAAGATATCTAAAAAGTCCTAACTATTTCTATTATGGCCATTGAGCACTTTGCAGTGGTGTTGAAGTTTGATTCATTTCAGCTTGAAATTAGCCAGTCGATGGTCCCATATAAATTTTTAAGTGCCCCAGGATTATAGTTTTTACACCTGTGTGGAATCTAATTAGGTTTTTTTTTTTTTAGGGGGAGAAATATCTGCTTTTATTCAAAGACCCTGTGTTAGGATAAAGAAGAATTACCTCCTTCTTTTATTCTCTTGTGCTCTCAAGAGAAAATAAAGCACTCTGTTCTGCTCCCCAGAAGAAAAGCAAAGCTGGGAAGCAGTTTTGATAACTGTAATTCATTGTTTTCCACTCATATTGAGTTGAAGTTGCAAAGTCAATTTTCTTCAGAGTAGTCTGCATGTGCTGTGCTTTGCATTTGTGGCTAGAACAGTGCTCATTACACACCAGTGTTATGACAGTTGCTGAACTGTGCTTGTGCAACATCAAAGCTTCCTCTCTCCCCAGCCTCCCATCCAAAAGCCAGTAGGCTGGGGGTGAGCAAGAGACTGGGAGGAGACACAGCCAGGACAGCTGACCCAAACTGACCAAAGAGATATCCTTTACCATATGACATCATGCTCAACAATAAAAGGTGGGGGAAAGGAGGAGGAGGGGGAAAATTCATGCTACAGTGTTTGTCTTCCGAAGCAACCACTACGCATACCACTATGCCCTGCTTCTCAGTAAGTGGCTGGACATCTGCCGGCCAATGGGAAGTAGTGAATAAATTCCTCTTTTTGATTCTCTTTCACATGTACCTTTTGCTTTCCTTATTAAACTGTCTTTATTTCAATCTGTGGGTCTTTTTGCCTTCCTTCTATCCCCCCATCCCCTGGAAAAATGGCAATGAGGGAAAGATAGGGTAGGTGTTTGGCTGCTGGCTGGGGTCAACCCACCACTGTATGTTTATCAACATGGTTAAATTTTGTAGACGTGAAGCCAGAGAGATATGGCTTCAAAGGCAGAGTACCTGCATGGCAGCATGCTTTTCTCTGTTCTCCTGACATCTTGTGTCACTGTCTGTTTGTGTTTCTTTCTAGTGTGTAAAACAGGGAGTGGTAGCATCTGCCACATAGGGCAGGTTTGAAACTTCCATCACTTATATCTTCAGATTTTCACAGAAGTTTTCAAACCATATGAAACTGGAATAGGGCAGAAGTAACAGGTGGTCCCCCAGAGGTCTCTCTGTAACGTGCTGTTGTTGCTTAGACCACAGACAACATTCTTATGTTCTGCTCTGAAAGCCCAGCTCCCTGTCATTTCTACTAAAAAGGGTCCCTACCAGCTTCTGCAGTTTAGAAGCTTCACTAGGGATCAGGCTTGATTTTCTCTGTAATGGGATACCCACACCAGGAGATGCCAGGAACTGAAATTAACTGACAAAGGCTTGGACTTGAGTTGACATTGTAAAAATAGTAGATGATCAGTTATTGCATGTTCTTGCTCTTCCTGGCTTTCTCAGATAGTTATGAATTTATTGCAACATAATAAAGTATTCATCCCAAATAAGCTATTTGATAATCATCACCATCCATATCCTTATGCAGGGAGACATTTTCTGAGGCTACTTTTGAAAGCTTAATCAAAAGATCAGGCAGGCTAGGTGACATTCAAAGGTTGTATAAATAGAGGAAGGTAGCTGTGTATAACTTACTGTTATAATGAGCCTGGGTTTTGGCCCAAATATAGATTGGATTGTGGCTTTGGTTAGAAAGTCCACACTCATATCTCCAAGAACTGGCACTAGTTAAGATGTCTTCTGTGCATATATGGCTTCTGATTGGTAACCAAATGCAGGACAAAATGATCCATGCATCCTGTATCCAAATAACTCACTGCAGTAGTTTAAACTCTCCACTAAACAGAGTGGAGAAGGTACATCTAGTAATGAAATGAGCAAACAAGAAATGCAATTATCTGGAAAAGAGAGGTTATTAGACTGATACGCTTGCAATCAAACAAATACCCTGGATGAAAAAAAGTCACTACACCTTATCACAATAAAGGAAACTAGAGGTCAGCCCATCTTCTTGGTTATAACGTATAATAATTTGTCTTTCACATGAAAATCAAACAACATTTCACTTGATACGACAAAAGGGTTGTTTTCAGGACAGATATTTACAAAACCGTCGACACTTGGTTTCTGTGGGTTTTTTTGTTTCTGACTGCATTTCCTTGCTCTTCAAATCCTACCCGTGTTGATTACCTCATCTGTATATGTGCAAGAAGCTTGTGGAGATTGCTCTGTAGGGAAATTAGAGATACTACTTCATGATCAGATTAAGAGACTGTATTTGGGATTCTGTTCTTTCCTCATAAAAGAATTAATTCAGATGACTGGCATCTAAGTTAACCTAAACATCCCCCCCGCCCAACACTGATATAGAAGGTGTATAAGATGCTCTCCGTAGTGGGCTTTTTTTGAGATTTCTTGGAGATAGGTCTCAAGGCTGCTGTGCTTTGTAACACCACCATGATTCCTTCCCAGGAGATTTTGGAAGAACTCATTGATCTTTCTGTTCATATATGAGGAACTGTGAAGTAATGTTGGAGAAAGATCTGTATACAGAGGGATTATCTTGCATCCTTGACTCAAAATGAGTTGTTTTCCAGTCTTAGAATGTCACTTAAGTCATAACTTCACACTTCAGCTAGTCTTATTTAGTAGTAGCATCACGCTCAGCTAGATCTTTGTGTTTGCAGATGGAGAGCAAAGAGAAGGAGCCTTGGCCACAGTAGAATAAGCTGATTGATTTAGTTAATTTTGTGAAGAAACCACTCACCAGCTGGGTATAGATAGCTTTCTGCCACTTAAGCAGCCCTGCTGCAGGCATAGTTAGACTAAAAATCATGCCTTTGTGATTCTAGTTTGGTTTACTTGAGGCACTGGATATGTTCTATCAGTAAAATTTATCCTTATGAACAAAAGCTGTTTTATTGTGATAGACTACTGTAATACTACTCAACTGCAAAATCTTCTTAATAGAGAACTGGTCACAGTAATTTCTGTATCAAGGAATGACCTGACCTCAAATTTCACTCACTATTATTGCAAAGAGCCCTACTTCTTTCCTATGAGAGTCATAAAATGGCTCCAGAAAAACTCCGGTAGTCTCTGGCACTCTATGTGTTCTCCTCTTTCTGTAGTATTTGTAGCTGCTCATATTTTTTTTTTTTTTCATTTCTTTATGGCACTCCCTCTTACCCTTGCAATTTATTGTCATCACCCAACCATTCTTTCTGCTTGGCTGGAGCAGTGCAGGAGAGGCAGGTGGTAATTCTGTGCAAGTTTGCACAGCCTAGCAGAGCAACTTTGAACAAGCTAGCTAAGTACTGCAGTAGGTAGTGGTACAACCTCTGGCAAAGCCCATTTGAGGAGTTCCCTGATTGCCTTGCTAGCAGCACCCCAGCTGGCAGTCCGAAGCCAACATAGATATATCTGCAAGAGCTGTAGTGATATCTTTGTGGTGTAGACACTGACACTTGTCTTGTAAATGGGTTAATTGCTGCATTCAGAGAAGGATCTATACAAAGAAACTCATTCATTATAGCTACAAAAATTAATTGAAAAGCACTGAAGCGACCTGTGACTTTGACTATGACTGCTTCCTATAAAACCTTCTTTAAGCACATTAGATTGTACAAATTTTTTTAGGCATAGTAAAGGTTGAAATGCTTGGTTTGGCCCAGGTGGTTGAGGAACAATACTGAAACATGGTAACAACAGGTAAAGTCCTGCTTGGTCAATAGGGTTTCCAGTCAAGCATGCAAAATTTCTCTCATTGTTCTAGGATGCGTGGGCCCTGGAAAAGTTCTCTAGCAGCTATGCAAGCTAAGAGGATGGTGAGCTCATTAAAGAAAATAAGTGTATCCCTACATGAATAGTCACAGCTTACAGTGATTTTGATGAGTGATGGAATTCCTTCCATCAAAATGGGTGGGATGGTGGGGGAAAGGGCTACAATTTATTTCAGTGATCTATGATGTTTTAAGTCCTGGAGAAGGCAGTAGTGTAAAAGGCAGTACATGAAGGTCAGCCAGTTGCAAGGATTCTGTTACACCAGTGACTCATGTGAGTGTGGATGTGTCATCCAGAACCCGTTTTCAAAAATGAGACGTTTATCCTTTGATGCAAAGATGCTGAGGTCTGGGCAGGAATAGGTCTGTATGAGCTAAAGTATTAAGACTGTCTTTGCTGTGCGGTTTTGGTGGCAAATCTGCCAGTCAAAAGTGAGTGAAACTGGAATCTAACTGCTCTCACTGCATCTGCATAAGCCTGGGAGTGGATACTCTTATACCAATGAAATTACCTTTCCTAGTTGTACACAGTTTACCTCGCAGAGCTTGGGCTCAGCTATAAATACAGTTAGGTTATCGAGTTAGTCTGCACTTCTCTTGGGGAGTGCTTTGCTGTTTTTATGCCCTTGCATGGACAGGACAAAAGGTTTTTCAACCCTCCTTTCTGCTTGGTCTTGATAGGCAGTGGGAAAGGTTGAGTTCAAAAGTGAAGAGGTCACTAGTAAAACTCCTGAACAAGCCCAGCAAAAATCCTCTGGTGCTTAGTAAGTTTGTTCTTCATACTTGCAAACATAAATCAAGATTTTATTAGAAGGGGAGAAGAAAATACTTAACAAGAGGCATCACTTGACATGAAATTCCAAAAATATAGCTAGTTAAGCCCTCTCCTGTGGTGAGACAACTAGGCTTGCTGCATGCTCCCTCCCTAAACCTCCCATGCTAGCAACCAGCTCATGGCTGGTACTGAGAAATCATCTTGTCTACCAAAAGCTGGCAGAAGCTGCACGTGATGTTGGCAAGTATTTGCTCTCCTGGCTACCAGAAAGGTACTTGAAGCTAAAACAGCCATCTCCAGTGCGCTGAAGGCTGTCAAGCCCATTCTCTGGCCATGATATTGCCTCTGAGGAAAGTCCCAACCCTTTGCTTCTATTTCACAGCTATGTGCAGCTCTCCTCTCTTCTGAGCTGTAACTTCTGCACTCTGTAGGTAGAAGCATTAGCTTTAAGTTCAGGCGACAACTTTTGCCAGTCACATGTGGAAAGAAGTAGCTGTCTGAGGCTTTCATATTGCAAAGGCTTTCCTCTGCTTTATGGAAAGCCTGCTTTTTCATTTAATTCTGCAGAAATGTCTCACAAATCCATTGTAACAACAGATTTATAAGTGTTTGAGACTCCCATAGTCCCTCTTATTTTCCGCCTCTTCCCTCAACTAGTTTACAGTGCAGTAGCCTTCCCCGGCTGATTGTCCTTCTTCTCTGGAGTGATTTGAGAGGGGTCATCCAAAAGTTTTGCTTCCCCTTGGGGTCTCAGCCATCAGACTGCAAAGCCTGCAAGGACTTTACCAACATAACTATCCCTCAGGTCCTTTTGTGGAGTTGCAGGCACTATTGACATAAGACACGTGAACAGTCTCTCTGAACAGCAGGCTGTGATGTCTGTGAGAAGAGAACTGTAAGAGGAGTAAGTAATGTCTTTACATGCTTCTTCGGATGTGGCTACAGGAATGCAGCTTTGTGGTATGGACCTGGGCCAAATGAAACACCACTTTGCCAGGCTTTCCGTTTCATTTCTCAGACATAATTTTTTTTGGAAATGCCGTATGGCTGTTCCAGCTGCTCTGAGAGGGGATTGTGGATCTTGGTGTTGTCACTTCAAGGTTGTAAAGTGATGTTTTTGGAACCAAGAATTCATAGAAGATGAATCTGAGAAATGAGACTTACATCTTTAAGAGCAGGTGCTACCTCTTCTCATTTCTTTCAAGTCTGTCTTCTGTGCAGGCATGATATTGCCAGGGCTTGAATATGAGAAAGAGCATGGACTTAGGAGCCTCTCGCAAGCGGTTCATAACACCAATGTTGGAGGCTACAGTCAGTCCTTTTGTGAATACGAGGGCATCACTTTGAGCTTTTTGCCATTGACCAACATCTAGCTTCTAAATCCATTTTTTGTTGTTGCAAAGGCTTTTTCTTTCCACCATGACATACCAGAAATTGAACTTGTTCCAGACACATTATGGGAAGCATGCAAGTGCTATTCAGAGCCTACAGCTTTCTCTCCCTTTATCTGTTATTATGATCTACTTGGCAGCACAACAATACTCTTGTGTTACCCAGTATATTAATTGTGCTACTTTAAGGATGCCCCCTAGGGAGAGCATGTTTGTGCCTTCAACCCCTGACCTTATGCCTGAAAAGATTTTTGATTCATTCCCCACATATAAAGGCTATTTCTGCTTTGTCTCCAGTGATAACATATTCTGCAGCTGTATATTGAACTACTGAGCACTGTGCAGAACAAGCTGGAGGATGTGTCCTTGATGAAGAGCTGTCGTTCCTTATTATCTCCTGTTATCTTTCTGAACGGTTGAGGCTTCTGGGTTGGCTCAGGGCAAACAAGCTGGCCTCAGACAAACAGGGCATCAGAGAAAGTCCTCATTGCATAGTTTTCCCTTTTAAAGAACTAGGTGTTTTTTAAGGCTACTGCCTCATAAACGGCCAGGGCTAGGCAAAACTGTCTGCTGGAGAGCACCGGGTGGAGATGAGGGAGTGCCTGGAGTGTCACACCCACGTCTAATGTCATCCCTAGTTGCTAGCCCGAGGGGAGCACAAGTGCTTTGCTACTAGGCAAAGCAGTGGCAGAGTCCTGGCTGTTCACACCTCTGTGGGAAGCCTCCAAAGTCTGTCCTGTTGCATTCCCATGGACTGCAGCAGATGGATCCCATAGGAACTCTTGGAAGAAGTGGAAACAGATGGGTGACCTTTCTTCACACTGGAAGTTACAGGGAAGATTGATTCATGGTACTTTTAAGGTTCTTGAGCATCTTCCTAACTATAGTAATCAGACTAAGAAAACATGACTCAGCTGACTTCTTTTTAAGACAGACAGTGTCAACTGGGAACAAAACTTGATGGCTTATTTGGCTGTGAGAGCAGAGCCATGGGTCCTACCAGGCCTGTGTGGGGGCCCAGCAGACTCCAAAACCTGCCAAAACCCAGGGAGGTGGAAAGGAAGATTCACATTGGTTTCAGTAGGGTCCAGACTCTCAAAATGGGGGGGGGCACAGCAACACTAAAGCCCATGAGAGGCGGTGCCCTGGAACTGTGCTGAATAGACTGAGTCTGTGTGATCTGCACTCCAGCTGCATCAGCAGCTGTACCCCAGGAACTGCTCTGAGTTCAGAATGCTCTAATGTTGCTTCGTTAAAGATACAGTGAGGATAAAAAAGTAAAGTCACGGTGAATCTTCCTGCTCTATCCGACAAAAAGGAAATGCAGGAGCAGCTAGGCACTGTAGGATCCCCCGTATATGCTCTTTTTATAGCCTCCAGCATGCAAGGCCTCAGCCTCAACAGAACACTTTGCTGGCTTCTTGGGCACTTGGCTGCCTTCTTGATTCTTCTGGCTCTCGTTTGTTCTGTCTTCCAGTAATTTTTTTTTCTTGCAGTATATACCAACAGGCTTAGAGGGCTTTAAGCGATTTTGTGAGCCCTCCACTGACATTGGCAGGACTTTACATTCCTGGAAGAGACAGTAAAGGTCCATGTAGAAGTCTGGAATTAGTTTGAGAAGAATTATTTAGCAAGCCTGCTAGTCATGACTTGTGTCCGAGACTGACTACAAATCACGAAGCTTGTTTTCAGAAATGCACCTAACATTAGAACAGAGTGACCAGCGTGTTACTGAAATGGTTGAAAAGGCTGACATTCTTCTGAATACCTTGGACAATTAATTCCACCACTTTATGTAGGGGCTCGCCTCTTCTGATAATCAAAGCTAAGAGCCAATTATATCCAAGAAACAAGCAAGAATCTACCCAAGATCATTTTATTTCATTTTAGTGCTCTATGTCTCCTTCCTAAGTTTCACCTAGTCTTCCTGGGCTACATAACTATGAAGGCTAGGGACATATATGGTTTCACTATCCCACTGTTTACAGGATCAGGTCTCAGATCGTGCTACTCCATGTCATCGCTGTTTGTTTGAGGTAAAAACAGTAGGAGCGTAACTTGAACAATGCTAAGTCACTGAATCCCCTCCAAGCATTCACATTCAACCCAACCAAGTGTCAACAAGAATGAAAAAATCATAAGGCAACAATGAAAAAACTCATGATAGATGGCTACAGGCAAGCAATAAAGGTTAAAGGGAAGAAAACCTTCAACTTAACTGTTGGAGACAATTTGCAGAGATCAGGAAGAGTGAAACAGAGCAAGTAGTGCTGGATATGTTTGCTCTGAGACAGGCTACTGAGCAGGGCAAATCTATTGGCCATGAGTTCAGCAGAGCCTCCGGCACTGATCAAGAGCTTCCACAAGGTGCTGAAGGTTTCATGCTGCCGGTCACTGAGTTGAAGACATTTCTTGAAGCCTTACCTGTCAACCAGACGCTGTGGCAAAAGGATCAGACTAGCATTTAGGCTTTTAAACGGGCAGACTATTTCAAGGACTTGTTTTTATAGGAAAATATACATAGAATACTAGTGCCTGTGTTCAAACTAAAGAAAGGAGCATAAACATATTTGGCAACTCATAAGAAAATGCTTGGCATTTTTGGAGGCGGGAGCCAACCCTTACTATTTTGTCTGCTTGATTCACATGATCCTAAAACTCAGTGTCTGAAGTTCTTGTCAATGGTTAGATCTTTGCATCTGGAATTTTAACAAGAACATCCTTTGGCTCAGGTTTTCATGTATTTATTGCAGTCTCAAAGAGTGGTGAGGATTACTGCACCTTCCCAGTGCTTTAGGTGGAAAAAGGTCTTCACGGGTGTTGTTTCAGGACACACCCTGCAAAGAACATGCTTGTTTTAGCAACTGGCTGAGATAGGACCCAAAAGCTGCATCCTCCGCTTATGGAAAAGGCCAGCATTAATGTGGCTTCTACGGACTTGTCTGAAACATCTAGAGGGAGAACCCTCCTGCACTCCCAAACCAATCTCTCAGGCTTATGTGGCTTTTCTAGAGATTTCTTCTGTGCCTGCTCTGCATCTTTTGTCTCTTTGCTTCACCACGTCAATGAAGATTTTCATCTGTTCTTTCCACAGGAAGGAGTTCTGCTTTGGTAAGGCAATGCTAAGGGTTGGGTGGCTCAGCCGTGTGCAGAAAGATGAAACACATAAGGAAAGAAATTGTAGTGTACAAGTGACTGAACAATAGCAAGGTGTCGTGCTTGTTACTGCACGTGATAGGTTTCTGCTGTAGTCTGCCGTGCGGCATCCAATTTGTAGCATCATTTAAAAACCAAGACTTTCTTATGGAGCTCATAAATCAATTCTAAGTAAAATTTCTCAGGTAGTGACATGTAAGGGGGAAGAACGTAGAACAATGTAGCATGGAAGTAGCCAAATTTGTCAAATTTACTACACGAGTTAGAGAAACGTATATAGATATATCAGAGTGAACTGAGGCCAAACAGCCTCAAAGCTCTATGTTTACCTCTGGCAAACAGCTAAAACTAAAATTGCAGTGCTGTGCTAGTGTAGGACCTAGTTCAACTTGTCTGACTTGCATTGAGGTTAAGCAAATTCCCGAGTTCCTGCAACAGCAACTTCGCATGATGCAAGTTCCATGAGAAAAAATTTGGGTCACCAGTTGTGGTGGAAGTAAAAGAGTTATAGAGGTAAAGGAAGGCTATAAAATGCAGATTTTGCTAGATACCGCTGGCATTGTCCCAGGCACTCCCTCTCAGCCTAGTGTCTTGGAAATTTGTAGCAAAATTTAAATGCTGTGCTTTTGAAAGGATCTGCATTTCATATCAGTTTCCATCTGACCAGGCTTGCAGTTGGCCGTTCCTTGGAATGGCATTAAACAAAGGCTTTTGTTCAGCAGCAGGCTGAGTGTACGCAGCTGAAGAAGGTGGATTGAACTAGCCTGACTGGCCCCTCTTGAAGCTCACACAATCTTTTCTGCTGACAGAGATGGGAGAGCGAGGGGGAGTTTGGGGTCACTGAAAAGCAGCTTGGGCAGCTAGATATCTTCAGAATCACAGCTGATTCCTCAGTGTGTGCCTGTCTGTGGAAAAAGTCACCCACAGGTCTCATGCGAACACGCTGACATTACTTTCAGTGTGACTTTTTGGGTCAAACATTGTGCTCAGGGCGTGCTTCTCAGCTGCTTGCAGCAACTGTCCAGCTGCTTCTCAAGGTTTCTTAGGTCCTGGTGTTGCCGAATTCCTGAAGTCTACTTTTTTGCCTGGATCCCAGTGCCACTCTCAGGCTGAACTGCCTCCTGCTAGCTCATCTGCAGAAACTCCCAAGATTTGCAGCAGAGCTCTCTGATGTAGCTGAGCTGCGTCCGTGCCTTGCCAAAAGGGACAGTGCATTTTTTCCTGACTGCTTCCTACTGCTTCTCTGACTCCAGCGTAAGCCTGGTCAAGCAGATAGAAGGTAGAAACATACTTTTTCCCCCTAAGTCTTGGCAGTTTTGAGCTGAGTCCTTATCTCTGACTTGCTCTCTGTGGGGTCAGGTTGAGCACCACTTTAAGGGTCAGAAGAGCATGGACGGGAGCAAAGGCAGACAAAGGCGAGCAGGACCAAGACTATGCTGTTCAGCAACAGGTAGGCTGGCATAACTGCAAAACGGTTTGTGGTGGCAGAGGACTGGGGTCCCATCAGTAGCTTCTCTAGCAAAAGCTTCTCTTCTCCATGAAGTTGCAGCCTCCTGCCTTTGGCTTTTATCCATGAAGGTGCCTGAGCAGAGGCTGGTTCACAAGGACTGCCCAAGACAAGATCAGTGACTGTTTTTGCACCCCACAATCCCTTCACTCACAGAGGTGGCAAGGTTTGTAATGAAGGGTATTGCATTTGACTAAGCCAAAGACAGTTATAATAACCCAACTCATATTGGAGCACTGGAACCCTACTGCATGTCTGAACTTGCAGAAAACTCTTGAGTAGCAAGCCAAAGTATACCTGTACTGGGAGGAACAGATTGAAGAGGAGGCTCCTTTTGAGTAGCTATGTGTACCTATGCATATGTAAATATGTGGCTCAGAGGAGAACATCCCCTGCAGAGAAACATGGCTTCACACAATGTGGCTGCAAGTTCAGCATAGGTAGTCCCTAGCCTTGCGCTTTTGGTGGACAGGGACAAGCGGCACATTATTGTCCTGGATGCAGCAAGAAAGGTGATGTTGGTAAGCCTTCGCTAGCTTTTAGGCTTTAGGTTCTGGGATCTTATCTCAGTGGAAATACCTGGTACTAAATAACTTTACAGTTCTTTTCTAAAAGCATGTGAAAGTTGGTGAAAGACATAAAAAAGAAAGGAAGTTGTTTTGGGGGTGACAGGTTATGTTTTTGCAGCTTTCATGTAAAATGTCCTTCATTTCTTTCTCTCCCACCCCTTGGGTCTTTCCTTAGGGAACCTCCTGGATGGCTGCCTTTTACAGGGCAATGAAGGACCTATGCATGATTGCTTTTGGCTGCAAGGAGAACTAACATTTAGTAAGTTGTTTGCAACGACAGCAGTAAGTGCAGTGTAGACCTGATGGACAGGTCTGCTTGCAGGTCTGCATGTCTTCTGTTGCCTGTCACGCATCTTGAGCCACTACTCACGGCTGTACCTCATCTTGCAGAGATTGCATTCTTTAGGCCAGCGCCGAGGTCCTGGGAAGATGGCAGAGATTCTTCCTCGGTAATTGTCTCCTGCTTTGAGTTGCAGGTTTCTACTGGGTGGTTCTGCTTAGAACAGGAGGTTTCAGTTGATGCCTTTTCCAGGCCCCTTCCAAGCCAACTTTTATGTGCTTCTACAGCTTCCAAATGTCTTTTGCATCTTTCTAGGATTACAGAGAGCCTGTGGGTCATGGCTGCCCCTTAGCAGAAAGGATTAGTTTCACTTGAGCCATCTCTGGGCAAGCCTGACACCCTACTGGACAGTGCTCTGAGGGTGTACAAAGGGCTGCTCTGCTCCTGCCACCTCCTGTGCTCTTGCGTGGTCTGCCTCACAGCAGGCACATTGCTGTTGAGTAAAGTGTTTTTGGGAATCAAAATCTGCTTTGTGAAGCCCATTTTCATGACAAATATGCTAGTCTCTTCCGACTGTAACTAGGACTTTGTCTAACACCCTGACTGAAGAAACAGCAGCTCAGTGATATGATTCAATCGGCAGATCTCTGCCCAGATTATTATGGATGGATACGTGGTTGGTTTCAGTGTCCTTCCACCAATGTCATCTGGTCAGGGTGAAGGTCAGGTCAGGTCACTGCAGACTGTGAGGGACAGTAGCCACAGTGTGTGGCTCTCTGCTCTACCTTTTCACTAAATGCAGAAAGCACGACAGGACGTGTCTTGTAGTTTGCCACCCATCATAAGCTCCTTGTGGCTCTCTTCATTCTTTCACTCCCTCCAAATCTTCTGATTTTCCTCCCTCCAAGGGATCCACCATTCCTCCCTAAGCCCTTTTCAAAGAGTTTCTGTGTTACAGCTGTCAAGCCTCTCCCACCATTAGGCTTTGGGTAGAAACCTTCCATCACACAGCCCAGGGCCCCGATCCTGTCTGTGCCACAGATGTCACTGATGTCAGGATGTCATTGTCATTGATTGACCTGCCCAAGGCATGAATTATTTTAGCTTATGAAATACGTTACAGCACCCAGTTCTAGATACAACAAGGAGTGGAGACTGGGACAAATAGCATTGCCAATCAGAAGGTTTTATTACAAAGAGCAGTAAAATAGGAGATGTTAATCTGAAGAAAAACTTTCTTTCTAAACAGAGGCAAAAACTGTGTAAAAGTTGCCTCCCTGCGACTACAATTCTGACATCTGTGAATGATTCAGTTCAATCACTGAAAAAAAGTGAGGCTCAAAGCCATTTCTTCAGAATCTTCCTTCAGGAAAAATGGAAAGACCAAAACCAATACAATCTACAGAAGCAGCAGCAGCAGCAGATTATCCTCCTAATCTTGGATTTCTTAAGAGGAATGTATGGCCAAGAACAGTTGTTTCAGGAGTTTACCTTTAAACAAAGCTCCCACTGGAATATATGTCATGGGTTTCCAAAAAGATGGATGGTCAGGGTTAACAATGGCACAGTATTTCCTTTGTTAGGAAAAGCACTTCATCTGGAGTTTCTGATCCACACTGACCCCAAGCTCTTTTGAAGTGTGGGCCACAATGGGTCCATCTGATCTACTGGAATTTGAGATTTGCTTATTCTTCATTCTTCTATGTGCTTTTCATTGCCCTCCCAGAAACAACCAAGTCTCTTATCCTCCTCTTCTTCTACAAATGCTTGCCTGATACCGCCTGAACCATTACCTCTTCTGGCACGTATCTGATTTCACTCTGAAGGCGGGGAGCAGGGTGCTTTGTATTCTGCCAGAGCATATTCGTCTGGAAAGGAGAAAGGAAGATGACATTTGCATGAGAGTGAGAAATCATTCTGACCCCAGTCCGTGTACATCTGTGGTTAACACATTATGAACTGGAAAACATTTGCTAGATTTCGTGGTAGTCTTCCAGTTGTCAAGGCATCCAGTTGCAGGGGTGCACAGCCAGAGCCCACTGCAATGCTCTGACCATGTTTGTCAGGACACATCATTGCTGTGACCTGCAGGATGTGGATCAGGCAGCAGAACATGCACTCCAGGGTCAATTCTCTGGATACTGCTGCTCATCTTCTAGGGTGCCGTTCCCAAAGGTTGTGCCAAGCTTGAGGAAAGTGTGGGGGAACCTGAGCCACAGATCGGATAACATAAATTCCAAAAGTGGGCAATGTCTGATGCAATTCTAGTTCCTTGAAACCAGATTCAGAATGGTGATCAGGCACTTAATATTCTAGTTAGGTGCTTAAACTCCGTTGAGTGACAGTGGGACTGTCACTCCTACTTAAGTTTTTAAATTCCACTAAGGAACAGCTCTTTGACTGCAGCCTACTATGGCAAGATAAAGCAAAAATACGAGATAAGCCAGACCAGGGAAGTCAGGAACACTGCTGCCTTTGAGCTATTGATTTTAACCATCATGTTCAAACTGTAGAAAGAAAGTGGAACCGCACTTCTTTCTGTATGGAGTTTGTAAGAAGCAACTCCTGATGTATAACTTCCCAATCTGCTCTATGTAGAAATGAAGCAAGAAATGAAAGACAGGGGGGCAGAAACTGTGCTTCCGCAAATCCTTTGCAGTCTAGTAATCCAAAGCAGCAGAACTGCTAGCTTACTCTCTGTTTGTCTCTCCCGAGGAATAAAGGCAGCAAATGCAGAGGGGTGAAGAGAAGCTTGCACAGACCGAGCAAGGGGAAATCCACTTGTCCACACCTTGCAAATGGTGAGATCAATGCTTTGATTTTACAGGTTTTGCTCCAGCCTACCGAGGTCACCTACCTGTTTCGTAGTAATCATACATATGTACTGGCACTGGTTTGATATCTGAGACAGGCAGGCTTTGCTCCACACTGAAGGAGAAGCTGATTTCCTTCCTGGAGACCTGGAAATGGCAAGACAAGAAAATGCATCAGAACTTTTCTTTCTTTTTTTCCTCATATCTATCCCTGAGGCTAAGGTTGAACAGGTGCATTTTTGGGCCAGACTGCATGACAAAGCGCCATTGTACAATTCTCTCTCCAGATCGTAAACTTGACGTCAAACCAGATGATTGTTTAAAAGATGTTGCTAAATATGTTCTGTTGCTAAAATTGCGCACTCTCTTCTTTCTCTCTCTTCATATTTCTTTTGCCAATTACCCCAACCATTCCCTGGTTACTGCGGCTTTCAGCACATCGGCATTCATCCTCTCACTGAAAGCTGCAGTTAGTTTCTTCCCTTGCCTTTGCCCAGCTAAAATGACCTGCAGCATCCCTATGAGTCTTCTCCCCGCTTTTCTCTCTTTCAACACATTGAAATCCAGACCCTCATCCCTCCCTGTGGTTTTGTTCCTCACTCCACACTCCTGCAGCCAAATGTCCCAAACTTTCCTCCCTGCTCATCCTCCTCAGCTTCATGGTTTCTCCGGCAGGCCTGGGGCTGTGCCACTGCTCTCTTCTCCCTTTGTCCTTGTTTTTATCTTGCTGATCTCTTTATAGGAATGGAGACACGGACAGGGGCTCTGGAGAACTTTCTGCATCACGGGTGCTCTGCAGGTGAACTTTCCACATCTCAACATCTCAGCTTCTCTGTGGATTCACAATATTGACCCCCAATGCTCCTTATTAGACCCTCGGAGGCCAACTAATGAAAATTAGGGTTGGAGAAGTAGATATTACGATTTAGTTTTGCTTCCTCTGCCCTTCCCTTTCTGGTATTTTAAGATCCTTTGTGTTTAGATTTTCATCTTTCTCGTCTCTCATTCCCTTTATTAATGTCTTTGATGTGGGAGGGCTACTCTTTTCATACAGAAATCTCTCTAAAAGGGAGGGGAAGATACCGACTCCCTGTAAAACACTCTCAGATCAACTCATAAGAAGCATCACTTAGAGGCTGAAGAATATCATGTAGACCAGGGACTTCGTTTGCAATATGGAAATGCAACTTAGCTACGTTTGTGAAATGTTATTTAACCATACAGCATTCTTCACAAGAAGTACTAACAAATACCTATGCCTTCACCGTAGGCTGTTTGATGTTGGACTGAGTGAAGTCCCTTCACATCTTTAAGACATGCGTATTGCTAATCTGCTATGACTGAGATTATTCTTTTGCCTCCTTTAAACTTCCAATTTAATAAAACCAAAAAGAAGCTTCCCAAACTTACCTTCTGAAGGTAGAAGAGGATGTGGTTGTTCTTGATGTCTACGTGGTCCACAGCAGAATTCTCGTGCTGAAGCTTTAAATAAGGCAAATGATAGCAGTGTTAACATAGGAGACTTGCCAAGGAGACTGACAAAGAACTCTGGGGTAGCAAAACGTGTTTAAAATGACCGCCACGCTCCTGTGTTGCCACCCTGACATCTCGTGGCCAAAGTAAGAAATGCAAGTTCAGTGTTTTCATAACATGAGGCGTGCAAGCCAACTACAATGAAAAAGAGTTTTGCTAGTCAGCTTTGCTGTGTGTGACTTTTATCATTAACTCGAGTGCTCTCATTTCAGTGAGAGTTCACAACTACAAGAGCACTTCTGCACAGGTTTAAAAATGTTTTAGAAAAGCGCATGAGAAAAACGATTTTGCGCTAAAAATACACAGACATACAATATTCCAGATGTTAAAAAACAGCTATTTTTCCCCCACACATATAAAGAGGAGTACATATAAAGCACATTAGAAGGATATAAAGTAAATACAAAGTCAATATAAAGAGGAGAAAGATGCCAAATAGTGCAGCACCTCAGTGGGAAAACCTTCCACAGTTATGAATTTCATACAGTTCTAGTTAAAAACGAAATTCAGATCTGAATGCTGAATGGTTATAAATGCCCCTAGCTCTGAGTAGACTCTAGGACGAATCGCATCCTTCTTTTTATCTACAGAAGATTAAGGCTCATGGCTTGAAGATAACGCACCAGTTGCAGAACTTAAATTGCACTAGGAACAGAAGTGAAGTGCTTATCAATGCTCTTCCCAGAATTGCCACCATTGTGACCAAATTTCTGGATAATAAAGGAAGAGCCATATCCACTTTTTCTTTGTTTGCTAAATGTGCCTGTTGTGGGTGGGTGGGTGTGTCAGTGCATGGTCGGTGGTGACTATGAAGCTGGACTAGCTGGCTAGTAGGCTAAGTGGCTTGGGGACACCTGCTGAAGCAGGCATAAGCCTGGGCCAAATATTGAAGACACCAGAGGATCTGAGTTGGCTGCAGGAGGGATCAGGAGGTCCAAGACTATTACTGGAGAGACAATAAATTTTTGGAGACTCATTTGTGTGCGTGTGTGTATGTGTCTGCGTGAGGCAAATGGGAGACCACGGGATCCGAGCCCAGCTGCTGCAGAGACTGCGTGTCTAAGGCTGGTTACTGGAGGTACCCATCATGCATATGTGTGGGTGCTGGGGGGCTCACTTCCAGCTGGTGGAGTGGGGCTGCGGCTTCAAGGGTGTGTATGTCCAGGTGCCAGCAACTAGGTAGAAAAAAGATCCAGGGGCAGTTACTGGGCAGACTGCGTGTCTGAAGTCAGCTACCAGAGGGATCCACATCGTGTATCTGCATGCATATAGGTGCATGTGTATCCATAGATATATACACACATTTACTTATCTTTTCCACAAACAAGCTTTCAGACTGCTCAGCCATTTGTGCTATCTGTATCTGTGTAAGTGCTGTCTTTTCTGTCCCTGTTGATCTGTGTGGCCAGCTGTGTATATATGTGTATATACATATGTATATATGCATATATGTATACATGTATAGTGTGTATGTGTGCCTATTGGGAATACACACTCAGCCTTACTGTTAGCTGGACCTGGGGATATGAAGCTGCAGCAGTCTCACCTCTGTTGGACTACTGGATTTGGCAACTCCTAACAGATTTGTCTTCAACAGATGAACAGCTACGAGTCTGAGACACAGAGTAAGTGACCAAAGGCTGCACCCAGGGACTTTGCAGAACTCCCATCCCCATTCAATTTGCTCATCTGAGACTATTTTTACCAACTGCCTATGTTTTCAGGGTTTACCATTCTCTTTGCTCCCATTCTTTACCTTTTTCAGGGAAGATCTTACAGGAACAAAACCTGAGAGCATCTTCACATCAATAATGGCCATGTTGGAGACTTTGCGGTTTCCTGTGTAACTAAAATGAGAAAAGTTCTCTTAGTCTGGTTGGCAAATGGAGAGGAGAACAGTGGATGACTCTTTCAGCTCCCAGTGACCCTGTTTCTCTTCCTGCAGCTGCACGGTAGCAGTTAACTGCCCGTACTTAAACCCTTCCTTGGATGCATTACCAAACTGTGAATGCAAGGGGGTAGGTCAATAAGAAGTTGTTACCTGGCAGAGAGGACAAGGTCAAACTTTGGTGGGAAGTTGCTTGTACAGGATACGTTGGCCGGCCGTACAGAGAGAGAAAATCCTGCATTTCTTTCCGGCAAATGGACGTTGTATCTCATGGTGGTCTAAAAGAGATGGGAAGCGTGAGATGGTCAGGGATTTAGAGGCTTTGGTGGCTTTGGCATGAGGTATAGAGGGGAACGAGGTATTGAGGACCCCCTGCTTAGTTCTCAGAGGGGTGGAGCTGAGTTTCCAGCTTGCTTACCTGCAGATAGACACAGCCAGTGCCTTTCACTTCCACACTGTAATTCCCTGGAATAGCAGGTAAGGAAGCCTGCTGCAGCAAGAAGCGGTTCTTGTCATCCACCTGGAAAGTCTTACTGGGGAACTCCATGAAGTTGACTTTGACTGTGTTAAGATTTTTTTTGGAGAAGGTGAGGTATCCATACTGGGCTAAAGCTTGGAGAGCAACAACAGTGTCCTGAAAAGAACAGCATGATCCCTAATTAGATAAATACCCAGCTGTGGGATGGTGCATGAGCTTAGCACAGCTCCTATTTCCCTCACTCTCTGTCAGTGCTGATAAATGGAGGGGGACTTTGCAAAGAGCTAAGGAGACAAGCAAATTCTGGGGCAATGGATTTGAATTATCCTACAAAACCTGGGATAATGCTGTGTCAACAGAGATTGCTGTCTACTGCTAACTTGAATCTCAGGTAAATACCCATTTCCTAAAACTAAAATAAGCACGAAGCGGCCTATGAAAAGCATGGTGTGCCCTGACAAGGAGGCTTATGCGAGCACCATTTATCAAATATTATTCAAACGAATATGCAGTCAGGAAGATACGTTGTACTATGGAGATCCAGCTTGCAGGCTGGACTGCTCACAGAAGCTTTCTTTATACCACACCTAGTTGTTACCTGGCTGGAGGAGAAACCACCGTATGGGTTCTGTTGCTTGACAAGCCAGCGCACAATGCGAGAAATATAGGATAAGTCTTCTGGAGTGAGTTTGGCTTTGTTGAGCAAAGCCAGGAGCACATAGCTGGTCATTTCAATCTCAGCAGAAGGGGCACGGGGGTACAAGACAGGGAAATTTTCTGCTGGTGGCTTATTTTCTCTCTGCCAATGAACTAAACCACCTGAAAACAGAAAAGTGGGATGTAAAAAGCATGGAAAAATCTCTTGCCCTTAAATCACTACAGTATCACGTGGGAAATAGGCGTACAATTCCCTCTCTGCCTTAACCCAAAAGGTTTGCAGCCATCACTGTCTTGAACTGTGTAAGTTTTAGTTCTAGGGAGAAAAAGATGACAGGAAGGGATGGAAAGGGAATTAATAAAAAGGGGCTGTATAAGTCAAAGAGGGCTTGAAGTGAAGGTGGTGCAGCAGAAGGATGCTAAGGCAGTCATGGACTGCGGCACATGACACAGCCAAGGGAGCTGGGTTTTTTCGGCACGTAGAAGAGGACACTAACGGGGAGAATAGGTACAATCTTCCACTGCCTTGGACTGAGACTTCCAGGTGTCTCTCCCCACCTACATTATTTCATAACTCCAAGAAAATCAGGCCACAGCGCAATCTTGTGTGAAGGTAAAAGAGACAGACAGAGAAGTTCATAAGATACATTCAGTAGCAAAGTAGGCATGAAATGGGAAGGGAGCTGCATGAATGAGAAAACTCCACATCAGAATAGCTTACATCATACCACAGGCCATTCCATCAGCTGAAGTGGCCATACAGCGCTTACCATCTCTGGTAGCTGTCTTGTCCAGCTTCTCAAGGAAGAATTGGCGTCTTTTCTCTTTGCCAGCTAAGCCATAAGCATACGCAAAGAGTGCCTGGTTATACATGTTGTGGACCCCATTGCCAAATGCAGTCTCCAAACAGTTCATGCCACTCTGGACGACAGGATGCTAGTAATGCAAAACAGAGTTGGGTGGTCAGGTACTTGCATTTGTGTCTCTGCTTCTCTTTAAATACTTCCATTACTGCTTAAGCTGCCATTACTGACCCTCCAAGCTAAAAATATACACGATCCATGGCACACTGTAGTGTGTATCCTGTCAAAAATGCCCTGCCAGTGGTGCTGCCTTCTTTCTGCATTTATTTAGAGGCAGCGTGGCCGGACTAGAAGAGCACTGGTTCTTTTCCTGACTTGCAAGATGATCTTATGCAGGTGAATCTTTTATTTCTTGGTTGCTTTATCTGTGAAATGTGGATGATTTTTGCAGAACTACATAAAGTGTATTGAGACCTCATAATGAAGCAGGCTGTCTCAGATGGGTGTTATTACTCATTTGCTAGTTATAGCTTTCAAGATAACTCTTCGCCCCTTTTAGCCTTACAGACTATCTCTGTGAGCTCTGCTTCATCTCAGGCATCACCAGCACACTACTATGTCCTGTCTCTGCAGCTTCACTTACAGATGTGGCACCGGATTTTGGAGCTTCTTATGAAGATATTGGGAACTAAATTTATATTGCTGAAGAACTATTTGATTCTGCACAATGTTTTTATCCTGCCACTCCCAGGATACCCTACCGCACAGTATCTGAGGAACGTGCAAAACTCAGCATGCCTAGAACATATTTGTCAGATTGGGAACAACTTTCAGCTTCCCTGTTTTACAAAGCACTGAAAAATCGGGGAGGGGGGGAACCAAACCAGGGTCTCAAGGTATGCAGGAGGTGTATTACAGGGAACAGGACTTGGCTCTCATTCCTCCATGCCTAGCAAGTATTACCAACCAGCAGCTCATGGTTTTCTTGCATTATTAACAATTACGTAGGGAAATGGAAACACAGCTGCTTTGATCTGAGAGATCCATAGAGAGACAAGGACAGATACAGTTTATAGGACTGAAGATTTGGATAGCTGGAACTTTGGACTGGGAAATTCAGAGAAAATTCCAAACTGGACTCTGGATGGGCAAATTCAGTTTTGATTTTGCACCTATGTAGACTACCATTGTTTAATACAACTGGATTCCTCGGGGATTTTTCAAATTAATCCATAGGACTGGATATGTAACTGATTTGTAACACTCATTAAATACTTATGGCAACTGCAAGGCTCTGGAAGCAGATTTCCTCAGCTGACCCTATGGTCCTACCATCAGTATTTACTACATTGTTAAAGAATACGGATGCGAGGACTATGACTTGTGCACTGTTTGACAAATGACTGATTGGACTTATAGGGCATAACAGCACCAAATACCTACTGCAGCAGTGTGTCCAGCCTCCAGCAACGCTGCCACAACATAGGCTGTGAGTGAGTATTCACCTTCTTCTCCACCCTGAAGAAAACACAAGCAAAGAACAGGTCAGTACAGTTGTCTGAAAGACACAAACCAGGAATTAATTCATAGTTCAGATACCAGTTAGATTTGAGGCCAGAATTAATTTCTGTCTCCCTGTGTGTACAAGAACAAGAAAGATCAAGTTCAATCAGGATAAAGCCAAAGTTATTTCATGCATTTTCTTGGTTTTTGCACATATGCAATAAAGGACATTATAGCCTGTGGCTGAACATATAATGCAGTGGTGGAAAATAAAAACTGAGTTTTCTGGCTCAGAAAGTTGTACTTGTTTCTACCTCATCATCACTAACAGGTGTAAGAATTGTTCCCTGCTTGTATATGAGAGACACAAGAGAATAGTACTGGGAAGAGTAAGGGTGCGGTGATAAGCTTCTGTCTGGCAGAAATGACCCAAACCAATCCCAATGCCAGGACGGGAAGTTTGGGACTATACTTGTCTCAGTTACCTTCAAAGCATTGTTGAAATGTGACCCAGTATTTTCAAAGCAGCCATCTGACTTCTGCTTGCTTGCCAGCCAGATCAAACTTTGAGACTGGACATTGTCATCAATGTAGATGTAGCGACTGGCTTGTGCAAATGATTTGTACACAAAGGCAGTGAGCCTGCAGGTAAACAAGAAACAGGAAGCAGGTAAGGTGTGAACAAGACTAAGAAGATTTACCAGCAACTGGATATGCATAGAAAATGACATACAATTAACTCCATAATGTCTGAGGTAATAGAAATAAGTGTCTTGTAAGTTTTAAATAAATAAGGTAGTTAAAATCCTTGTATTAAAAACTGACCTGAGGTTTCTCCATTACTGTGCTAAAACCATTTTTTCAGAGCAGGGGTAAAGTATAGGCAGAGCTTGATGCTTGATGACAGTCAACTGTAATCTTAATAAAATTCTGAAATAAACTAGGTGGGAAGGAAGCACTGGAAGTCTCCAGTCCAACGACCTGTTTAAACCAGGGCCAACTTTAAACTCTGTCAGGTTGCTCAGCCTCTTGTCTGATCACATTGTGAAAATCTCCAGGGATAGAGACATCCACACCCTCTCTGGGCATTTGTCTCAGTGCTGCAGCCTTCTCCTGGGGAAGATATTTATTTTTCCTTCTACCCGGTTGGAGTTTCCCCTGTTGCAACCTGAGACGAACTCTTGTCTTTACTCTGTGCACCCCTGACAGGAGTCTGACTCTGTCTTTTCTCCAGTCCCCATCTAGGTAGTGGAAGGATTTACCCAAGTTCCCCAGTAGCCTCCTCTTCTATAGGCTGAACAAACACAGTTCCTTCAGCCTCCCCTTGAACATTATATACTCCATCCCCCAATCACATCATCCTTTTGTTGCATCCTCTTCAGTTGATTAGTCTCCTCTACACTAGAGGATCCAAATTAATTGAGCTGTGTCCATTCAGTCTATTAAAAATAAGAATCACTTAATACTTTGGTGATTTTTCAAAGCCTAGATTTCCTGCGCTAGGGAAACAGGCAGTGTCATCACTTACCATACACTCCCTTCCCCATCTCGTGTCCCAAAGGAGCTATAGGATCCATCCCAGTGTTTGTATGACAGCTGTTTTTGGTACCCTGAAACACAACAAAGAAGACATATTTTCTAATCACAGAAAAGGCCTAGCTCTGCTGTTTCTCCAAGCGAAGCAGTAAGACTTTTGGATTTATTATTAAGTAGTGTATGTCTTGTGAATAATGTCAGCCACTATGAATTCTAGCTGCTTTTGCTTTGGGAAGTATGACAAGCTTCTTTGGGGTGCCGTCATTGCCTGCTCTATGCAATAAAAGGGGTGCCAGGATTCAGAGATCAGTGTTCACCATGTAGAACTTGAGAGTTCAGTGCACACAATCACAATATTAGATGGAAGAATGTGAAAGCCTCTCACCTGTGGATAAATACCCAGTACCCTTGAGCCTAGTCTCTTCAGTCAGCTGCCCAGTCTTATTCAGATAATCCAAGGCATAGATGTTGGGTGTGAACAAGGCCATGTTCTGTTCTCCGCAGCCATAAGGCATATGGAGGAGGTTCTCCATGTTCCTCAGGGCTGTACCCAAAATGTCTCCTGAAGAAGGAAAGAGATAAGAGGTCAGTTGAGTTCAAACATGATTTTATTACGCAGCTTTATACATTGCTTGATATTGCCTTATTATGAACCCAAGAGCAATGACTAGTATAGCTTAATCAGAGTAACCAAAGACACAGCTTAGATGAAAGGCTGAAATGCCCCCATTTTATATTTTTTATTTGGATGCTGGACACCTGGGACAAACTAAGAATTTGAGAAAAATCTGAGCACCAATACTGGCTGGCATGGGTTCTGAGAAACAGCGATGAACCCTTAGAAGGGTTAGACTTCCCTGCCCTTTACAACCTGCTTTCTGGTTTGTGTGTTCATGTGTGGGGTATGACGCTGATGGGTTACACAGGCTGTATTGCACACCTCACACTGACCCAGGCAAAACAACTGTGTTTAGAAAACAATCTGGGTTCAGAACCTCAGAAAATTCTCACTGAAGAGAACAGTCAGTCTTAACAATGACTTTAAGTCTTATTTCATGGGAACTTAGGTCTGACAAACATCTTTCATTACGCAGAAACATAAGTTTGAAATTATGGAGTCAGCAAAGTTCTGAAGTCTTCTTTCCAAGAAACAAAAATAACATTTTTTTCACAGAAGCCTGCCTTATCTTACTTTTCAGTGGAATTAACTGTTTTACTATGTAGAACAGGATATGCTAATGCAGCAGTTATAATCTGAAATGCAATGAAAGTTGAAATAATTTGATGATTTTGTCCTCTTTTGATATGAGAGAATTCTGAGCAACTTTTGTCTTTCACTTCCATTTTGCAAAGTAGGAAACGTTTCCTCTAAAATCAGGATTAAGTATTTCCTCAACTTTACATTAGTTTGGCACAGATATACGTGATGGCACTTGGTGCAGCGCCAGAGAAATGCCATTTACTTTTGGCTTTAGTCTTAGTACTAAACTTACCAATGACAGAAAAATAAGCTCTGGCTGATCCCTGCACTAGGTTTCTTGGCAGGCTGAGAGACACTGGTTCAGAAAATGTTATGCCTGATGAGAAAATGTAAGAACAAGAATTATTAAGATCATCTTTTTCCAGAAGCCTTCACTTTGTATGCATTACTACAGTGACTGCTACGGTCTGCAGTCTGGGTAAAGAAAATGCTGCAGAGGCTTGCCCAATGAGTCAAAGGTATCTCGGAAAATCCTGAATTGAAGCCCAGCACCTTGACCCCGAGACCCTCTTTCTTCCCCTGGAAGGGCCTCTGGTTTTGTAGGACAAAACCTACCGGACAGTGATGCAGTTCCACTGACACCACGGAATGAAAGAATGAAGTTGCCTTACCTTTTGTACAGACGAGGGAGCTCTGAGTCAATTCCTTTTTAATACCTTCAGGCTGTTTGTTTGCAGGGAAGTGGTCAGAAAGAGGAAGAAAAAGTGTAGAAAATCACCATGAAACCGTGACTATTTAATAGCGGAAAACAGCATGCGGATGTGGCTATCCAAATGGTGCACCCCTTGCACCCAGTCCTACGCTATCTCCACTAGAATACTTCTTGGCCCATGGCTCCCTCTTTCTTTTATCCAACACCCTGTCCAGAGTACATTCCTTCTTAGAAAGCAGTTATAAAATAGACATTTCCAGCCTCTGAGAGGGACTCTGTCCAACTAATACTATGCAGCTGCTGCCTTATGATGCTCAGGATACATTATTTTCCTCTTATATCTGCCCTCCAACCCCCTCCCCAGTGTTAGAGTCACAGGCTAAAGACACTTATAGGTAAGGTGTGGAATCTCCTCCCTTCTGGCTACATCTCTGCTGACATCTGTGGGGTGTCAGGGCATATATGCTTGTGGTCGCAGGAAGAAGACAGTGGCAGGAGGACAGTGGATGTGATTTACACTCTCATTTCACGTGGAGAAGCCTACTGTACACAGCTCCGTGTGTGTCAGCTGCCTCGCCTCCTCACACTAGCTAACTGCTTCTAAGCCACAGCTGCAGGAATTGCAGTTTCCATAAGGCAGAAAGCACATGCGGATTTACTACTGTACCTCAACAAGGAGGGTTTGAATCAGGGTGTCCCTGCGAATTGTCTCCTCTTCTGGGGATGTGCTGTTTCCAGTACCTCTGGTATTCAGTTTGGCCTCAGCAGTAACTGTGAATTTCACCTCACCTGAAAAGCCACCCACCACCCCAAGAAAAGAAAGTTATCTTCAACGTCTGCAGTTACCCCTGGTCTTCACTGACTCTCCCAGCCTGACGGACTGCTGAGGAATGTATTCTCTCTGAAGGTAGCTCAGCTCAGTAGAAACACATTTCATATAGGCTCCACATCTGTCTGCTAGTGGCAAGGAGTGGTTGCCTGAGGCCCTAGCATGAGGAGCAAAACGGGGGCGATCCTGGCCAAAAAGCTGACGGTACTATCAGTTTCCACCTCTTCTTAGCCTTGGGCTGAGTTTTCTCTGGCCTAGGGCAATGTTGCAATAGTTATAGCTCTGCTGCCTCTCTCCTTCAGATGGAATTTGTTGGCTGAGGGACAACACTGAGGAGTAGCCTCAGTGCTGCTGCAGCACTGAGAAGCAACCCTGAAGGGGGCAGCTTTGCAGGTGTTGCTCACTTCACCCCTGCAATCATTGCAAACTGGAAATCCAAAGGAGTTTTTTACTTGGAACAAAATGCATTATTATCAGAGTTACCAGGGGGAGGCAGCAGCTTTCTTTTTTTTCAGCTCTGGAGTATTATTTTGCTGCGTATCCCATTTTCATCTCACTATAACTTTGCATCTTTCTCAGTGAGTTTGAAGAAATTAGTCATACCGACTACAGGGTTTTAGAAACCACCTTTTAAAGCAAAGGTCCACCTGTGGTTCATTTTGAGAAGAGTCTTTGCTAATGAAAAGTTTTTCTTTCTTCATCTTCTGGGGCACCTAAACACGCAAGCCATTGTAATTGCTTCTTTTAAAAAACAATGTTGACATGACGGCAGTGTGAATTAACACAGCTGTAAAATCGGGGAGGAGCAATGTCCTTTTGCCCATTGAGAATCCAGTCCAAAATTAGTAGCAAGTTTTATTCTCACTGAATAGAGTTGGTTAAGTGCAAAACTGTCAGCTGAATGATCGCAGGTACATGAAATCCTGCCAGTATTTCATACATAATGTGGCAAGTGAAGAGTTCTTCCTAAAACAGACAGGAAATGGACTACCGAAACTAGAAGAGGTAAAACGCTGAAATAATTCATTGCTCATTCAGTGCATCTAAGGAAAGTATAGCAGAGGTCGAATACTAAATTTGTGGAGCAATTAGTGGAGCTGTCCAGAACTGCCTGCCCTGTGGATTATTGATTCTGCATTAAATGCTGGGAGTGACAGAGGCAGAAAGATCAAAAGGGGTATATCAAGGTGATGAAAAGACAAACCTACCAAGTTTGTGAGGGCTAACAGCCCAAATATACGTTTTTCTTTCATTGGCACACACCCTTGCTGTGTTGCCCTCTGGTGAAAGGATTTCTGCCTTGTAGTCACCCGATGTTGCCAGTACAGCACTGATCTGAGACAAAGAAAGAAGGAGAAAGATTACAAATTAAGCAGGCTGCTCCTGAAGTCAGGCTGCAGGGCAAGAGAGACTTGCTGGAGAAGCTATTTGTCATCTGAATCTGTGGGATGGTACCAGGACAGAAGGATGGAGCATTTCTCTGGGGAAGCGGCAAGCCTGTCTCTTTTCTGCCCACTGTTAGTGTCTGTTTTTGACAGAAGTATACGAAGGTGTCTGTGCTCATTAGTGGAGTCTTCTTATGAGTTACTGCTACATACCACATACTCAGTATGCATTGTGTTTTGCACAGCACTGTACCCATACACTCTGCTCAAATTCCTCCTTCAGGAGCAAAATGAAGAACTAAATTATGTACAGATGAGGAGCAAGTTCTTACCTTCCATGGACCAGCCACAGTGATCATCAGCCACATTTCCCTAACGTTATGACACGGGGGGGTGGGGGTGGGGGTGTCCAGGGAGAAAGGGTGGGAGAGTAATGTGTCAGGCTAAAGCGTAAGTTAAACACTTATTTCTGCATTTCTGATGCCTGATGCAGGAGAACGTTGGGATCTCTGGGAAAAAGACAAGCCATATAGGAAGTAAAGGGGAACTTGATATACCTGGATGCATTTGTTGAGGTAGTTGAAGACGTTGGCTATTAAATTAAATTTTTCCCCTCGAATGACAGAGTATGGCAAGGTGAGGTCCACAAAGAATGGTTGGAATGCTGTCAGTGAAACAGGTGAGGAGATGCCAAATCCAGCATCATCCTGCACGCAGAAAGCACTGGCTTTCCATTCTGTGATGGTGTCAGGAATGCTGTAAAAGACATTGACTTCTCCCCTGGAACTGAGGAAAATAAGAAAAACAGAATGAGAAATTATCTTTGGCATTTTCAACACAAATTATAGAACAGGCTCCCTGCTTGAGTTAGTACTTCTGTTTTCATCTCACTTTCTGCAAGATACATCTTCATATTTTAAAAAATATTATAAAGCTGGAAGTAAAGATGAAGGTGCTGGTGAACTACATGGTAAAAAGCGCTGGGCTGGGAAGAATACTCAACTTTTTAAATTCAGAAATACCATTTCTTTAAATACCATCTCACCCAAACATACAGATTAGAACCAATAAATTCGGATTAATGTTCTAGAACAACCCCCAGATGCATAGTTAAGATGGAGATATTCTCATTGTAGATGCTATGATAGCCTGGAAAGAAAAACAAAAAACCCTGCGTTTTCTGCTGCTGAATTAAAAAAAAAAAAATATTAAAAAAACCAAGTTTTGTTCCTGCTCTCTCTTGAACAAATACTCTTATTTTACTCTTAGCCCTTATTCTTTCTCCCCATCAGAAAGATAGGGGCAGAGCACAGAGCAGATGACATTCACTGTTCAGGTACGTTTGACACTGCATACAAGTTTGGGAGCTCAACACTCATTGAGCGATATGGGAAAAGGAGATCTGCACCTACAAAGCAGTCGTATGTTCCATGGCTTCTTCCCAGAATTCATTTTGGCAACATGTACCAACTCAAAGATCTACGTGAGAGCTAAGAAGTGAAGATAAAAATACTCACTCAGTATGAACCAGATCCCAAATCCAGGTCTCGGGGAAAAATTTCCGAACAGTGTTAACACCACCCCCAGCAAGAATCCTTGACTCATCTAGAAGATTGTGCATGGTTAAAGTATAATATTAGAGAGGTCAGGCCAGAAGAACCTGAACTGCTGTCAGGCATGCTCAGCACCATAAATGAACACTAGGTATTCCATCTGAGCTTTTTCCCATTCTTTTTCACATAAAAAAGGAAAATTCTAACAGATGTAGGGTACGAGAAGAAACAGTTCCTCATATATTCTCTTTTCCCATGGGAAAATACTAGAAAAATTAGCTATTTCACAAGACATTTCACTTTATTTCATACTGAAAGGTCTCATCATCCAGTTAGAAAGGCACGTTCCCTGTCCTCTACCACTAGCTCTCTTTGATTTGCAAATGGGGAACAGCAGCCAGTATTGTCACCAAAGCTTATAATTCTTTACAAACCTCCCTGAGAACTCAGCCATTTTTACCCTGCTCAGTAGTTAAAAGTGGTGCTGAATATCCAGTCTATTGGAAAACTGCTTTTGTTCATCTAGTCAAACTACAGGTCTAATATGAGGAATCATTTAGCACGGAGGTACCTCAGATTTCCTAGACATATAATGGAAATAACAATACTTTCTTATTTTGCTGGACTTAGGATCATATAACGACAGAATCATTGAAAGAAAATCTAAGTTGGACGGAACCTCCAGAGTTCTCTAGTGCAATCTCCCTGAAGTAGGACTAACTTCAAAGTCAGCTCATGTTGCTCAAGGGTCTTGTCCAACTCAGTTTTGAAAACCTGCAGCAACGGAGATTCCAAAACCTTCTGGAGAACCTATTCCAGCGGAGCACAGCTCTCATGGGGAAGAACTTTTCCTAGTGTTGAACAGCAATTTTCCTTGTGGCAACTTATGACTGCTACTTTTGCTCATTTGCTGAGCAATCTGACTTGCAGAAAGATAACTGTAACTCCTGCTGATCTATTAATGCTTTGGAGACTATGTGCTAAGGATGTTAAGTGCAGCGTGAACTCTAAACGTTGGGAATTGACATTATTTTTCTGCACTGGCAATTCCTTTTAAATACTTAATTGAATTGTGATTTGGTGAAAGGTTCTGACCTGGAAAACCCTGAAAAAGTAATATCAGTTTATGAAAGAAGTAGCATCCCAGAGTTCCCTGTCTTTTCTGTATGCACCCTGTACCTACGTGAGAGAGAATTGACTCTACTACAAGGACTGTCAGAAAGAGATTACTAGAGGCAAATTGGGATGCATAAACCTATTCCCCCCAAAACCCTCAACCTGCTTATTTTATGCAGGCAACAGTTTTGAAGACCGGGCAGACTGGAAGTGGAGATACAGTATGAACTTTCCTTTACCTATGCCATAGACATTGACAGGGGTGAAACCATGTTCCAAATAGGCTGGGTAATCTTCCATATCTGATTTGTCTTCATTGCACAGAACTGGCTTCCGTAGCACAGAATTGGTGAAAACCTTCAGGCCCATATCCTGAATGTGAAAGAATCAATCATGTCTCACTCAGGGCATGCGTTAGCCACCAGCACGTGCCTCTTCTCCCACCTGGGTTATCATAGCTCATCTCTCTCCTCCCTCCTCACATGCCACCCTTTCAACCCTGAAAGTCACAACTCTTCCACTCTGAGCTCTATGTCTTTCTTATGGAGCAGTGACACCTGGCGTTCTGTGAAGAGCTGTAATGACGGGGCTTGTGTTAGGTCTTAAGCCATGGGACCAGCAGGGAGTGGAGGCAAGTGCATCAGGAACTAAGCGGCCTGCATCACGGACTCGGATCTTTGCTAGGAATGCTCAGATCTTTACTAGGAATGCCTGAGGTCATGAGCCAAGGCCATGGTCCAGCTTAGGACATACCTACTCAATCATGGGCAGGATCCCAGCGAACATACCTAAGAGTGACTTGCAGTCTTCCTGAGGAGCAGCAACTGAGTAGGATGAGAAGGCAGAAACTAGGTGATCAGAGACAGAATCAGAATCAACTGCCTGCTCTTAGCACTGAGAACCACCACCTGAGAAAGTTTAATGCTAATGTGCATTCTGGAATACTGCCCACTTACAGAACCACACAGAGCACGTACCCTGAAAATCCTGTAGACATCACCATCACGACTGACATTCACAGCTTCATAGTACAAGCCATCAAAAAAGGTGGTTTTGATTGGAGTACACCTCTCTGGCTTGTCATCTTCCAGGTTGAGGCCATTGTAATAATAGCCATATAAATCACTCACACGAAGTTGGTAGTACACCTGGGAGGTGAGGATGACTAGTGTAAGCACAAGGAAAGTCCCAGGCAGGTGCAAAATTACATATATTCAAAGCTTATGGTGGCCCCTGAGCAATCCCATAGACTGGTGGGTTTGCCTGGTGATGCCTACCAGGAGACGAATAAGAAAGTTGGCTGGTGATACGCAAGAAGGACTGCACTCTACCCACCTCCTTCTGAGCCACAATGGCTTTGTGGGGTGAACTTGAGCAAAAAGCATGGAGATATACTCCTGAGTTATGCAGAGAGGAGGCTGGAGTCCAGCAAGATACTAGGTGACATGTACCGCTTTTGTTCTGAGCCCAAGGCCTATTTGAGTCATAGAATGAGATTTTGACATAATCTTTCCCCAGGAGGAACTCTGCTTTCAAGGATTTACATTAGGCATATTCTTAGGACATGTCTTACACTTCCATGTTTACCAAAAGTAAATGTTCCACTATCAAATTCTGTCTTTCAAGTGTATAAGCCATAGAGCTTTCTTCAATCAGTGAGACTGAGTCTGTTTCCAAGGGAAAAATGGTAATTGGAATGTCATTCTGGATGTCACTATGTCAAAAGAGCACAGGCCTGGGGACGTGGCTTACGCTCTCAGCAGATAACTCTCGCTCAGGCTGAAGAAGAAGGACACTCTGTTCTACAGCTCTCAGGGCACAGTAGGAGTTGTCAGCAGCTTCAAGGTGGAGACCAACTTTAGAGCCAGGGAGACCCTGCTCTTCAGAGAACTCAAGCTGGACCTGGAAATTAATAAATCCAAGACAACCACACAGAAATGAGGAGAATCAGCTTGGCATATAGATCTAAATCTCACCTTCCACCAGCACTCAGTCTACTCTCTGTGGGGCAAAGGCCCTACTGCTACTTGGCCCTTCTGAATGCCACTTGTGTAAAAATCCACAACCTAGTCACCTCCCTTTCTCCGCTCCATTGAGAATTTAGTTTGAGTTCAAGCATACGTGCCAATTCCAGGGACAGGTCCTCATGTTCACAGGCACATCTGTACCTTTTCCGTTCCTAAAGGTCCTAAAGGTTTACAACCCTTCAACCCTTAGAATCATTGACTCATTATGGTTGGAAAAGACCTCTAAGATCATCAAGTCCAACCATGAAACCCAAGACTACCATTCCTCCTAAATCATGTCCCAAATTGCCATGTCTACATGTATTTTGAACACCTCCAGGGTTGGTGACTCCACCACCTCTCTGGGCAGCCTGTTTGAGTGCCTGACCACTCTTTCAGTAAAGAATTTTTTCATAATAAACAATCTAAACTTCCCCCGATGCAGCATGAAACCATTTCATCTTGTTCTATCGCTAGTGACCTGGGAGAAGGGACCAACACCCACCTCACTACAACCTCCTTTCAGGCAGTTGTAGAGAGCAATAAGGTCTCCCCTCAGCCTCCTCTTCTCCAGACTAAACAACCTCAGTTCCCTCAGCCTCTCCTCATAAGACTTGTTCTCCAGACCCTTCACCAGCTTCGTTGCCCTTCTCTGGACACGCTCCAGCATCTCAGTGTCCTTCTTGTACTGAGGGGCCTGAAACTGAACACAGTATTCAAGGTGTGGCCTCACCAGTGCCAAGTACAAGGGCACAATCACTTCCCTGCTCCTGCTGGCCACACTATTCCTGGTACAAGGCAGGATGCTGTTGGCCTTCTTGGCCACCTAGGCACACTGCTGGCTCATGTTCAGCTGGCTGTCAACCAACACCCCCAGGTCCTTCTCCGCCAGGCAGCTTTTCAGCCACTTTTCCCCAAGCCTGTAGCATTGCATGGGGTTTTTGTGACCAAAATGCAGGACTCAGCACTTGGCTTTGTTAAACCTCACATAACTGGCCACAAGCCATCAATCCAGCCTGTCCAGATCTGCCTGCAGAGCCTTCCTACTCTTGTGCAGATCAACAATCCCACCCAGCTTGGTATTGTCTGCAAACTTACTGAGGGTGCACTCAATCCCGTCATCCAGATCAATGATAAAGATATTAAACAAGAATCGCCCCAACACTGAGCACTTAAGATGAACCATTCCACCACCTTCCCTGTTACCAGGGTCAGTCTGACAGGTCTGTAGTTCCCTGGATCCTCCTTCCAGCCCTTTTTGCAGATGGGCCTCACATTGGCAAGCCTCCAGTCATCTGGGATCTCCCCTGTTAACCAGGACTGCTAATAAATGATGGAGAGTGGCATGGTAAGCTGTTCTGCCAGCTCCCTCAGTACTCTTGGGTGGATGCCATCCGGCCCCATAGACTTGTGAGTGTACCATCATGCAACACCACTGCCACAGGTACAGCTCACATGGTTGTCCCCTGCCCCTTCAGCTAACATGTCACCTCTGGGTGTTACCTGCACTATCAGATCACTTGGATCCCATGGCCTGCTTCCTAGTTTGTCCACCCTGTATGGATGTCAGTTCACCACAGGGAAGTATTTTGGAATGAACCAACCTGTTCCTTCCAGGAAGAAACCTAGGTACAGTTCTAGAGAAAATTCATGGCAGGAAGCACTACTGATAGTCGTGATGGATTGGACCAGATTATGGTAGGTCCCCTTTTTGCTTTGTCAGTAGGCTTTGCACTTGCCATCACACCCACATGCCTCCATTGTGCATCACAAGACACACGGCACTTAACCTTAGACTCATAGAATCATTAAGGTTGGAAATGACCTCTAGGATCATCAGGTCCATCCATCAACCCAACACCACCTTGCCTCCTAAACCATGCCCTGAAGTGCCATGTCTACAAATTTTTTGAACACCTCCAGGAATGGTGACTCCACCACCTCTCTGGGCAGCCTGTTCCAATGCCTGACCACTCTTTCATTACAGAATTTTTTCCTAATAGCCAATCTAAACCTCTTCTGGCGCAGCTTGAGACCACGTGGATCTTGTGGACTGCAATAAAGCCCTCATGTTATTTCTGCATTTACAGATAAGACCTGAGCCTAATACTGTGCAATCCAGCCACTCCAATCTGTTCTAGAGCCCTAAACTGTTGGACACAGGATATTTAGCATCACATGGTTTGATCAGAGATCCTTCCCTAAAGGTGATGCATTTATCAATAGAGTTACTGTCTCTGTTGGCTCCTTCTGACAGCAGGAAATGTGGAAGCACGATGTGTGATATTCAGGAAGGGTAGTTTTTTCTGCAGCAGTGGGGGGAATCTATTTACATCCCTCAGTGAAGTCACTCTCCTGTTGCTAACCTGAAAACCTGCAGCTCATACTGAGTAATCTGAGCTCTGCAGGTCTGCCTGCTGTGTGGTGACCAACAATGACCTCAGTGGGAAATGCCACTCCAAAAGACATGCAAGCTCCAAAGTGTAATACAGGTCATCCTAATTTTGTTGTCTAAATGGGAAAATTCAGCCTATAGCCTGGGAAACTGAAACAGAGCGCAGTCAAGGATCTTGATCAAAAGTTGTTAAATATAAAGTGTAAAGCATATTCCCATTTCCATGCTTCAATTACCACAATGCTCTTTCTTAGTCAGTCTGTAGTTGGGACCTGATGTTAGAGGAGCACTGGGCTGCACCACAGCTGATTCATGACAGCAGCAGCAATATGATGAGTAGCTCCCTTCCCTAAGTAACAATAGCAGCCCAACGCTGATATTCATCTGATGTTGGAAGCTGGATGTTTTCATTCTTACAAGAACAAGAAGCTACTTTCCGCCAGTGAGATCTGGAACCAAAGGCCAGAATTGGATCAAAAGTTAATTTCAAGTTCCAAAGTTAATTTTGGAATTTTATCTCTCTTTGTATATACATTCAAGCCATGGAGAGCATCATCTATCTGTTTTACCTGACCTGATAATATTCTGGTTTGCAAGAGCCCAGCTGGTGACGGGATCCACATTGTACAGATACGTATGCATATATATTTCACATTAGTGGACCTCTACCCTGCTCAGCCAGGGAGGAAAAAAGGAGAGAGGATGGTGATGTTTGTGTTCATGGGAGTGCTCTGTGTGTCTGCATAGGTCTGTGTAGCGGCCATGTGTGTATGTATAGCTGTAGTGTGTGTGTGCATCCTGGGTATGACATACTCGGCCTTGTTACTGCTTGCACATGGGGGCAAGGAGCTGCAGCAATTTCACCTCTGTTGGGCTGCCACATTGTGCTCTCCCTAAGTACCTTTTGCAAGGTGTCCATTATAAAGTAGATTTAAAGATTCAAGCACAAGTGGAGGGGTCTGTCTACTGTCTGATTAGGGAAGACATTTCAGTAGAGAGGAGGTTGAAGGCATGAACAGAACTTAAAAGTATGTTACATTACTTGAAAACTACTCTGTGTAAACTCATAATTCAGGTTCTTTCCTGAGAGGAAAGGAAGATGAGCAGAAGCACCAGTGTCCCAATCTCTCTCTGTTCACCAGTGTAAATCTTAGGAATTTATTAGCACTCCTACCTGCTGAGTTGCTAAAAATAAGGCCACAATAAAAAAAAAAAGTTCCTTAAATTAGCAAATAAATGCTTTGAAATATAATTTGTATTCCCAGGGAATCCTCACATGTAACTGCATAACTGAACGTAGAGAGGCTTTATGCTGAGAAGTGAGCTGTTACTTTTTAGTTTTACTTTTAACCTTTACTTTTACTTACCTCTAAAGCCATGTCTCTACAGGCAGCTTATCACTAAGGAGGAGCTTTACTTTTTTGTAGCTGAGAAACACTTCAGAAAGACATTTTCAACAATAGCTAGAATAAGAGAATAAGTCTAGGTGTGGCCCAAGTCTGCATTTTATTGTATGAATCTTTATTTTTAGCAGAAGTGCTTTTAATTGTATAAACAAGACCCAAACCCTTCACTTTGTTAGATTAGTAATTGCTCTAATTTTCAGTGTGCCTGAATCTGATAGGAACAAATCATTGCTCTCTTGAAGCAGTGAATACAGTTTGATCAGTGCTGAAAGCAAATGCTTTGGGTCACTGACAATGGAAGGAAATCTGAAGATCCTGACAACTGGGCTGTGTCATCTTCCAGTCTACAGTCAGTCTGCTTGGGGACTGGGGCTGCCATGGGAAAAGAGACTACCAAATTCAGAATCCCTCTGGCAAGAGTGAGACAGTAAAAGGACATCCTGAATCTGAAGGAATAAACCTTTGTCACCACAGTGACACCAGGACTATGTGTTTTCCCCTTGCTACTGTAAACACTAGATATATATTCACTATAATCCTGGATTACACTGCTCTGTTGCAGCCTTCTGACCCTTGTTCAGGCTGAATAAGAGGAAATAAAAGAGCAGTTCCTGAGGGAACACAAGAATGAGTCCTGTCACGTAATTCAGAACTCTCCTGCACAGAGGAGAAAGAGGCCCTCCAACCACATTCTAAAGCAGAGCAGGTACAGAGGTGATGCTGCAGCTGTAGAATCTTCCCCTGGGTCTCTTGGACAACAGTGCCAACCTGCCCTTACAAGATGTGCAGGAATAACATAATTATAAACAGTGATTA
The DNA here is from genome assembly GCF_963921805.1 of Phalacrocorax carbo. Classification (NCBI taxonomy): domain Eukaryota; kingdom Metazoa; phylum Chordata; class Aves; order Suliformes; family Phalacrocoracidae; genus Phalacrocorax; species Phalacrocorax carbo. The sequence continues at coordinate 83,684,957 of NC_087513.1, read as the reverse complement.
CAGTTTTAATAATCTGGGGATGATTACCCAGTAATCAAGGAGTAATCATGCACAGCTCTTCAAATGACATCCCTGGCCATCCTGGGACTGCCAGGAATCAGGACTAGTGGCCATGGGTGTGGCATGAGGCACACAGACAAGCAGTCACGAAGCAAAGGGAAACTCAATGCAAAGCTGTCACTGGATAGATGCTCCTGCATCAAATAGAGCAGGGCAAATACTGACAGATGCTGAAGGCAACTGCTGATAAGAAGATAGACAGAGAAGTGTGCTGAGGAGAGAGAGGAGAGCAGGCGTCACATCAATGGGGATGACCGTAGGCACATCTCCTGTCAGCAGGCTGGAGCAGGCAGTGGGCAACGGATGTCTCAGGGAGACCAGGAGCCAACTGAAGACATCCTCAGCAAGACCATGACACCTTCAACCTCTCTACCCCCTGCCTATGGGGAGGCTGGCTTTCCAGGCAGCAGGCAAAACTCTTTGGCTGGAAGAAGGGAGAAGTACATGTTTTACTGTAGCAGTACATGGATACAGTAGTCTCTGTAATTTATCTACTTCTCTGTTACTTATTGCCCCTGAAGGGAGCTGTTGAGCTGCAGGGAGCCACCAGACTTGATGGGCTGGCCTTTTCTGTCTGGCCCCTGGTCGCTAAGGAGACCTGAGGGGACAGAGCCAATGGAGGTCCCGGGGGAAGCAGGCAGGTGGGCAGAACCCCCAGGGGCCCTGGGCCAGCTGCAATGACTGCTACTGTGAGGAAATGCTTAGTGGGACTACCAAAAATTTGAGAACACTGGATTTTGCAAGGTGACTTGGGGTGGCCGGATCACTGAAGAGAGCCAAGGAGAGGGTTTGCAGGGTGGGCACCAGCTGGTGGAGTAGAAGTTCAGATGCATTTCCCTGCTGTGAGGAGATCTAAAATTGCTCTTGTACCTCTGCTGACCAAACCAGCATGAAAACCCAGATGTGCTGCTAGCAAAGTTACCATGCACCTTTCCAGCATTAGTGGGCAAGCAGTGTGTCATGTCCAACATGAAAATGCTGTGTACAATCATGGCATGAGAAGTTGAGCCAAGAAGTAAGATTTGGTTTAATCTATACTAGGGAGGGACCTAGGGAGCATTTCAGTGAAAAAGAGTAGATCTGATAAATAAGCAGACCAAAATTTCCAAAGCCGTGATTGGGGTAGGAAGTGTCACCCCTCAGATCATTTACACATTTTTGTCAGTATTTGATGCACTTTCTCTTAAAAGTCTCTAGCAGCATATTCAGGCTCTCACAAGACATCCCAGGTGTCAGGTACTCTCAGGCAAATGCAGCCGATCTTTAATTCATAGTCCTGCACTAAACTCTGCTGTCAGGTTAAAAGCATGTAATTATTGGAAAAAAATAAAACTGTTGTGTAAGCTTGTCTCTACTGCAGTCTACTGAAATTAATATTCTATGCTGAGTCAGGCAATTAATGTTCCCATGTGTACATTTCTTCCTGAAGCCTCATTTTGTACTGTTGGGCCTGCTTAAAAGGACATTTGGTCCTTTCTGGGAAAGGACGGTTCCTCCGCTTTCACTTTTCAAAGGTGGGGATTGCTCCCAGCAAATGAATTTTTTCAGGCTGATGCCAACTTGGAATTTATATGATGTATTTTGTTGTGGTGTTTCTTTATTAAATCTTCTTGCACAGTCCTTGAATGTTAGTTTTTGTTGCTTGCAGGGGTGTCTCTCTTGCTGAGTTAAGAGTTAAGACAGTGGTGTGTCTTAACACAGACAGAGGAGATGGAATGATGCAGCAGCCTTTGCTGAGTCTGCTTTGAAATTTCAGTTGAACATTGAACTTGCAGCTTGTCATGAGCTATTTTGTAGTGTACCTCTGTGCTGCTGGATTGCTGTGGATTGCACTTCTGCTCAGGAGGAGTAAGCAGTGAAGTGAACTATACCACTATGTGCTTTCATAGTATGCTTTTGGTCCCATGAAATGGCAAATGTAATAACCAGGCCAATTAGTTTCTCTAGAGACTTACAGCACAGCCTTTCTTGTTTGCAGCACTTGGAGGGAAAATGGAAAATCTCTTTCCAACTCACCAGTTCCCTGCAGTCATTAAAACATGCTCTTGACTTCTGCGTTTCAGCCAGCTTGGATTTTGATGTGCTTTCTTAAAGCTGATTCAACATGTGCTTCAGGTAAAAGTTACACATGTATTCTGCTTCACATGAAGCAAAAAGATGCTGCAAAATTGGTTTTCAAGGGAATTAATAATACTGAGTTATATTCCAGAATCTGATCTCTTCATCGTGCTGGAGAAGTATATTGGTTATGGCTGAGCGCTGATGTTTATACACCAAGTCACTGTATTTCTTTTCAACACAGGTGGCATTGGTTGAGCTCTTCACTTGCAGCTTTAGACAATCTAGGCTTTGAATAGGACCACATGAAAGTAATTGCCTTTTCAGCAGGTGTCTCTCTAAAATGGAACTGCAGGGTAAGAGAAACATGGGAAATTATTTCTGATGATTTTGTATCAGAAAAGAAGCTGTATCAGACAGTTCTCAATGCACTGCCAGACTCTAACATTGTCCTCTGAAAGCCAAAAACAAATGTCAGCAGGGCAATCCTCAAGTAACACAGGGGTGGCCCTGTTCTGAGCCCAATGCTTCTTAGTAGGTTGGGGAGTTACCTGGTGGGTATTTCCCTGAGCAGAAAAGAAGAGCAATCCTCAGCATTAAAACTTTACAGACTAAAAATCACTCTTTTTATCTCATAATGATGCTTGAGTGGTAAAGTTCACTGGCGTGCACTTTGCCCTGTTTTTTCATGCAGAGCTCTGGTGTGTGATGAAGGCTCTTCAACATTACAGAAGTAAAAATGATAATAATTAATATTTTATTTTCCTTCTGCCACCCTTTCATGTAACCATGTCTCTACTTGTTATTTTCTTATGCACTAGGACTTTGTGGTCTGCTGACCATATTGTTAAAGTCTTCTCTTGGATAAAAAGTTGGATGAAAAAGCAAGCAAAATTTTTTTGTGTTTTGTGTTTATACAGCTACACAAAGGTCTGTGAACTAGAGAGTAGCTGATGCAGGGGTATGGGCCACATGCTGAGTGCTGTGGTCTTGGTGGAAAGGAGGTCCGCTTTTCAAACACACAGCTCATTGATCTGGTGTTGGGTTTGCAATTCTTGTTCCTGTTTTAAAGTTTGATTAAAATAGCCAGTTTTATAAACCTGTTAGTGTTCCATACTTAACTGAAAGAGATCTGCTCTGGATGCTGTCTAATTCTGCTGATCTCAACACCTGTGGCACTGATGGGTTTGTTTTTTTCCACGTCTGGCATATTTGATTTTCTGCTTTGAAATGTGCAACACTAATCACCTGAGTTGTCTTTGTCACTGTCTTAAAGCACAAGCATCCAACAACGGAGGCTATTCCACTTTGCAGCTGCTTGTCCTCTGGGAGGATCCAGATTGAAGCCTGAACGATGCTCGCTGTCCAGAGCCTGCAGCCTGAGCTGCACTTGTGTTTATGTGGCAGACCTGTAGCTGTGAATATGTGATTCTTCAGCACAGGTAGGTGCTCCAGTATTCAGCTACTGGCTCTGAATGAGCCTGCAGAGGGTAAGATGTGGGTCCAGTAGGAGTTTTGTCATTTCAAGTGCCTTTAGTTCTTCTGAAAACACGCACTGTATGAAATTAGATTTTGAAAATGGCAATCTCCTTTTTTCTTTACAGGAGAGAGGTAGCATGGGCAACTGAGTCCCACCTTTCCCAGAAGTCTGTGGAAACTGTACTGCTGTAGGTAAACCACCTGCAGCAGGCTAGCAGCTGCACATCCTCACCTTAACTTCTTTCTTGGTGTAGCAGCAGTATTCCAGCTGCAAATTGTTCCCATTGGAACTGGGATTTGACTGTTGGGGGACACGGACAGAGTCTTTGAGTCTGAATAACTGCTGAGATCCAGGAAATGGAATAACAGGGTGTCTGTACTAGGCCCATACATGTGATAACCTCTTGTGCTAGTACATTTTGATCCTAGAGATATTACCTCCTCTCTGAGTGACCGATGGAACTGAGTCACAACATGTTTTGAAGTTGGGAGCTAAGATTTAAGAAAAAATGCCATTGCAACTGGCTTTTAGTTTTTTGAGCCTGACGGCCATAGGCTGCTCTTCTGAAGGCATTCTGGAGTCAAACTTGCCTCATTCAGGCAGGAATCAAAGTGTCAGACGCAGGCTGATATGTCTGCAGGGCTTGTTGGTCTGCCATGCTCATAAGCAACACCTATCCAGTACATCCTAACTTTTTGTACACTCAAACACCTTTCTGAAAAGAGCTAGTTGTAAGTAAAATCATCTATTCGTGCACGGAAGTGAAGGAGGGAGCAGAAATAGAGGCTCGAAACCTTTCTGTTTCCCTGGAGCTACTCTGTACCACAAGATTAATTGGAGGACGCACATTTTTTATGAAATTTCAGTGTAAGAAGTTTCAGATGTCCTCCTGGCCAGTAGCACAAACCGGCATCACTTTCTGAACAATGGCAAAATCTAACTGGATGAGGAAGGACGTGACAAGGTGGAAGAGATGAGGGACTATTTCTCTGTTACAACTAGAAACATCGGCCAAGAAACATCTTTTTCCTTTGCTCATCCTTCAGGATGAAAAGATTATTCTGAAGACAGGGACTGCCTGTTTTTATCCCAGGGACAAGCCGCTGTCAGAACAATAATGGGACTTGCAGGAGCAGCATGTGCCAGGCACTCTTTGAGATCAGACTGACTGGAGTTGTTTCCTTGGTGCTAAGGGAATGGAAAAGTTCATTAATACTGACTTTGGTCTATTGTTATTGACCATCTCCCTCCCTTCCACCCAAGCTCTGAGTATTCTTCCTATTTGAAAATATGACCATTCATTTAAAGAGAAAAATAAGCCTATGTATGGCAATAAACTAGTGACTTTTCAGTTCTAAGATTCTGGCAGACTATTAACAAGGAAATTTGTAAGTTACAGGGATTTCTTTGAAATTGGAGTTGGGCTTCTCAGTCATTTCAGTGTTGCAGAAGCTGCTGTCCTTGTTGTCTAGCTTTCTGAATGTAACTATGAAAATCTTGGCAGGGGACATGGATGTGCTGTTCTCAGGAAGTGTCGAGGCAGAGCTGGGCTTGCCCTGCCTGGATTGCTCCAGGCCTTTCTTGGCAGTGAAACACTGAGCGCTGCCAATGATGCAGGCTGGATTTGCAGTCTGAGCTGAACTGGAAGGAGTAAAGCTATCAGGCACACCTGGGAACTGCAAACAAATCAAATGGAGCCATCTTGTAGTATTACTGGGAGCTGAGTAATTTGGAAAGGTGACCAAGTTACCTTGCTCCTGAATTTTGGAGTCTGATTCTGGGCTTTGGTGCTGCTCTTTTCATTTTCAGCTGAACAAGAGAGACACATTACTGCAGGCTAGTTCAGCTAAAAAAGCCAAACATTTGCAAGTAGGAATGTGCAAATATGCGCATGCACGATAGTGGAATTAGCTGCACTCATGGTTTTAATAAAGCAAAATCAAAACCAGCAGAGGTTAGGTGCTAGCAGTTGTTTTCAGGGGTGGAAAAAGCTCATTTGAACTTGATTCCCTTTCTATTGCAAGTGTTCAAGTCTCAGTGTGTCTGTGAAAATATGCACATAGGCATGTGCTCTCTAATGATCTTTTCAGGTTTTTTAGTGGAGGCAATGAAAACCTCTAAAAGATTAATGAACTTTCTTATTTCAGTCCCCAGATACAGTGTGCTTTCTGGGATCTGCAATAGGGTTGTGCTGTTTACAATTCACTGTTTTTGGTAAGACTGTTCTGCATATACGCCAGGCACAGGGGTGCTCAGTACTGAAACAGAAGGCAAAGACTTACAGAGGGCAAGTACCTCTGGAAAGGAGAGAAACGATATTAGCCCAAAGGGAATGATGCTTTATTATTCCTTGAGAATTCTGACTAATTTTCTTGAAATCCTGGATTTATTCTTCCAAATGTGCATCCATCTTTGTTCAGGGGTTTGCTTTATAATATCACGTTGCTCTTTTGTGGCTGTTTGTTTCAGTTATGTTTGCCTAGCTAAAATGTTTGCTGTGCCCCAAACACAATTTTTACTCTTCTATCGCATTATGGTAGCCCTGAAGAATCAAAGTGACATGAAAGCTAGGGTAGGAAGTCACAGAGAATTTCTGCGAGCGCTGTGGCTCCTCCTGTGCCAGCATGTGTACTTGCGTATGTGGTTAGCCAGACAGAGCAGTCTGGGGTAGGATGAAATCTTGTAAGCTAGTTCTGGGTTGGATCAGTTCCTCAGTACAGCACCCAGTTTGCTTTGTAGCTTTGTAAATATTTGTGGTGGCAGACAAGGGGCAGCAGCAACTGCTTTTAGTGGCTTAAACTGGTCCCAGAATGGCAGCCTTAGGGTGCAAGTCTCCAGTGGAAACGTGGTTGTTGAGGCTAAGTACCTCTTTATATGTGTGACCGCTTTCCAACTCAGCAGGGAGATTTTTCCAACAGAGGTGACTTATTAGCACCTGTTTTGAAGAAGAAATCTGTTCAATGCAATAGCCCATTCCAGGTGACTTGATGTTTTGGTGGGATGGTATCATGATCCCCTTGCAGGATCTACTTTTTGCCCACTGAACTATAAGCCCCAATCGTCTGCACAGCTCTGTGTGGGAGGAAGGCCACAAGCAGTCTGAGACTATGTTTCCTCTCTGACAGAAGAAAATATAGAAAGTAACAATGAAATCCAAATGTTACCTGGTGTCCTTCCCTTTCTTCCCCCACAGCTGGAACAGACCAGGGAATTTATTCTCCTGCAGTTTGCAATAATTTGCAGTGCCTTTAAGGCTGGATCTTGCACTATTTCCACACAGAAGATGATTTCATGGTCAAGTAAACCTTTGCTTTTAGGAGATTCTTCCTGTTATTTACATTTGGTTTTCCTTGACTTCATACCTTTCTGAACTTTTGTGGTGCATGGGATTTTGGGCACTGAGGCATAGAGGTGTGAAGGAGAAAACAGGTAAAATGGAGTCAGTGTGGAAGGAGTAAGTTATTCTCTGTTCTCTTCTAGAGAGAATCCATTTTAATTTATAAACATGCAAAATTATGGGTAGCTTTTAAACTGAAAACCTCTGTAGTGGTGTAGGAGAAAATAGAAAAATCAAGGAAAACAGGATAAACTTACGGGGTAGAGGTTGTGCTTTAACTTTTTATGATTTGTTGCTAGTTTCCTAGATGTGAAAAAAAATATGCTATGTTGCCTGCAACGGTTTTTGTAGGAAGTCTCGATGCGAATCCTTCTGGAAGGAGAAGGTGATTTTTATTTTTGTTTTAACCAAAACTGATTTCACTCATGCTCCTCCTTGCCATGGATTTCATTACTCATTCTCTCCTATTCACAAATGCAAAGACGTGTGTGTCCAGGTGAGCTGGGCAGGAATTATAGGGCCACAGGGCAGAGGTGTCAGCAGCTGCTAAGTCCTCATCATGTCTCCAGAGGTGGTTCTTGATTGGGAAGAATTAGTAATCATTATTAACTGAATTTTGTTTGTGTCTTTTGCATCTTCCATGAGTAGAGATTTACTGAGATCATTTGCTTGACTACTCTCTCTTGCCCCTTGCAAGTCTGAAGAAAAATTGCTGAGTCTCATTGTTTTTTATTTTCCTACTTGAGTATTTTATGGCTTCACGCCTGTTTTTCAGTTCTTTGTCACTTTATGGCTTAATTTGCTGCTATTCTCTCATTATCTGAATGACAATCTTCTGCACCAATTGAGGGATGTCACATTTTTATCTCTTGTTCTGCTCTTTATTCAGATGCCTCTTCATACATATTTCCTTTAATTCCAAACTCAAGATTTCTATTACAATGATCAGCAGTTTAACACGGTATTTGCCTCAGAAAAATTCATAGGGCACACATGCATAGCTGTTCATTTCTTTGGATGCCAACTATAGAAAGGTTACAAGAGGACCTGCAAGCAAATGTGCAACATACTTGAAACAGAACGTTTCCTAGAAAATACACTTTTTATGACACAGCAATTAAAGCTGCAGGATTTTATACTTAAAAACACATCCTATACTTAGCAATTCTTAATTATTTTTAAAATAACACTATGGTATAGTATAATAATATAGTCAATTTAGGATACTGAAGTTGGTTACTAGAATGTTATCAAACAGAAACTGAATGCAGTATGAAATCTCATGTGCTGATGTTTAAACCAATGTACATTACTCCATACCTAATCAACACAAATTTCTTATTTAGATATGAGAAAGATTATACGAAAGATGAAATAGGAACTGAACTTTTAAGATAAGCATTTTCTTTTTCTGTGTCCTGCCTATAACTGCCTAAATCATGAGACATCGGTAAAGGTTGCTTTTGTAGGACAGTGAAACAACCAGGAATCTCCTAAGGGAAACAGAGGGTCCCTGGATAGTCTTAGTATTGACCTGCTGCCACTTTCTGCCCAACGTCCTTACTTGCTGCCCAACAAAGACCTCAGAGGAGTTTAAGCCATGTACCTAGGAACCTTGTGACATGAAGGTCTACCTACAAAGATGAAAATGAGGAAGCTTATGTGAAAATCAAAGGGAATAAGAACAAAACCAATCTGATATCTTCCGGGAGGAGAAGACACTGTTCCCTTTACCCAAAGGTTTGTTTTCAAAATATCCTTCATCAGAGATCCTTGAAAATTTGTATCACATAAGTGCAACTTCTCAGACACAATGTCAGTGACTTGATGAAACTTAACTGTCATGGAGAGTCCCTGCATTTCCCTCCCACACACCTGAAACAAATATGGGGTATTTTTCCCAGGTAAGGGGCAAGACCGGAAAGGTGGAGGGGACAATGCATGCTGACACGGGAACTTTCAAGCTCCAGGCTTGAAAGCAACAGCTGCTTAATACGCCTCTACTAACAACGCTCCTGGGATGATAGGCCTGGACAGGCAGGTTCCAATGGGAGCCATGTCAGGCAGCCTGTGGTTCTGGGATCCCATGACGTGGGGAAGGAGGTTCCCTTCCTCAGGAGTGGCAATGTGGGTTTAGGTCAGAGGGGAGAGGTAAGGGCTGAAAGGAAAGGTATCACAGGGTAGGGCCAGGGAGGAGAACGCAAAGGAGAGGAGATCGGTTGGCTTTGTAGCAGCTCCCCCTGTGCCAAGTGCTGGGAAACCTCTGCCATGGAAAACAGGAGTGGAGCTGGGGAGCAGAGCTGCTCTCTGAGCTCACCCACAAAGGGCAGAGCCAGCAGGGATGATGTCACAAGTGGGGAGGTGAGGTCACAGAGGAGGTCCTTTCCTATTGGCCCTCACTACCCCAGAAGAGCCCTTGCTCCTGCTGTCCAGGTGACAAAAGGGTCCGAGCCTGAGCAGGGAAAGGACTTGAGCCTGAGATCTTCCTCTGAGGGGCTCGGCCAAAGCGGGGTTGGTCCTGGCCGACCTGCCACACACAGGCCTTGGCCAGGCTGGCAAGGACAAGCACAGCCAACCAAGCCCAGGGACAGGAGCCACCAGTGAGGGCCAGCAAGGAAAGCAAGGACAGGCAGGCAAGACAGGCAGGGTGTGGGAAGAGACAGTGCGGAGATACCTGCGGGAGCAGGCTGCAAGCAGCATGTCTGGAGCAGAGGAGGTCTGTACAATGCCTGAGTGTGAGAGGGAGCCTGAAGCAACGTGTTCTGGGGGCCCCACCAACATCAGTGAAGCAAAGACCAAAAAGAGCCGCTCCTCCCGGTCCTCCCGGGCTGGGCTGCTCTTTCCTGTGAGCCGTGTAGACAGGCAGCTGCGCAGAGGCCACTTTGCTGAGCGCTTTGGAGCCAAGGCCCCCGTCTACCTGGCTGCAGTGCTGCAGTGGGTGACACAAAAGACCATGGATGTGGCTGGCAAGATTTCCAAGAAGAGCAAGCAGCAGCGCATTTCTCCATCGCACTTGCAGATGGCTATGCAAAAGAGCTCTGTGCTCAAGCAGCTCCTGCGAGGTGGTGCGCCCAGGCGCCGTGGCAGGGCTGTCCCACAAAGGCAGCCCATGGCCTCACCATCCAACAAGAAGGCGACAACCACAAGTAAGAAGAGATGCCCCACACAAAGGGCTGCACCTGCCTGTGGCACTGCTGCTATTAAGTGAGAAGAAAGTAGAAGCTCTTGCCCCACACTGGCAAGGCAAGTGACATCATGTCTGCAAGGCTCTTGTCAAATCCAGCTCTATGGTCTCAGCATACAATAAAAGCCTTTGCAACATCATGGAGTTCCCAGAGCGCATTGCAGGTTTCAGCCAGCAAAGAGGGAAGGGAGAGGTCAGGAGTCAGCAGGTGCCTCTCACCCAGTAGGGGAAACCTGCTCATGGTTATTCTTCAGGAACAGCTCTTCACACTGTATCGATTTCTTGATGTAGAGAGCAACACCTCCACCCCTCCTTCCTTGCCTGTCCCTTCTGAACAGCCTGTAGCCATTGATAGCCACATTCCAGTCATGGGATTTGTCCCACCATGTTTCAGTAATGGCAACCAGGTCATAGCTTTCTAACAGCATGGTAGTTTCTACCTCCTCCTGTTTGTTTTCCATGCTGTCTGCATTAGTGTAGAGGCAATTCATCCAGGCTGTGGGCTGTGTCTCCTTCATAGTAGAGCACCCCTTGATTCCTTTGAGGTATTTCATGGGAGTTTCCTTTTTGGCTCCTACTACCTCAGGAGCCCCCAGATAATCTCTGCAAGACTTTGACTGTGCTGCGGTGTCCCCAGCACACCTCTGGGCTACAGGGTGAGAGCTCATACTAGCAGCCCATCCCTCTAACCATTATGTATCATCCCACAGCTTGACACCGGCAAGCCTGGTATGTTTCCCCTCCCCCTTTGCCTCTAGTTTAAAGCCCTGCCAATTAGCCCTGCAGGCTCCTGAGCAGAGACCCTCTTTCTGCTTTGAGAAAGGTGGCTCCCATTTAATGTCAGCAATCCCGGTCCTGTGTAGGCCACTACTGCAACTTCATCACCACCCACGTGGAAGAGCAGTAAAGGGTAGTAGTCTGAGGCCATATTAGGCTAGGAAGTTTCCTAGTGATATCTCTAACTGGGATCCTGGGAGGCAGCAGACTTCCTTATGAGGAGGGTCAGCCTGGCATATTGCACCCTCTGTTCCCCTCAGAAGGGAGACTCCTACAACTACGACCCGTCTTTTTTTCCTTGTAGAGGTGGTGGTAATATGGGGGGTAGGTGTTTCCGGTTTTGACTGCCAACAGGCAATACAAAAATTAATCTCAAGTATAAATCCCCAGAGTTCCATACCTGAACTCTGGGCATCCTTCCAGAAAGTAACATCACCACTTTCTTCTGAGATGGACACAGCATTGTACTTACTGGCCCTTCATTCATATGGGATTATTTTCTATTAAAAGAGTCTCCTCCATCACTTCCCCCTTCATGCCTTCTCTGCTTCCCAGAATTTCCCTGCCTCCAACAATGTACAGAGCTTTTTGCTTCTGAGATATTAGTGTAGGATAAAGCCTACTGTTAGCAGTTGCCAAATTCAGTATTTTGATGCAGTACAACACTGCTGCCCCGTGTTCAGCCAAGTAGTGAGGCTGAGCACATTTTCCTATGGGTTCATGTACAAATGCATATGTATATACCTGGGCTGTCACATAGATCTACACAGACTGAAAACAAAGCACTCACACAAATACACAGAGCACAAACAACCTTGATCCTGTTCCCTCTCAGGCTACTCAGGATGAAAGACACTCAGTAGAATATACATACATGTGTACACAAAGAAGCAATAGGAGTCCCATCAGTAGCATATTCAGTTGTGTTCTGTCCTCCTTCAGTCTGCTGCAGTGTTCTCATAGCACAATTTAAGTCAGCTTGTGAAGTATCCTGACCTTAGCCCTGCCCTACAATCAAACAGTCACCCTACTGCTCCAAGACTCACAACATGCTAAGCTTTACAGCTCTTCTCCTCCTAGGCATGCAATGTCACCTGAGACTTCTGCTGACTCTCATTCATGCTCTAGACTCGCACTTAACTGCTGACACTCCCTCAGCCCTCCCACTGGTGCAACCTATGCAGCATAGCTCTTGCCCTCTGAAAAGGCATCAGCAGTGAGGCTTACACATCCTTGATGACCATGGCCCCATCCAGACTGCATCCTGTTACAGTCAAAGATTGACAAAGGTCCCACAAGGCCCCTCTGGTGCAGCCATATGAGCCGGTATAGTGAATTCAAGCTGGGCTGCCTTGGAAGGGTTTCCAAATGCCTGGAGCCAGGGCTGGGGACAGAGGTGAAAAAGGTGTATACCTTTCTTCTTTACTGTTTTCTAGCCCTAACTTGGATATTTTGGAGGAACCCATGAGACAGGTGAGGTTCAACAGTGCCTCAGACCTCAGCTCCATAACCATTGTGGTGATAATCAGTGGTGTGAGTCTTATTTTTTCTTGGAAGTCTTCTGATATTCATAGTTCTCTTAAAGCCTATGCTTGTGGCATAACTGGATTTCCTAACAATCTTAGCTATATTAAAATTTCTTGAGCTCATTCCTGAACAGAAAACTTGCAAATACAAAGTAAGTCTTTCTGAAATGCTGCTAAACTCTTCCAAGTTTACTGAAAAAATGCTTCTCATGGTTTAAAGACAATCTCCTTGTGTTTGGGAAAAGGAAGGCCATGACACAGGCCTTTGGAGATAGTGGCTGGAGCCTGATCCTGCATCAATGAGTTCAGGAGCTTCTTCTGGACTATGGTCTCTCAGAATACAGCAATACTGCACAATAGTTTCCAGAAGAAAGCTAAAGCCTAAAAGCTTTTAGGACTGTAACACTGTGGTCTGTCTGGTGCTTGGTCAGCCTCCTGGATTAAACACAAACTGGCATTCCCAGACATGCCAATGCCCATCGAATGATTATCCTCATATCAGGAAATCTCTGCTTGTGGCATGGGAGTTTACCGAGTCCCATCATCCTATTCCATATCAAAGCACATTTTTGACTGCAGTTTTGCATGTCGTGAATGGCACACTGCCAAGTCCTAAAACTGTCACTCCTGGGCACACTACACATGTGGAATTCTACATCTGGTCTATCTATACTTTTTCTCAAGGGAGTGATTTTAACCCCTTGCATACCTGGTTGCAGGGCTGGAGTCCAAGTCCTATTTCCACTAAGCTCATAGAAAAGATATGTTTTCACTTCCAGCCTCTTAGAAATCCTTGATCCATTTATTATTCTGCTTGGGGCACTATAGGATATTTAGTTTGTCTATTGTCTTTTTCCACTCCCCATTTGCCATATCACCACCTCAGTTCAGAACAAACTTCTCAGTTATCTCTCTCAGTGTCTTCCCGCTTTGCACCATTAAAGCCTGTGGAATACCCCATAGCTGTAAGAGCTCTGAAGTAATGCATGTCCTTATATTTCTTGCTATTGAGTTATACATTAACCCAGAGAACAATACTGGATACTTTATGCCCTTTTTTTTTTCCATTTTAGTGGGTCCAGTTTTGGAATATGGAAAATTAGAATATAGAAAATAAGGAAAAACATAGTTTGCTAAACGTTTAACCAAGGAGTTACTAATGAAACCAGGTCCAATCTTACAGGAAAGGTCAAGATTATGAACTATCAAACAAACCTAAATAACAAGATCTGAGAGATGGCATTTCTTTATACCCTGAACTTGTCAACAACAGTTATGACAGAATCAACTCACAGATTTCCGTTTTATGTCATAATGGCATATTGTGTTTAGTTGACTCATTGATTCCCTGGCCCAGAAGTTTGCCTTGTGACTCACAAATCCAATAGTGCTAACATGAATTTGCCACATTAGTGTGGTTTTCACTTTATCTATTTACAAATAATTCAGAAGAATTGTTAAGGTATTCTTGAAAAATATGCATTTATTTGGCTTTCTGCATTAGACTCTGTGGAAGGAATCATTCCCAGCCCCCACTTGAAAATGAAACAGTTTTCCATTCGTAATATTAAAGACACTTTTGATAATTTTGAACAAACCTCCCCTTTTTTAAGGAGAAGATTTTAAAATTATAATTGTGCTGAAGCTTTCCTTCATTTATTTTCTTTAATTTATGAATTAAAACTGTGAAGTTCATAGTATTTTGTTATGTCCCATTGATGATACTGTTACCAATGTGTCCCAGGTTTTGCTTATCACAAAGATTATATCCCAGAGGTCTCACAGGATGTATAAAGATGTGACCTATTTGAATTGCAGGTATTCAGAAGACTTTTTCTATACCCTGCATTTCTAACAGCTAGGTTTTCTCCTAATAGGAATGTAGTTAGGATGCCTATCCCCAGTTTTTTTCCAGTCCTTGTCAGGGAGATAGGAAAGACTGCTACTGACACCTGAGGGAATAAAATTAATTGCAAGACTGAGCAAAGATAGCATCCATCTGTGATTTTAGAATTATCATCAAAGGTATGTTTCTTTAGGCAAGAAGTTCCAGCAGCTTCTGCAAGTCAGCATTTGGTTTCTGATATTACACATGCAGTAAGCTGAACCATAGTATCCTGAGAACTACAAACTTCCCAATGATTTCCGGAGCAATGTGACTAGTGTCAATGATGAAGCATTTAGCCCTCTTTCTCTCTTTTACAGCACTATTGGTGTGAAAGAGTTCCCTGGTTTTGCCTTTCCTCATATTTCACTCTGCACTCTGATGACGCTGTTAATTATAGCTAGGTTTAACTTGAAACGTTCAAATGTATTTAATGGGTTAGTATATGGCACTAATGGTCCTAATACTGAAACTGAATGAATCAGCAGTTTATTTTATCTGACATTACTAGCTTTTGAATATTGAACAATAGAACAAAATGGCTTGCTGGATTTTATTTTGCAATGCTAGATGAACAGTGAAGATTTTGTCCAAGTCTAAAACCATCTTCTCCCTCCTCTGTATTTAAACTGCCTTCTGTGTTGCATTGGCTGCAACACTAATGGTTGACCTTAGCTTGTTTTCAGAGCTGTTACAGCAAAGGGGGCCCTTGCTCTGGGATATGAGATTTCTGTGCCCTGATCAGAATAGCTGCATACATCTGTGGCTGTTACTGCTGCCTGGTCACTTGCTGCACTATGGGAACAAAGCCAGCACAGAAACCCCCAAGTTCCTATCTGGTAATCACACTCCATCTGCCTGGGAGGCAGTCTTGCTTTTGCATGTCTTTTTTGTCACAAATGATGTTTTCTGTTGCATCAGAAAACACAGAGACATCCCTTCATTCCCTGCCATTTGTGTTCACTCCTACCCTGTTGGAGGTAGAGATTACCCAATGCCCTCTTGAGATGTTTGCTGTTTTCTTTTTAATATTCATCCTCTCCAAATTCCTTTATGTACCCTCATCTTTTTGAGCTGAAATCAGAGGGCCTAAAATAAGGAAGCTGATCTTTGAACACATATTATGCGCATATTATACGATTATTTCCCAGATCTCTTCTGCGTGTGAGGAGTCCCTAAGGAATGCAGTTTAAGTACCTTTCTTTAAAAGATCTTTATGTTCAACTTTGTCTTCACCTCCACCACTTCTGAGGGATGTGGTCTCAAGTGTTTCATCTCTGCTTTCAAATGCACACCCTTGTTACCAAGTCATCCCTGTGACTCAGCATCACAGGTGTATGTAGATCAGTCCCCTGGTCAAACCAACAGTTTTTGGCATTCCTGGACTCCTTGAAAAAGAAGAGTTGCCCTGCCTGTCTTCTGTTTGGCTTCCAGAGGGCCTTAGGTATTCCACACTACCAAAATGTCAGTCCAGCGGTCACTTAAGACAGTGTTAGCCTGTGTGGCATGCTTGCAGTAACAGCGATACCAGGTCTGAGCCACAGCCAAGGACAGGATCCTCGTTTCTCAAATCCTCTTCCCTGGCCTGAGGTAGTCATGCTGCTCCTACACTGGTGTAGGCAGGAGCTGAGGGGAGCTATTTGGGACACCGCAATGACATTCTTCACACTGTCCTAGGAGACTTGAATCATACAATGCTAACAGCTTTCGTTTTTGAACGGAATCTGGTCTCTCAAACCTAAAAATATTGTGTCACGTTGCTTGCAGAAGAATGCAGTGTATCACAGTCATTTCTCCAGAGCACTGACAGATCTAACTGGGCATCTTCTACACTGGAAAGTTGTAACATTGGATATTTATGCTAAATGTCCACCAGTCCACTTCTCCTTTCCCCTGGGGAGACACTTCCACTCAGACTACTGCATGGAAATATTTCTGGATGATTTATTCAGATTTCCCTGCTTGGTTTCAAACTCATCCCAAGTCCTTCTCCCTTCATCTTCTAGAAGAGCTTTGCATGTGCTCTAGGGGCTGAGGATCAAGCACAAACCCCTGAACCTGTTTTAAAAAGGGAGAACTGCAGGGACTCCCTTTTGCAAGGGGCAAAAATCCCGATTTATGAAATTTTTTTATTCCACTTCCCTGGGTTGATATCTGCAGTCTCATGAGGCTCGAATTACCCTTGAACACTTCAATGTGACTTGCCCTCTTCACTCTCTTTTTTTTTCCTAATGGCATACTTTTTCAATTTTAAGAACTGAAGTGAACTCTCCTACTGCTCTAGTTGTGGAGGTGTCCTGGGATTTTGTTTTGATGCTGAGTCAAGTCGGTTCCCTTTTTCTGCAGTGGGTTTGAAACAACAGAGGGTGAACTGCTCTGTTCATTGCCAGGAGGCATCAGCTCGGATGCCCAGTGCTGACATTTAAGGATTAACTGTTTCACCGTCATCCCAGTTACCTTGTCCTGGAAGTAGTTTTCCCTAAAAGCTGGAACAGCGGCCTGGAGGATGCAGGAGATAGCTTCTTTGAGAGGCAAGAGAGGAAAGAAAACAGAAGTACAAATCCTCAGAAATGTGGTCTTAGAACAAAGAATTATGTTTCAACAGATATTTATCCCATTTTATTTAGTTTTCAGTTGTAATCTGCAGAGAAACAGCTCCATCCTACCCCTTAACCTCAGGCTGATTCCATTCTCTTGAGGCTTAATCTGATGGCAAAACCCATGTCACCAGACATACAAGGGTGACCTTCAAGAGGAATAGAGAGCAGGCAGAGAGAACAGCTACCCAGTTCAAGTCCTTCAGTTCTCCCATTGTCCTCTTGCATGAAGCTGAGGAGTAGGTTGTAAGTGAAAAGTCTTTCTGTACTTAGTAACTGAAAAGAGATGGGCTTTTGTTCTTTAAGAATGATTAAAAAATAAATAAATGTTGGTATTTTTAACTACAAGTGGGGCAGCTAGAAGATCCTCCAAGCTATGGGAAACATGACAAAACTTTTACTTTAGGAGAGATCTTTCTACCAGAAGAATGATGCTTGCAATGAAGCTCTGTCATGCTCCCTCTTGTTACCTTAGAAACTTCTTTTAGCCAAAACCGCAGGTCTAAATACATTTCTATAAACCAGAAACTGGTCTTAAAACGAGTGAGCCTGCAAACCTCTCTAAGATCAAAATAATGAATTTTTATGAATTTATTCATCTGATCTACTTTCTGTATTTGGACAAAGCATCCATAATTGAAAGATGCATCCTTGTTTTTAAGTGAAGTGCCTTACTTTTCTGTTTTAGTGCTGGCTTTCTTTGTCCTTCCCACAATATTCCTGATATGTGATGTGCATTTGTTTTCATCCTCTGCTGAGAGATCCTAAAGAAAGTCTCCCCTACTGCTTATAAATATTTTATTCTTTTAGGCATCACTTTTAATTTCCTTTTGACAGATTTCCTCATTTTTCTGTGGTTCCCATTTTGAAATTATTATACCACAGTGCCTTTTGTTGTTGTTGTTGGGGGTGGTGGGTTTTGGCTCTGCTAAATCTCGGTGCATTGTGCTCACTGCAGCAGCGAAGCTGCTAGATGAAGCCATGGTGAGCCGGGTGGCCTGAGCACAGCTCAGGGCAGTCACGAGCTGCTTCACTTTTTATGTTTCTTGGCCTGTCGCTCTGCGAGGTGCCTATTGACAGTGTCTAAGCATTCAGTCCCTCATCATGCCCTGACATGGCATTTGCTTAATTTAATGTGATTAATTGATGCTTCTTGTTGTCACCGTGCTTGCCTCATGGTTGATCTGGTCCTTTTGCTGGTTCATGAGTGCTGTCAGCATCCTTGCCTGGCATATAATTCCAGTCCGATGCATTTAGTAGTATTTGCTTGGTCTGTGGGGTTGCTGTTACTGTTACCTCTTGATGCAGTTAGTTACTTAACCTAATTTGACTGTAATTTTACTTGAGCAGAGAACAGCCCCTTCTATCTTCCTTCTGTATTTTGTATCCTATTGCTATGACATCCTACTCACAGCCCTTCTTCTACCAAGTTTTCAATGTACTTGCTGTGGTAGTGTCTTTGGCTAAAGCTAGCCTTCCCCTCCCTCCGTATTACTCCTTAGACTCCTAGCCTTTTTATGGAGTACAGGTATGTTTCTTGGGGTCTTGTGGTAGGACTGAAAGAGAAGCACGTCAGATTTCATGAGCTCCACCAGGGACTTTCCTGCTGGATTTGGGCAGAAGACTCTGGAGCACCACAGGAGCAGGATGTGGTATGTAAGTTTAAGGGAGAAGCACAGGGAAATCCTGGATTCCTCAACATCGGTAACCATTAGCTGCACAGATAGTGCTTCTGAGAAAGTCCTATTGTCTATGCAGCTGTCATACTGGGATTAATAAAACAAGCAAACCAAACTCCCCTGGAGCTCATCCATGGCAGTAAGCGTCATCCCCTCCTCAACCTGGGGGAGAGGACATTTTAGTGCAGAGATTTTGAACAGCTTATGGAAAGTGAATGCCTCTCAGCTCCAGGAGATGACAATGGGAAAGCAAGGTGTAGCCTGGAGGCTAATGGATCCTGCTACACATGAGCAGACCTCTACATGGCAGTTCTTCCCTACCCTTTGAAAGAAAGCTGTGCTGGGCTACAGTGGAGGTTGCCCCAAAGAGTCCCTTTCTGCCCCTGGTGGTGGTAAAAGTGTGGAGTGGCATCCCAAGGTCTTCAAGGCTGGCCATCCCATCCTGCCACCCCAACACTGGAGAGGCGGATGAGAGCATAAGACTGAGTGTCCTAGGAAGATGTTACATGACTGTGTGTAAGTCTGTGAACAGGATGCTGAGGTTAAACCTGTTGCTCTTGATGAGAGAGCTGGGGGAAAGGTCTTGGGTTTCTTTTTGCATTTAAGCTGGAACATGGTGGCTGTGGCAATGCATCTCTGTGTTTCCACCCCAAGCTTCAATGCTGAGCAGGTTTACTGGGAGGTTTCTGCCAGCAAGCGGTGTCATGTGGTGCTTGGGGGACTCTGGCTAACTTGGGGCAGGTGCTTCCTCTCCTGGGGTCTGCTGCTGCAGGGGCTGGACCATCTGGCTCTGTGGCCCTGCAGGGGAAGAGCTGTGGCTGACCTGAAGACAGGTACACCTCCTGGGAAGCTCAGGCAGGGACTGCTCACTGACGGCTCCCGGCTGAGCTGAAGTGTGTGCCTGGGCTGGTGGACAGGAACGTGGGGAGGCCCTGGGGAGGCTGAGCAGGGACAGTGATGGCAGCAATGTGCAGTCATGGACAGACAGAGATGCTCTAAATGGTTCAGTTCCTTATGGAAATGCCCAGGACACAAGCAAACCATGTAAAACCACCATCAGTTTTCATGTGGCTCCTGTGCACTACGGTTTCTTTTCTCTTTTACAGCTCCTTGTCTGTGGCCAGCAGTTGTGCTGGGCTTGGCTATAGGCTTTGGGATACTGAGCATCTCCCTAGCGATTGCTTTGACTTGGAAGATGAGTAAGTACACAAAGGGGTGCTGAGGGTGAGCAACCAAGAGCAAAGTACCTGAGACTCCTCTAAGCACAGGAGCTCAGATCCTGAACTCCATTACAGAGGGTTAAACCAGAAGCTGTTCTAGGTTCCTACCAGTCTTAAGTATTCACTGCCTATCCAGAATATTTTGAAGAATATGTTCATTGTGCAGGCCCCAGGCAACCCATTTCAGAACCTGTGGCAGAGAACAGTGAAACATATTGAAAAGTTTTTGTAGACTTGCCTGCTGTAATTATAGTGGTAACTGTAGAGCAAATGTGCAAGGTCTATAACACTTTTGCAGGCATGCAGAAGGTGCTAGACCATGTGGGAGGGCCTACTGTTTGCTGCTTAAAATCTGTTCACCTGATGTGTGACATTATCACACTGTACCTACAGAATGATGTAATTTTTTCCCTTACTTTTTGCACACCCAGAGTGTTGTCTGCTTTCACATAGCTAATTTTGGTTCTCAGGTATCTGGGTAGTTCAGAGGAAACCCAGGGAGGGGAGGGGGTGTTGCACAAGCATTAGAGCGCCTGTGACTCTTGTGTAAAGATTTGGAAATAGCACAGAGGATGTGAAGTTCAGTATTCATACTTTGTTATTTTTAGATGTGTATCCTGACTTGTGCTTTGTGCATTGCAACTATCCAGAAGAGTTGCTTTGCAGTAGGTCCTTGCTGACAAGTGTTTTTCTGTTGGCTAATGGTAGAGACAATCCAGTATTTTGATTTCTTTACAGGTGACTCCCACTCACGCTGCCCTGAGCAGTGGATAGCCTACAGATGGAGCTGCTACACCTTCTCCAAGGAGAAGAAGGACTGGCACTCCAGCCAGAAATCCTGCTGGGCACAGGGAGCTGATCTCCTGGTGATCAGCGATACCAGTGAAATGGTAATGGCTTTCTTATTCTTTGAGGATCTTGTTCCATTTCCTTGAGATACCTCAGTGACTGACACCCAAGCAGTGCTGTCACTCTAGCAATATTTTGACTTTAAAGGAGAGGAAGGATTTATGACTGTGATGTTATAGTGCACTTCCAGTTTCAGTATGCGCCTTGGCAGTTCCCAGCAGGCAAAGAAGCAAAGGGGAGAAGGGAGAGGTGAGGGTCACTGTCAGCTACTCAGAATCATAGTAGGAAGGATGTTGGGAGACAGCCTTCTCCAATGCCTCTCTCCACCTCCCCTCCTAGCCCCAACAAGGCTGAATGATTACAGGAAAAGTCTGGCACTGTGCAGTCTCTGTACTCACTGCCTACAAACCAATACATCCCCACTCTTCAGAAGTGTTTCCTTTGCAAAAGTGATGCCTCTCCTCCCTGCAGCTGCTCCAGCTTCTCCTGCTCAGTGACCCTTGCCACTGCCTGTGTTCACGCATGGGTATTTCTTTCTCAGTCTGTTTTCGATGCTTGCTTCCTCTCTCTGCCAAAAAACCTCAGTTGTGCTGCTGAAATCAGAAACCATCTGTTCCACTGCTCATTTTCCAGCAGGTGCTCACTGGGGGCAGGGTATGACCACTAAAGAAATGGGTAGAGCTGATCACTAGGGAGGTGAGGCTTGTCTGCATAAGTAGAGCAGAAGTACTTGATCTGGTTTTGTGCAAGCCAGGGCATATTAGCTCAGGTCCGATGAACATGGACAGCTTCCAGTCCCTGGACAGAAGTTGCATTGTATGATGTTCTGGGGGGGCTTACAAAGCCGAGTCTCTGCCCAACTGGGAATATGTACCATGCTGACACATTTTCTCAGGCAAATCCTGATTCCTTGAGAAATACTCATCTTCCCCAGATTACCCATTTCTCTGAGTGAAGAAAGCCTCCCTGGTCTGGCTGCTTTCTTACTACTGCCTCTGCTGCCAGTGTGTTACCCATTATCCCTGCTCAGACTTCCCCACATAAGCAAGACTTTCCTAGCTATCCATGCCCTGTGCTGCACGGGCTGTGGCTGTTCAAACTCCCTTTGCCGGAGAAGCACAGTCAACCTCCAAACCACCAGCTACACTCAGGAGTTCCTCAGTCTACTCCTATTCCCACCACTTCACCAAGCCGGCTTTGTTACTGCTTCTGTGTGAAGAAGTCTGCTCTGAAGCTTTGTTTATGGCAGCAGGAGATAAGGATGGGGCCCATCCATACCCGTGAAAGGTTACTGTTGAGTTTCATTGCAAATGTGGACAAGACAAACTTCTCTCTTTTGTCTTTGTCTTTCTTTTTTTTTTTTTTTTGGGGGGGGGAGGGGGCAGGATGGCGAGGAGGAAAAGAATTTACTTCAGGGCTGAGTTTCTGTGGCAGCCTTCACCTTTTAACAGTAAGCAAGAGTTAAAGGTTAGGCAAAAGGAAATGAACATTGAAAACATGTAGGAGGAAAGTTCTTCTAAAATTTAATGCGCTTTGGTCCTGGGCTCTTTACACAGATTTGTCAGTGCTTGCACTTCCTGCCCTGACCTGACTTTTACCTTTGATTGTTAATACTTTGTATTAGCTTGCTAGCTAGCTTCATGGTAGAGTATTAATATCAATACTAATAGCATACGTTCCTACATAAAGCTCTGTGTAGGGAACTCCAGGAGACAGATGCAGTTGGTTCATGTATCTTGCCCTGAGAAATATCCTTTGGAGGATCTGCCCAGGACCCTTGAAAGCACGCTTACTTCCTTGTGAGTGTACACATAGCTGTTATTCCAGGCATGATCTGCAGGGCTGGTCATCCTGATTAGAAGGTGTGGAGAAGCTGTATTGTCAGCCACTTATGGAACAGTCAGGCGAGGGGACGCATCTTGCTCTCTGTTCTCTTTACTTATCCTTACCCCCATTTTCAGGCTGGCTGCTGTTAGTCTTTTTGTAATCTGTCACCATTTCTAGGACCTGTTCAAGAGTATTCAAACAGGGTGTTTCTGGATTGGACTGAGGAACAGCACAGGCTCTGGCTGGATTTGGGAAGATGGCTCTGTATTCAGTGGCACCAAGTGAGTTTCAATCTGCTTTACAAACAACAGTACTAATTCAGATCCCCTTGTGTTCCGTAACACCCACAGTTCTTGCAGCAGAGCTCAGGAGCCTTCTTCCTGGGCAGATGTTCTTCTTACTGTCACCTGTACAGCACTGAACTCAAAAGGGCCTACTTTCTACTGCCCTGCACCTTGTGAAGGCATGTACCTGGGAAAAGCAGGGTTAATGTTAGTAACTCACTCTCTGCTTCCCTCCAGATACTCAGACCAAGGATTATTTACCTCTTCTGCCCACACAGCTGCTCAGTCAGAAAAGCATATGGTCCATTGTGGCTTTACTGGGTTTAGTCACCTTGCAGCCATTCTGCCAAGCGCTGGTGTCACCGGGTGTGAGGACCCAGCCTTTTGCTGCTTTGCTGGTGCCAACCCAAGTCAGAACCTTAAATTTGGCTCAGTATTTACTTGGACAAAAGTCAGCATGCTACATGAGGGGAAAACATTGCGATTTGGTCCAGTAACTTTGCCTGGCCCTTTCCTTTTTATGGCAGTTAACACGCGGTGGTCTCTAACACCTCTCCAGCAAGGAAACCCGCCCAAGATCTCACTGTCAGTAGGTCAGTACTCTAAGCATTTGGCCTAGTTCCCTTCTTCAGTCCAGCTTACTGTGCTTGCAGGCTCCTTGGAGGTGATCATCTTTCCACGAAACTCTCAGCACTGCTGTTCTCATGCTGGGGAATATCACGGTCACTGCAGGGCATTGTGTCTGTGTTTTGTTCGGATTTGGGTTCCACAATGGCAATATTATTTAGATGTGTAATCTCCAGGGAGATAGGTATTTTGGTGTATGTTTTGTTTTGTAAGAGCTGCCCTTTGGAGGTTGGGTTCTTTCACTTCCTCTGGGCTCCACCTTCAAAATCAGATGTTTTTTTCTTTCTTGCCTCCAGGAGACGATCTCAGCATTTTCTGTCAGTCTTGCTTTTGTTCCGTGTCTCTTGCAGGGTCCTCTCTAACAGCCCAGTGCAACACTGTGTTGTCCTGATGAAAGATCACTTTCAGGCCTCCAGCTGTGAATACTCTGCTCCATGGATCTGTGAGAAATCTCTTAGATGAACCCCACGTGCATTTTCATCTCATAGCCATCTCGTCAGTGGTACAAGTGGATCATTGTCCTACAAACCAAAGCTCTATACAAGACCAAGGACTTGCCCTTTCCACAGCCTCACAAAGGTGTTTTGCAGGGACAGGTTTGCTGCCCAGGAGGGTGATTTATCCTCAGTAATAGCTCAGTCCACATCTGTTGGGTTACTGGTTTTTTTGTGACCACATGAGACCTGGGACATATTCCCTGCCCTCCCTAGTCTTTCCGTGTTTGTCCTATAAGGGCAAACAAAAATTCTGTCACAACAAATGCTGGGTCTTCAGATCTTTGAGGGTAAGCTGGCCATTTTCCTCCATTCCTGAGCCTCAGATTGCATTTCCATTCCCTGCGCCTCCATTGTCTGGTGCCAGCAGGACCGGGAAAACGAAGCCCGCTGTTCACTGCCAGAAACAGATCCCAGTGGCAGGCCCTCTTTTTGCATCCCAGTGCTATGGGTGAGGGAGAAGGGGGTGAGACGAGACTACAGCTTCTGTAAATCCAGCAGTGAAAATAAACCTCCAATACTGCACTGGACCACGAGTGTGTACCTATGTCATTACTTCTCTCTGTCGGAAGGAACGAGCTGCACGCTGTGTTTCACTGGCCAACTTCAACCTAGCTAGTCAAGAGGCTGGACTTCTGGAGCCAAAGGAATACAGTTAATTATGTTGATATTATTGGACAAACCACGAATGTGTTTCCCTCTGCACCTCTGCAGTTTCGTACTGCAGAGAGAAGAAGCAGTGGACAAATCCTTACTACAAGGAGCTTTCAGTTCAAATAGAGCAGAGACAGGCTCAGAGTGTGAACAGCATAAAGCCACAGTGAACAGGAGGGGTGGGACAGTAGGTTTCATTTCCACACACCTGGAAAACTCTTTTTTCCACCCAGCAATTTTGTTCCAACAAAGGAAGAGAAAATGTATTAATTTCCAGTTTAGCCTATTTATCCTCATATGTTTATGTCATATTCCAATTTAGTATTATCAGCAGGTTAATGGTAGATGTTCTGAGGTGTGTGTGTTTGTTCTGGAGAGACAGGGTGGAGAAATGGGCTGACAGGAACCTCCTGAAGTTGAACAAGGAGAAGGCCAAAGCCAGCACCTGGGCAGGGACAACCCCATGCAGTAGTACATGCAGGGCATCACCCAGCTGGAAAGAAGCTTTGCAGAAAAGGCCCTAGTGTCCTGTGGAACACCAAGCTGACCATGAGCTAGCAACGTGCCCTCACTACAAAGGAGGCAAATGGCACCCTGGGCTGCATTAGACAGAGTATTGCCAGCAGGTTGAGGGAGGTGATCCTTCCCCTCTGCTCAGCACTGGTGAGGCCACACCTGGAGTACTGTGTCGGGTATAAAAGAACGTGGACATACTGGGGAGTCCAACGAAGGGTCACAAAGATGACGAAGACTGAAGCATCTCACATATGAGGAAAGGCCGAGACGGCTGGGACAGTTTATCCTAAAGAAGAGAAGACTGAGAGGAGATCTTATTAATGTATATATAATATGTGTTATATATCATTGGCAGATGAAGACAAAATACAGACCATAGCATACTCAGCTAAGCAGATGTCTGCTGAGCCTCATATAGAGCTCACTGGTCTGAGGGACTTAAGGTGGGATGTTGCCAGCAAGGGTAGGTCTGCTTTTCAATGACTATGTGTCATGGTTTAACCCCAGCAGGCAGCTAAGCACCCCACCATGCCTGTAACAGTCAGAGCTGGGGAAACTGCAAGAAAACCACTGTATTTTAAGCAGTGTGCCAGGAGCTAAAACCCCTGAGTTTTCATCTCAGGGTATCTGGGCTGCTTTGGGTGAGTCATTTTGTCTGTGCCAGAGTCCGTTCAATATCAAAAGAAGATGGTGGCACTGACTCCCAGAAAGTTGCCGGGCCCCATGAAATAATGCCGTAGCTTCTGCCTGCTTTGTCAAAATGGTGATAGCATCTAGAGAAGGAAACCTAGTGTTTACTTTACCGGAGAACCCTAATGAAGAAACAGCTTCTCCTGTTATCATGATGCATGTAGGTGAGGTGAGCATGTCTCTGAGCTTGCCTAGTCTATCTTGTGAATAGTGCAACCGCTTTGCCTCCCCTAGGATTTTAGAGCGCAATGCATGCTGTAATTATGCATTACTGATGAGCTCTTCAAGCACGGCCTCTCATCCTGAAGAGATGCTCTGGAAATGTAAAATAGATAAATACATTAGGTTGCCTCAAAAGTTGACTGTTATTTGAAGGGAAAGGATTTTCAGCTGCAGATTTTACTTTTAACAAAGCACATGTCTCCTCTGTGGGTTCAAGTTTTCACAGTAGTAAAGGGATCTGAAGCAAGTATATTCATTTCCATGAAAAGCACTTGAACAAATATCTTTGGCAGAGCTTTTGATCTTCTCTCTAGAGCATGTTGATATAGTTGATTGATATATGCTAATTTTTTGGAAGTAAGTTCTTCTGGGATGAACTCTAAGCAGCGATGAATGAATAGTGGAGGAGCATGGCTAGCAGATCGAGGTAAGTTACAATCCTCATTCTCCATGGCATTTCTGAGGCTGCACCTGAACTGTGTCTGGTCTGCTGAGCCCAGGTTCAAGAGGAAAGTGGAGTAACTGGAGAGGATCCAACCTGGACCAACTCCGACCAACTGGTCGGAGAACGTAGCATATGACACACAGGGAATGGCAGGGGGAGCTGGGCTTGTTTAGTCTGACCAAGAGGAGGTTGGAATGATTAAATAGGTGCCTACAGCTATTTAAAAGGCAGTTACAAGGATGTTGGAACACAACCTTTCTTGGTAGGGGCAGAAGATATAACAGAGGGCAATGCCTGCAACTGCAGCTTGGGGAGTTCAGACTGGACATGAGGAAAGACGTCTTCACCAGAGATGAGTGCAACACTGGATCAGATCACTGTAGAAATGGTAGGTTCTCCATCCTTGGAAGTTTTCAAGATTTGACTTGACAAAGTCATAGCTGATCTAGTGTTAGCCGCAGTCCTGCTTTAAGTGAAAGGATGGACTAGGTAATTTCCAGAGTGCCCTTCCATCCAGCACTTCTGTGGTGCTCTCAGTGAATGCAGTGGGATTCTTGGTTCAGATACAGGATGCTTGATGCTCTTTTTGCACAACTGGGACTCCTGTCCCTTTGAGCTATGCCAAATGGCAGAACTTGAGATTCACTGAGAGAAATCCAGGAAAGATATCCCTAAAACACATTCTCCTCCTGCACAGGCCAACACCTTGCAGGAGTTTTCTTCAGGAGCTTAGAGCTAACCACTTAAAATCTAGTAACAAAGCTCTAGAAAGCCTGTTGGTCTTCTCAGTTGTACTCACAGCAGGTGGAGGTGGCAGGAGAGAGAGGGAAAACTCATTGCCAGTGCCTTGTCTGTGCCACCACCTACAAGCCAAACCACATGGGCCATGCAGAGACCCTTGAAATTAGGCTGCTGGGGCCCAAGTTGCTCTTGGGAATGGGATGGAGGCCAGGCAGCTTGAAGGCAGATTTTTAAAATCAGTTTGGTATCTGTACATGTTCATTAGTACCTACTGGGATCCCAAGCCTTTAAAATCTTGCCCCCTTCAACTGACTGAAAACATTTCAGTTTTTGGCTACACAGCACATTTTTGACCAAGGTCCTAATGATGAGGAGCTGCTTGTGAGCGGTGTGGCCATTTGCCAAAAGAGTAGCCCTAGCTTCCTCTGCTGTATGCATTTCTGTACCTCTTTCTTGTAAGGTTTGTGTTCAATGAGTCTGGCTCCCGGCCTGTTAGAACCAATGTAAAGTGTCATCTACCTGGACTTTAGTAAAGCCAGAGAATCCTCCTAGAGAAGCTGGTAGCTCATGGCTTGGATAGGCATACTCTCTGCTGGGTAAAAAAACTGGCTGGATGGCCAAGCCCAGAGAGCTGAGGTGAACGGAGCTAAATCCAGCTGGTGGCTGGTCACGAACAGGGTTCCCCAGTCTTGTCTGGGTTCCCCAGTCTGGGCCAGTCTTGTTTAATATCTTTATCAATGATGTGGATGAGGGGATTGGGTGCACCCTCAGTAAGTTTGCAGATGACAAGTTGGGTGGGAGTGTCATTCTGCTTGAAGGTAGGAAGGATCTGCAGAGGGGTCTGGACAGGCTGGATCAATAGGCCAAGGCCGACTGTATGAGGTTCAACAAGGCTAAGCACTGGGTCCTGCACTTTGGTCTCAAAAACCCCATGCAATGCTACAGGCTTGGGGAAGAGTAGCTGGGAAGCTGCTCGGTGGCAAAGGACCTGGGGTTGCTGTCTGACAGGCATCTGAACATGAGCCAGCAGTGTGCCCAGGTGGCCAAGAAGGCCAACAGCATCCTGCCTTGTACCAGGAATAGTGTGGCCAGCAGGAGTAGGGAAGTGATTGTGCCCCTGTACTTGGCACTGGTGAGGACATACCTTGACTATTGTGTTCAGTTTTGGGCCCCCCATACAAGAAGAGCATTGAGTTGCTGAAGCGTGTCCAGAGAAGGGCAACGAAGCTGGTGAAGGGTCTGGAGAACAAGTCTTATGAGGAGAGGCTGAGGGAACCGGGGTTGTTTAGTCTGGAGAAGAGGAGGCTGAGGGGAGACCTTATTGCTCTCTACAACTGCCTGAAAGGAGGTTGTAGTGAGGTGGGTGTTGGTCCCTTCTCCCAGGTCACTAGCGATAGAACGAGATGAAATTGCTTCAAGCTGCATCAGGGGAGGTTTAGATTGGCTATAGGAAAAATTTCTTTACTGAAAGAGTGGTCAGGCATTGGAACAGGCTGCCCAGAGAGGTGGTGGAGTCACCATTCCTGGAGGTATTTAAAAGATGTGTAGACGTGGCACTTTGGGACATGGTTTAGGACACAGGGTACTGTTGGGTTGATGGTTGGACTTGATGATCTTAGAGGTCTTTTCCAACTTTAATAATTCTATGATTCTATCTTCAAAGAGGCTTTGACCATCCCACATACAAATCCTCTTGTCTGACAGTGAGGCAAATCTTCCTGGGTTGCATGTCTTTTGGGCAGGTAGAGCAACTTGTAGACATCAGATGGGGAAGGCAGGGCCAAAGCCTGGGCTGGTTTTCTTTGTGCAGTCCCCAGTGAAACTGGATATGCACTACTACCCCTTCCTTTCCTATGCAGATCCCTGCAGGGCAGAATGAGGTCTGTAATGAAGGTTTGTTATCTCATTGCACTTGGATTTCTTAACTCCAAAGTTCCTGAGCTCACCAAACTTCTGATGATGACAGTAAGAGAGGGGAAGGACAGGCAGATAATGGTTTTATCCTGCACCCTTTTTCATTTGAAAATTGTGCTTTACATCCCCTAACACAGATCTCCATTCTTAGGAGTTTGGGTTAGGACTATATGCAAGACAGATATTCTACTGCCACTTGCAAGGGTAATAATTACCAGAGGTATTGATCCTCCTGCTGCAGACCAAGGTGACTACAGTACAGACAATGGTCAAAAGAAATTTCCCTTTATGATACAACATTGCCCATCATGGGTTTTCATGTAACGAAACCAGGGAGGGCTCCATCAAACAGCAATAATTTGATCTAGGTGTGCCAATGACCTGACCTGGAACAAGAACCAGCACAGGCAAAGCAAGACCCAGGCCACGTCTGCTCTGCTGTGTGAGGGCAGCTGCTGCTCTGGGGAACTGGTTAATGAGTTACATGCTGTTAATGGGTTGAACTTTTGGCAGCTTCCCATCATGTCACTGTCCCTGATTCTGTCAGGGTGAAGGTCAGATTATCGTAGATGACTTGATTGTCCAGGCACTCTCTGGCCCCTTTTCCTGGCATTAGCTCTGGTGGAACCAGGAATGGAGAGTGTAAGAGAGCAGGGTGGGTGGAGGGGGAAGGTTTTCAGCATTTGCATTCCCTGTTTTCAGATCCTGCCTATGAGGGGGGGTTAGGCACACCCACGCTCCTTTCCCAAACCCTAGCTCAATCTCCTGCTCCCAGTTTGAAGGAAATCAGAATGCTCCTGCTCCTCCACCAGTCTCCGTGGCCAGCGCCGTGGCCAGCTCCTTCCAGGGAGACCTGCCAGAAATGAAGGCCTTCCCCTTATCCTCTGCTGTTAGCCCTGCTTTTCTTTAGCTACCACCTTTCCTCAGTTGTCTGCTGCCCTGCCCCAAAAGAGGGACAGCTCCGGCCTGCTGGGCACCCTCCCCTCCCTCTTCCCCCCAGTGCCTGGCCTTCTGCCCAGACTCAGAGCTGCCGGTTCCAGCTCCTCCTTACTGTCACTCCCAGATTCTGGATGGGCCCTGGCCCCTAGCCCTTATCTCCTCCAGCCCCTGGACTGTTTGCAGAGGAGAGTATAAAGGGGTTGACGCGGAGAGCCGAGGGGGAGTACAAGCAGCACTGGACCAGGCTGGGTGTCTGCTTGACTCACCACCTCCTGCTCTGCACCATGGGGAAGGACGGGCTGCTCATGAAACCAAACATCTTCCTCCTTCTCCTCTTCTTCCTTCCTGGAGACACCTCGCCCACCACAGAGCCGTAAGCTGTGCAGGGGGGTTCTCTGAGCAGGCAGGAGACCTGGGTTCTACTCCTGTCTGTTGCTCTTATCTTCTGCCCACTTTCTTTTACACAGGAATAAAGACACCAGGGCTGGGTAAAGTATCTTCTACAAACAGCAACTCCAGTGCTTCAGGGGCACCCAAAAGAGTCTGTGACCTGAGATATGAGTAAAATTTCAGAAAGAAAACAGAAAAACTAAAAAAGGAGGGAAAGGTTTATAAGAATGCCTTTTGCTGCTTCAGAGAATTTCAGAGCATTTCAACAAAATTTTCTGCACCGATTTGCCTTTTAAGGCAACTTTTTGTAACTGTTTACACATTCAGTTTTTCTTAAGAAACAAACTTTTTTGAAAAGGCAATGAAAGGTTTCATTTTGGGCTGACTACCCTACTCCCAGGCTGAAATGCCCAGGAGATGGGAGTGTTTTTTTGATTGATAATGAGGAAAAAAGGGAACAAATAAGAGACGTGGCATGACCAGACATGGCTTTACTTTTGAATTCACATTTTTCAGCTCAGCCAATGGAAGGAAAATTTCCTTCTCACCCAGGGTTATGTGGCACTGTAAGGCTGTGACTGTTAAGGTCTGTGAGGGTATATTATGTTTCCTCGCTTCTTCACCCTCTTTTGCCCTGTTTGTATGTGACAGGAGCGTGTGTTCTGTGCACGTGTGCATGTGTATGGCAGGAGCAGCGCATGAGGAATCCTGACATCCCAGAGACTTTCTTCTTTGGCTTTTTGGCAATGTCTTTTCCTCCCCAGCAAAGCAAGGCTGTGCTGCTGCAGCGCTTTCATCAAATGCAGGGTAAGCAGACAGCAGAGTTGGGATCTGAGGGGCCAGAGCTTTCTCCCTGCAGACCAACTGATGGACATAAAGGTGCCAGAACTTCCCCTACCACTAAAGGCAATGCCTTACCTTACTGCTGAGTTTTCAAGGGCTCTTTTCTCAGCTGCTTGCTGTTCTGGGGATGCCCATCAGAGGCCAGTCCTTGCCCACCCAAAAGGGAGCACTGTTGCCATTAGGCGGATCAGGTTTGATTCCCAGATGCAGTGCTGGGCACGGGAACACAACCGGCAGGTTGCTCCACTGGGAGGGAGGCTGCATAGGGCTGAGCAGGGACCAGGGGCTTGCTTCCCTGAAAACCTGAAATTTGCTCCACTGTTTTTTGCTTAAGATCTGGCACCACGCTGTGGTAGTTTTGGGTCTCTGTGAAGAATGAGAGTAATGCTGGAGATGGTTTGCAGCGTGTAGTCAATGGCTTTTTTTTCACTAGGCACCAACACTTGTGTGGCTCCTGAATCCTACTAACAGTGCCTAGTAAAGGTGACAATCGATTTTTCCCCACTGGTGTTATTCAGGGTGCCAGAAGGAAGTGCTGCTGGAAAAACATATCGCTTCCAGACATTTGCATTGAGGATTTCCTGTGGTATTTTACTTTTGAGACTTGCCCCTCTGCTTTCCCCTGCTGTTACAGACGTGCTGAAAGTCTTGTTACACTCCTAGAAAATACATCTCTCTCCCTGTACTGCGAAGGCTGTAGTCATCAGATAGGTTTATTTGCTTTTTTTTCTTTTGTGCAGCTCCTGTTATCTGTTCCCGTTCCTCTGACCTGTCCTTCTCCCCTGTTCCTAGGCAGTATATGGTGCTACTGCCCTTTCTGATACACACTGATACTCCTGAGAAAGTCTGTGTACAGCTGACCCACCTGAATGAGTCTGTGACACTGAGCGCCACACTTGAGCATCAAGGGGAAAACAGGAGCTTGATTGATGACGTGGTGTCGGAGAAGGATGTGTTCACCTGCATCCCGTTCTCTGTGAGTATCTCATCCTTGTGGGATGATCCCTTATGCCAGGGATAAACTGTAAGGGTACTGAGTAGTAATGAACAGAGTAACACTGTGTAGGTATTCACTTCCCTCTTGGCCGAAGGTATGTTCATGTCCATCCTCAACACACTCTCACTGCTGAGATCTCTTTAGCATGCCACCTGAATGGGCAATGCTGAATCCTGGAAAGCCAGCCCCTCTCTAGGACAGGAGAAAGAAGAGGTTTTAGTACTGATGCTCCTGATGGCTGGCTGGTGAACAGCTTCTCCAGCTGCCTCTCCACATCATCCTTTGACAGCCACAGATTGTCACCTGAGTGCCTTCAAATTGGGGTAGAGCTTTTAGACCTCAGATACTTTTTGCCTTGTGGATATAGAACACCGAAATACTGTGAGAACATAAAGCTGTGATTTCCCTCTGTCCGAAGAAGAGAACGAAGCAGGACATCCATAGCTTAACGTAATCGATAGCCCCAGTGACTATAACAAGTCGCAGGCAACTAGGAAACTTGGTCATCTGGCTCAGAACACAGGTTACATCTTTCGCCTGAAGGCTGAAGAACTGGCCTTCAGGACACTGAGCAGGTTGGCGTCTGTGCCTGGGTTTTTCAGATATAGGCTGGAGATTGAATTTTGTCATTTGGAGAGAGATGTATAGAGATTTGGCGTGTTTGGTTTAGAAAAGGAAATGTTCTGCAAGGTTTGGGGACATTATCTGAAAGAGGAGGGAGATTATTGCCTTGCCCCTGTCAATGTCAAAAGGAAAAGGACAGAAGAAAAATTTTGGCGGGGGCAGTAAGAATTTCTTAAAATTGAGTGGCAGAGCTGGGAGTTCCTTTGCTGCACAATACTTGCACAATCACTGCACAGCAGTAGGAAAGAGCAGGAATATGGGACAAGTAAAGATCAGTCTCTTTTTCCTGATAATATTTTCCCTCACCTCTGTGTTGGGTTCATCAGGATTATACTGGATCTCTTATTTCATGAAGGCCAATTCAGCTCAGGAAGCCTTTAATGTTGGTCCATAACATAGTTGCCTTCTTACTCTCCAGCTTCCAAAATCAAATAGTCAGCCACCAGTCACATTTATCACTGTGACGGTGAAGGGGGCGACACTGCATTTCAGGAGCCGCAAGTCGGTGCTGGTCAAGAATTCTGAGAGCTTGGTCTTTGTCCAGACAGACAAACCCATCTACAAGCCTGGACAGACAGGTACCGGGGAAGGGGTGGAGATTTGCATTTGAAGCAAAAATATGTCCTAAAACTGTGCTGGCCAGTTGTCAAGTGCTTTCAGCGGGGGTCAGAAGTGCAGTCTGGTGGCTGAGGCTTATGTTTTTAATGCCCCGTATGGGAAAAATTGGGGAACCTTAAGGTACATGCATGTATCTTGGGCACCTGCACACACTGCCTCTGTCACTGAGAGCTCTGTTGTTGTGGTCCATGCAGTTAGGGTTTGCATTAAAATCAGAGAAAGTCTGGGCATTTGTCCTATAGAGAACAGGGCCAAAATTCAGACTAAGTCATGAAATAGCTTTCAAAGTGGCAGCTGATTTTGCTCAATGAAGACAGAGAGAACTATATAAACCATTTATTTCTTCTGGGCCGCTGATCTCCTAAATTAGGCCTGGACAGGAACTGGTGTTCTAAAAGAGACACTGAATTCTCTATCCATGCAGAGCCAACACAAACTTGCGGCCAAGTGCTGAAGCAATTGGCTTGCATTCATCCTTCCTAAGAAGTCAGTCTAGTTACAACAGAACTAGAAGACCCATGTGAATTCCAATGTAAAAATGTATCCTTGCAAAGCAGACAAAGTCAACTTAAATTTAACTTTGGTCCTGATTGATGAGATTCTGAAGCCCATGATCAGCAAGGTGTTCACGCTGCCGTGGGTTTGCTGCGAACATCCTCTTATTAATGTAATTTGTTACATGGGTAAGCTTCTAGCAGGGCTTAACTTTCTAGTGAATGGAATTTCTTTAGGAGGGAACGGCTCTGTTCTCTGTTGTACCATTTGTTTTTGCAACTGATGCTTTTGGGTTGGTGACTGCACTGTGGAACCTCACTGTCTGCCTTCCTCCACCAGTCCTGTTCAGAATTGTTTCTCTGGATAAAGACTTCCGTCCCTTGAATGAGGTGGTAAGTACGATACTTCCTTTTTGCTAGTTATTTGGCCTTAAGTCATCTACATGGGGAAAGGGAGGAAAGAAGTGTCTCTGGGGGAGAGCTCTCAGTACACTGAGATAGTTGTACAATTCCTGGGTTACCTCAGGTCTTGTTAACAGGATCTGCTCTTCAAATTTCTGCATAAGGCTGCCTTCTGTGTTCTTGGAAAGGTTTGTCAAACCGCAAATGAACGGTGCTGGTGAAAACACCTCAGAGGTGAGCAAGTCTGCATTATCACAGTGTACACCTGCTCTTACTAGAGTAAGAGCAGATCATACAGGGTTAGTAATTTCAGCTGACTTTTCTGCCTGAGATGAAGGATTGCCCCCTGTCTTGATGTACCTCAAAATGCTGTTGCTCCACACCAGGGACTTTCTTCCTTACTCCATTGGGTGATCAGCTTGTTCCCTGAAATGTGGTCATAGCCCTGGTCATTTGACTGTGTTGCTTGCCCTCTGTCTAAAGGTGAATTCTAAACATGCTGTTTCCTTTCTTCTCCTTCCAGTTTCCGCTGGTCTATATCGAGGTACGTACAAACATTCAATTCGTGCTCACATCTATCACACCTCAGCCGGGGCAGCATAACTACCAGTTGCCTCAAGACAATTCTTGTCTATTTTATTTATGAAGCAGGTCCATAACATTAATTAATTGAAATATACAGAGCTTTAACTCATATGGTGGCAGCCATGTACTCTGGGCCCAGGTTACAGCTCCTTCTATTGTGCAGCCCAGGGATCCCCACACAACTCTGCTAGCGCCCCCCACTCCTACCCTGCAGCCTCCTGAAACACAGGGGCTGGGCCTCCCCTCACTGCTTTTGCTAGTGCTTTTTAGTTCTCATTGCAAACTCCCACTGTTCTCACAATCTCCTTGTGGTCTCATTATCCGTAGGACCCAAAGAAGAACCGTCTGTACCAGTGGGCAAAGGCAGAGTTAAAGGAGGGGTTAATCCAGCTGTCCTTCAACCTCACCTCTGAACCTATGCAAGGGACCTACACGGTGGTGGCACAGAAGGCCTCTGGGAAGAAAATTCAACACCCTTTCTCTGTGGAGGAGTATGGTAACTGTTGCTGCAGTTTCAAGTTCCTAACAGCTAGTCTTGTGGGGCATGAAAGCTTAACTGAACAGGGTGGTAGAACTGGCCAGGATGTCCACCATGGCTGGGAAAATGTCTCTGTGTCCTCTCCCTCCCAAGCACCATGCCTTTCTGAGGAGTGAAGACTGAAGGACTTGAGCGACCTGTCTCCACTCCCTCCCTAAGCCCCAGGCCCAGCAGTGCAGCTCTTCTGACTGCCCAGCTCAGCAGGGCTCCCATCAGGAGGAGCAAGTGTCTTGGATCAGTCTGTGCTGGCAACTACAAGTCTCACCTCCTTTCAGACGTGACTTAAGGCCACAGCCTCATCTCCGGCTGGCTACACACCCGTCAAGTGTCACACTATGAGTCTGGGTCTCCCCTGCCTGAGGCCCAAAGCCCTGAGCTTTTGCTGTAGGCTGGGGCTGTCTGTAAATTAAGATCTTGCCTGTACTCCCCCACAAGCTAAGCCTGTAAGCCCTATTATGCCTTAGTGCCTTAACCTCTCTCTGGTACTCTTCACCCCCGTGCCAGTTCCATCTGCTTGGCGAGAAAATGGTATCCTAATACAGAGCCGTGCATGGTCACAACCAACATAGCTTCCCAGCCCAGCAAGCCAGCTGCAGACCTTGTTACATGGTCTGACATGATGTGGCTCGTGCAGCAGAGCTAAGTTCTGGAAGATGAGCCTGGAAGTCCTTTGACCTCTTCCAGCTGTGCCCTGAATCCCTCCTAGTTCTCTCAAGACAGTCACCATCCACTTCCCCTCCTGCAGCTGGGTTTGGATATGATGTCACCCTGTGCTAAGTCACCAGGGAAGCTATGGGGTCTTCCTATTTTGCAAATGGGAAAGACCTACAGGCTTTGGAAATGCAGAGTCTGGGCTGCAGACCCAGCTCTGTATGTTTATGAGAGACTTCTATTGACTGAGGTCTCTATTTTACTATATTTTGCTGTGGGACTGATCACCCATGTGTTATCTAAGAAGCTGCTGTATTTTAATAGCTGGTGTAATAATCCTGTCTTCGTATGTTATTCCCCACCACATAGACTGTTCTCCTTTGTTCTGCTGCAGTGCTGCCAAAATTCGAAGTGACAGTAAAAATGCCCAAGGTGATCACCATTCTTGATGAGAAGGTGAAGGTGACAGTTTGTGGCCTGTGAGTGTCATTCTTTCAAGTCCTTCTTGGTTTCAGGTTTTTCTTCAGCTGCTGCTGAAAATCCAGTTGGTAGACTGAGATATGATGCCTCACTATCTTTCTCAATCCTTTTGGGGTCCCAGGACCAGACTACATCTACCATTAGACAAAAGGCAACGATTATTGCTTGGGGCACTCTATATGTAACATGCAGAAACATATTCTTCTGTTTTCTGGGAGGGTATTTTTTGAATAGAGGATTTAAGACCAGCTGCAGTGCTATGGAAGAGGTCATCAGTTTAGTTTCCCTGGGAACGATGTTTTAACTGTGGCTTCTGCTCATCGTTGCTGAGGGGAAACCCTAAGTGCTGCAGATGCCCTCTTTGGGCAACCTCATTCGATTCCGCATGGCATGTTCCGTGCATCCTGCAGGGGCAGCCATGACTCAGGCTGAAGGGCAAGCCAAAAGACCCCGAGCACATGCACAGACAAACCAGTGCCATCAGAACTGGGCGGTGGGGTGGATACTTGCAACATGTTCTCCAAGGTGAGGGGTGCTCTCAACTAAATCATCATTAGGGTAAATGATTTCTGCAGGCTTGTATGTTATCCCAGGGATGCAATCAGGACTATAAGCTTCAGTGCTCCTGCCCCTGTTGCCAAGTTGATCCTAAAATGTTACCGTTTTTCTTTCTGCTTTGTATTTCCTCTGTTGATGATGCTGTGTCCTGGAGGGAGCTCTAGGGAAGAGTCCTGGCTCCACTATAGGTGAGCTAGTAATTTTTCTCCATCCCTCTTACATTCCTAATGTCTGTGTTTTTCTCCCAATCCTCTCTGCTGGTAGATACACATTTGGGAAGCCTGTTCCCGGCCTTGTGAGCTTCCGTGTCTGCCGGAAGTTTGAACAAGCAGCCACCAGCTGCTACGGTGAAGAGGCGAAGGCAGTGTGCGATGAGTTCTCTGGACAGGTGAGTCAGGATTGCTCTTGTGGGTAGAGTGAGAGGAGAAAATGTTTTCCTGAGCATGCCTGGTAGGCACAGGCTTGCTCTGACGGAGTATGAGTGTGAGGAGGGGAGACAGTTCATGTATTTTAAGGAAGCCTGAAGAAGGAGAGAAGATTGGGTGCAAGATGAAGTGTGAAAGGTAAAAATAGGGGGAAGGTCTGCGCAGTAAGAAAGATGTGTGCAAAGGCAAGAAGCTGAAGGGGAAGGAAGAGATGAAAGAAACAAAAAAAAAAACCGGTCAGATGGAGTATAGGGAGTGTAAGAAAGAAGTGATAGGAAAGGCATGAGCGATGAGAGCAGCGTTGGAGCTGGCTTATATTAGAGGCAGTGCGTGGGATGCGAAGTTGGTATTAGAAGCAGGAAAGGAGCAGAAACCAGGGGAGGGGTGATGCAGTTTGGCATAACGGAAATGAATATGGATTTAGCAGCAGTGGTTAAGACAGGCAGGAAAAAACTATCACTTTTTCACTCTTCAGACTGGCAAGCCTACAAAGGGCAAAACTGAATGGTGTTTGGAGCATGGACAGGTACAACGGTGCTAGCTTAATTGACAGAAACTGAGGTAATAGCAATCGTGGAAATATGCCGGGACAAGAAAGCAAGTATAAGACATGCCTATGGTCATAGAATCATAGAACGGTTTGGGTTGAAGGACCTTTAGAGGTCATCTAGTCCAACCCCCCTGCAGTGAGCAGGGACATCTTCAAGTCGATCAGGTTGCTCAAAGCCCCGTCCAACCTGACCTTGAATGTTTCTAGGGATGAGGCCTCCACAACCTCTCTGGGCAACCTGTGCCACCACTTCACCACCCTCACTGTAAAAATTTTTTCCTTATATCCAGTCTAAATCTACCTTCCTTTGGTTTAAAGCCATTACCCCTTGTCCTGTCACAACAGGCCTTGCTAAAGAGATTATCCTTATCCTTCCTATAGTTCCCCTTTAAGTACTGAAAGGCCACAACAAGGTGTCCCCGCAGCCTCTCTTCTCCAGGATGAACAACCCCAGCTCTCTCAGCCTGTCCTCACAGGAGAGGTGCTCCAGCCCTCGGATCATTTTTGTGGCCTCCTCTGGACCCGCTCCAACAGGTCCACGTCCTTCCTGTGCTGAGGGCTCCAGAGCTGGATGCAGTACTCCCGGCGGGGTCTCACCAGAACAGAGTAGAGGGGCAGAATCACCTCCCTCGCCCTCCTGGCCACGCTGCTTTTGATGCAGCCCAGGACAAGTTGGCCTTCTGGGCTGCGACTGCTCATGTCCAGCTTTTCATCCACCAGTACCCCCAAGTCCTTCTCTGCAGGGCTGCTCTCCATCCCTTTATCCCCCAGCCTGTATTGATATCCTGGGTTGCCCCCACCCAGGTGCAGGAGTCCTTGGGGTCTGCTACAGTATGATCCCCACTATTGCCTCTGCCACTGCTGTTGTTATGCATGCTTACAGAAAATATGAACACTGTGGTGCTAACCTCTGTTCCAGGCATCTCTTCCCTTTTC
Source organism: Phalacrocorax carbo (assembly GCF_963921805.1). NCBI lineage: Eukaryota > Metazoa > Chordata > Aves > Suliformes > Phalacrocoracidae > Phalacrocorax > Phalacrocorax carbo. The sequence goes on along the minus strand of NC_087513.1, from coordinate 83,645,861 downwards.
TGTGGAGACCTGCCTTTTACATGAAGGTGCTGAAGAGAGGTGGCAAGCTTTGGGAATACTTTTCCAGCAATCGTCATCTTTCTACACATACACAGGCTTTGGTTTATGTATCACTTTTACAGCTTGCACATTTTCAGTCAGCAGTTATATTCTAGTGTTCCTGACGCCTGGCAAGCAATTCCTGCATGGCATACACTTGAATAATACCCTATGCTTCTGTATCAAGTGTTTGGAATTTCAAACTTCACACATACTTCAAGAAAAATCTTCCAGCTTGCAAACTCGTTGCTCTGACATTGCTGCAAGTGCTTCAAAATGCTCTTTGCCACGTTATTTATGTGCTTTTCCAGTTTTGATAAAACCAGCAGAGCGAATGATCTGTGAGATTATGGGCTTCTCTTCCAGTTCAGAGCAACGCACAATGATGGATTCACTAAGCTGGATAAACTTTATGTAAATGAGACTATAACGGTCTTGTTTGTTGTCCTCCAACAGACAGACAACCATGGCTGCATTTCTGAAACAGTAAAGACCAAGTTATTCCAGCTCAAGAGAAGTGGATATGAGAATAAGCTCCATGTGGAGGCTAAAATTAAAGAGGAGGAAACAGGTATGAATCATCTGGATCCAAGAGCCATGTAATAAGCCCAGGAGAGACCAGCAGAGGGGCCTGCCAAGTAGGAAGGAGGGAGGAAAGCGGACTCTTGCTTTTCTGGAATCCTAAAGTTTTCCTACCTGGAGGCCAGGAGCATCAACAACATTGCTTGTCCAGGAAAGGAGTGTTGGCGTGGAGTAAAAGTAATTCTGGTCAGGCAGAGGCAAACTAATTCTTCGTGCTTCTTCCTGCAGGAGTGGAGTTGACAGGAACAAGCTTCTCTGAGATCACAACCACCATTAGCAAAATCACCTTTGAGCATTCAGACTCCCACTACAAACCTGGAATCCCCTTCTTTGGGCAGGTAGGGAGACCATGAGAATGGAATGCATGAGTGCTAAACAATCATGCTGCTGGACCTCCTGGACAGATACATGCCTCGCTCTGCAAAGATGCTGGACCTCAGTGCTGCTAATCCCTGTGGGCCTCCTGTCCCCTGCACGCTCTCAAACCAGGGAACAGCAGCTGAGAGTACAGCCCTCATCCTCCTTACCCCCCTGTCCTTGCACTTCCTCTTCTCCAGTCAAGTAAAATTCTGTTTTCCAATCTCCTGTTTAATAAGAGGCCTGAGGGGTGTGAGCACCTGTCAATATCCATGCCCACTTCTCTGACCCAGAGGTGGAGATAAGAAAGGGCCAAAGATATAAGATGCAGAAAGTTTGCAGCTCGCTGTGAAAGAGATAGAAGATGCACATGTAAAGTGCAGTAGAGGCTTCCTTGTCTGACATGAGCCCAACATCCTTAGCTTGGTGGTCTATCAGTCTATCGGTCTATCAGGCATTCCTTTCCTTCTATACGGTACTGTTTTTACTTCTCCAGGTGAAACTAGTGGATGGGTCTGGTGCTCCAATCGCCAATGAAATTGTGAGGATTTCTTTAGGAGGACACCAGGAAATCAACTACACCACAAATGAAGAGGGCAGGGCACAGTTTGCCCTGAACACTTCCATGTTGGACTCCGATTCTGTTGGAATTAGGGTGAGTCCTGCGAGCAGAGGAGGTGATGAAGTGACTCACAGGGCTGGGAGGGGAGTACCTGTGAAGTTTCTACTAGATTTGCAAAAGTATTTAGCTTCTTGTTTGTGGTTGGTTGTGCCAACCTTGACATCAGTGTGGTGGAAATAGCCATACAAGCAGCGAGGTTGCCATGTCACAATTGCGCTTAGCTTCTAAGTATTTGATTTCCGCTTGGCAATAGCAGTATAGAGTTAGAAGGAACATCACGAGATCGTAATAGTCCATTCTGCTCCAAGGGATCACCAGCCCTACCTAGACAAATCTGTTTCAAGGGTGTGTCTAACTCCCATGGTGGAGTGCTGCTAGTGCTTTACTGTCTTTTCAATTAAATGATTTCCCAAGCATCTCATCTAAATAACCTTTGTGGTCAGTTAAGGCAATCTGTGGTTCTCAGGGTTTAATTCAGCATTCCGAGTTTCTAAGCAGTTATAAATTTTTTTTTTCCTTTTTGCTGCCATAAAGAGAAAAAGAGTATGAGCGATTCACAGAAATTCTCTCCCTGGTGTGGAATTAGTTTATCTGGGAAAAAAAAGTGCTGCTGAGCATCCTATTGTTAGTGGAAAATGTAATCTGTGTGCAATACGCACATTTTGTAATACCTCACCCTGTAATAGGGTAGATTGTCTAGAATTATATTTGCTTTTCTCCCAACAATTCTCTTGTCACAGATTAAAACCATTAAAAATTATCCAGGAGCTACGACTAGGTGCTTGAAGTTTTCAGAATTTTGCAGGGTAAAGAAAAGGAAGGAATTCCCAAGTATAGTGAGAAAGATAAGGAATTGAGGACATGTGAGGCACATGAAATGCTGGAGTAGCACCCTTCGAAATGTGAAATATCTTCCCCTTGCTCTCATTTTTAAGAAGACCTGGAACTTTCTCAGCTCCTAAACTTCTATTCAATTTAGGTTTTGAATTCTCAGATGGAGACTTTTCCTCCTTTTTCATGGCACCCTTAGCTTGAGCTTGCACTGGTAATCTCTGAACTGAATAGCACTATCCCCTCTCCAGCACCAGTGATGAGAAGAAAAATGAAAATTTCTCGTCTCTTTAAACTAACAGGATATTAGAGAGGGCAAGATATTAGAGTAAAGAGCCCTTGAGGCGATACTGATAGTAAACAAACAACTGCTATGATTCAGCTTGTTTGAGACAAACTCCAGCTTCTCTGAGAGTGAGATCATTCCCAATGACTTGCTAAGGATACCACCACCCTGTCTTGCATCTTCCAAGCTCATGGATTCTTTTTCATAAACTACCTTGTTGCTTAAATACGAAACATACCAAACCTTTAATCCTAGGCCATGAATTTTGGCTCCAGTTCAGCCACCTGTGTTTGAGGATCTATGTGTGTATTTTCTCATTTTCCAGGCGACTCATAAAGTATACCCCTACTGCCATGCCGGTTCCTGGGTTGCTCCATATTATGAAGAAGGCTATCTGCAACTAAAGCGCTTTTACTCTCCTAGTAGTAGCTTCCTCAAAATTGAGCCCAGGTCTGAGACACTCAGCTGTGGCTCCTCCATAGAGGTCCGCGTGCACTATATCCTTACTCCAGAGGCCATAGGAGAGCAAAAGAAAATTGTCTTCTACTACCTGGTAAGCTTGCACCTGCCATACAGGGAGGTTGTCACTGGTAACCGTAGCGGGGCTGGAGACAGAACCTGTGGTTTGTTGCAGCAGGCTTTAAACACTTCCCCATCATCCTTCACATGTTCTTTTCCCACAAAAAGGAGGGTCTGTCTTAGGAGCAGAAGAGTAAGGATGTCCCAGTGCCCCTGGGTGAGCAGTGGGATTCTGCCTCGGGGAGGCATAGAGCTGCTGAGCAGGGTGCGAGCAGCAGACATACAGCCCAGTTGCTCTCCTCTCAGGTTCCCCCACTTCAAGGTTTGGCTCATGCGTAACCTCAGTCACAGCAGGGTTTCTCTTTCCATTCAGGTGATGGCCAAGGGAATCATTAAGCAAGCGGGCACCCACATGCTGGATTTGGACCAGGGAAGTGGTGAGTTCCTCTCCCCTGCCAAATTGTCGCTGTCCTGGGAGGCTAGGCTACCATGCCAGGCTTACAGATATATATCCAGGGATCCATGTCTCCACGTCCTCTAACATACGGGAAGAGTTTGAGCTTTCTTTTCCCTGCCTTTATTTAGGCTTTGCACAGATTTGCTCTAATTGCCTGTGCCAGCTGTCTTTCTTCTGACACTGTATTTCTGGGGCTCCAAGCACTCCTAGGAGACACAGACTGATGGTCTCTTTTTAGAAACTGAACCAAAATTCAGCACACTTATGGACTGGAAAACAGGACTTGAAAGAGGCCTTTTCAGTTAGACTGTGAGACACATGCATTACTGGGAGCACCAATTAATCCCACTTGGAGGCCTGCAGTTTCATCGTGGCTGGGTTGAAGTTCAGCATGAAGTCAAACCTAGAATTTTGGCTGCTCCAAGAGCAGGCTTCCTGTACCTTAACCTTTTGCTCTTGTTTTGTTTACTAGCCAATGGGGTCTTCTTGCTCCAGCTGCCTGTACAAGCTGATATTGCTCCAGTGGCCCAAGTGCTTGTCTACACCACTGCCCCCAGCACGGAGGTGATTGCTGATTCAGCCAAGTTTGAGGTAGAAAAGTGTTTCAGCAATAAGGTAAGTGTCCACTTGTGGAGGGAGCAGCCATCAGGCTGCAGCGTGGCCAAGCTCATATATTTAGATTTAGCCTGGCTAGGCTCATTTATTTAGATATGCTACCACTGGACAAGCCACCTATCAGTTGTTCTAGGTAGCTTCACTGCTTACTGGTTTGTGCTAGCTTGGAGAGCAGCTGCTGGAAAAAAGGCGCTAGCAGGGATGACACTGATAAACACCCTCTTAGCAACTAGTCACAGCCACTGATCTCACAGAGGGTCCCGGGTAAGAAAAAGGGAGGCCACATGACTTAAGTCATACTGCAACCCGTGTATTTCACTCCATTTCCCACAAACTCATTCCAGCAATGAGGTGGCTGCTTGTGTGATCACAGGGCAAAAATGAAACTCATGCAGCCCCAGTCCAGGCTAACACTTGTCAGGTCTTTCAACTGCCATACATCTTATCCTGTCATTTTATTTTCTGTTGTACGTAAATGCAGATAAACCTGCTGAGCAGTGCGCAGTGGTTCTTGTATAGCAATGGTGAGACTGAAAGAGTGCAGGAAAATAAAGCCTTTTTTCTCTGAACATGTGGACCATTGCTCTCTTACAGCCCCACATATTCCTTATGCAGAAGAGCAGATCGATGTATGAGCAGCCCCAAGAACGACCTCAAAAAACCCTGTTGGGCCTTCAGAATCATAGACAGGACACTGCTAAGGGCAGTCCCGTGTCCTGCTAAAACCAAAGCTAAATGCGTTCTTGAGACTGGTGTCACTGCAGGAGCTTGGTCACCTGAATTTTTGTTCATAACTTAAAGGTCATACTATGCACTGCATTAAGTGCCAAGTGATTTACATGCTTAGATACTGCTTTCCTCTCTGAAAGCATCCTGAATTCAAAGCTGTTGTCAGACCAGATAGCGCAGACTTTGGGCTACCTCTATGCTAGACAGTTTTTCCAGTAGCAAGCTTGCTATAGCCCTTGTTCTGCCATTTCCTGAAGAATCTTGTTTTTGCAGTCTCAAGATTATGAGTCCACCCTAGGAGAGGTGGGGGGTGTCAGCAGAAAGCATTCTGTGGTCGGGCTGGGACATGAAGGAGACTGGCAGCTGATGCCGCTTTGTCAGGCAACTTGTTTACTCTAAGGATGCTTTGATCATTGCATGTTAGGGGGGTTTGTACTGCTGAGGAGAAGGAAGATTTATTCAAGTCAGCCATCTTATTAAAAACCATGTGAGATGGTGATGACAACAACTTCTGCTAGAAAGAACTTCCAGGGCAGAGGTTGGTAGAGGGTTGGTAGAGTTGTGAGTTAGGTTTTGGGGAAGGCACACAAGTCCAGCAGGCCTCAACCAACAGGCCAGTTCTTCAGGATCATTACCAGCCAGTAGATATTGCAGAATTGCTCCAGGGCATCACTGCTTCTTGTGTTACCAAAGAATCTGCTAAGCACATTCTTTGCAAGCCTGTTTTCCCTCCACGTACAAGATCTGGTTGCAGTACAGAGACTGGTCCTAGTTCAAGACCATGGCCAGCTGCTTGAACAGATCTAGCCACTATGTGGGATTATCTCATCGCATTCACGGCCGCCAAAACTGCCTTAAAAGTTTTATAAGCAATTGCGATGCTGGAAGTTGCCAAGAACTGTTAGTGCTGATTCCCCTGGTGCTGCAGGAAGGAAACTCAGCTCTGCAATAGCACAGAGGGACTGTGTGTGTGGGGGTGTGTGCATGTGTATGTGGGCTTTGTAAGTTTGGAACTGATGGACTCCACTGAAGGGAAAAATCGTGCAAGGGTAGGACATCTGTGACGTAACTTTTCCTGCGGCTACAGGTGGACCTGAGCTTCTCTCCTTCTGAAGGCCTGCCTTCTTCTGATGCTCACTTGCTGTTCAGAGCCTCCCCGAACTCCCTCTGCGCTGTCCGTGCTGTGGACAAGAGCGTTCTCCTCATGAAGCCAGAAGCTGAACTGTCACCTAGCTCTGTAAGTGCTTAGTCTGTGGAGCAACTTGGAGCCTGGTCAGAGCAAGAGCAGCCCAGTGCTGGGGTGGAAACTGTGAACCTCTTGTCAATGCTGACACAGGAAAGCTGCCCTGTGCTGTTTCTGGTCTTCCTTCAGTGGGCAAAAAGAGGAGAAGTGGGCAGCAGCTGTTTCTTAGGGGTTTTGTGCAACTGTAAGGGTGGCAATTAGGAAGCTCTTTTAAGGTGGCTGCTTCTCTTGGCCAGAGCCAAACACTGTTGTGAGTTTGACGATGATTTTTCAGTTATCCTCTGCATTCTCGGAGTAGTGTCTGGAAGTGTCAGAGAGTTTATTCCCCTTGTGCCAAGCAGGAAACGACAATCCTTGAGTAAGGACAAAGGACTGCAGGTGGGCTGGCCACTGTCATTTTTTTACACATTTGAGCCATAATAACCAGAGTAAGTTGCTCTCCATAACGAAAGAGGCAGTATCTCCAAATTTGGATCTCTTTTTTGATCCCAGATTCCCATTGCTCCCACCATGTGGAGGACCATGGCATTGTTCTTGTACATGAGGTGACTGTTCTGGTGCTTGCATCCAACTCCCTCAGTTGTGTTTTGCGAGAGTGGATACTGAAAATGTCAAATACCCTGGCTCTTTCTGCCTAGGTGTACAGCTTGCTGCCAGTGAAGGAGTTGCATGACTATCACCATGGTCCAGACGTGCTCTTGGAGGAGCCGCTGGAGAATTGCATCCCCTTGAAGAAGATAGTTCTGAATGGGATCACCTATTCTCCAGTAGTGGAGATGAATGAAGAGGACACTTACAGCATCCTCAAGGTATAGCATGGCTAGGGAGTGGAGTGGGAGAAGGACTGAGAATGCTCAAGCCTTCTGTGGCGTGATGCAACATAACAAGGGGAGGGTTTGTGAATATGAATGATCTGACACTGATTTTTATCCAGAGGCAAGTTGAGTGAGAGTCATAAGCTTCACCTGTCTTGCCAGCTTTGCTCTTGACTTGGTGGAGAAGGGATCAGTCTCAAAGGTTTCTTCTTACAGGAGAAGCTTTGAGGTTGACTTGAAATGAGGTTCTAACAGGACGTAAACAATCCTGTGCCATTACAGTTACCCCAGATAAAGCCCTTGAGCTGCATCGTAGCCACAGACATTTCCTTCCAGAGACAAAACTCTGTATGTACTTCCTGGCTCATCCTGACCCCTAGGCTGGAATTGGACTGGAACCAGTACCCTAGAGAAAGAGGGGATCTATGCTTTGGCCTGTCTGAGACACCCACAGACCCAGGGTTGAGGGGTTTACCTCAAGGTCCAACCGACACACAGTAACAGCTTCTGTTTTTGAGGCAGTAAAATACCAATGTCAGTTCTGCTGTGTAAACCTCAACAGGACTCAGTAACAAATAAACTTGTTGGATTTCTCTCCCATAGGAAATGGGTTTAAAGGTTTTCACAAACACCAAGGTGAGGAAACCTTGGTATTGCAGCACTGAGAATTATGTGCCTGCAGGAGTCCGCCTTGCACCACCTCCAATGATGTCTAGAGGACCTCTGTATGCAATGAGGACAGCCGGTAAAGGAACTGGGTCTTGTTATCAGCTCTGTTCTGAACAGAGATCCTGACTGTATTTTGGGGTGAATACTCAAACAAGAGCTGGGGCTGTGGGTTGAACCCTTGGAAGTAGTGCTGAAGTAGTGGGTTCACAGACGTCAGCTTCTGCATGAGTATGGGGCATATCCCTGTTGCTGGGTTGTGAAGGTCTACAGACAAGCTTTGATAATTCCACATTAGAAATCTGCAGAGCCAGGTACTTTTCAAAGACTGTGGCAGAGCAGAGGATATTATTCCGCTGATGATTTCTCTGCTCACTAGGCCTTTGCACTAGACTTCTTTTCCTAGATATCGCTTAAGGGGTTTCCAATATCATCTTCAGTCTGCCCTCATTGACTCACCCGGTTTTATGGATGGTCAAAACCAGATGAATTGATGAGAAAAATTTCAGTGACAAGTTGGTAGATTTTGGAGGCTTTGAATGGTAAGCTGCGAGTGGCAGAAGTCCAGTCTGAAATGGACCCACCCTATTTCTAAGGGCTATCTCTACTCTTACACTGTAGCTGTGTGGGAGACAGAACTGGTCATGTCATCATCCAGAGTCTGATATTAAGGGAAATACCTGGAAAATCTAGGTTATTCTAGCTGGATAACTGATTCAGAGAGTTCTCCCTTGGCACAAGAACCTGTACTTTTGTACATATCTAGTTTTAAGACAATTTCAACTCCTGACACGGGTTGCTAAGATGCAGGATAGGTGCTTTTTAATTATTTTAAACTGAAATAGGCAGCAGTAAAAGGAGTAAAATACCGTGATAGACAATGCAAGCAAGCCACTGTCTCTCTTGCTAGAAGCTATGTGATACAGCTCTGATAGCATCTTTCATTCCTGACTTGAGACCTTCTCAGACTTTGGAGGTGCTTGTTGCACAGATAGTACAGATACTTGTTAGCTACATGATTTTTATCTAAAATTAGAAATTGATTTAACCAAAGTAAAGATGGGCAAAACTAGAATTTAGTTATGAGCTTTTCTTCTTTATCTCTTTGGGGGAACTACTGGAGAGAGTTCAGCAGAGAGGTACAAAGATGATCAGGGGACTCTTATGAGGAAAGGCTGAGAGACTTGGGTTTGTTCAGCCTAGAGAAGAGAACACTGAGGGGGGATCTTATCAATGCTTATAAATACCTAAGGGGTGGATGTCAAGGGGATGGGGCCCGGTTCTTTTCAGTGGTGGCCAATGACAGGACAAGGTGCGATGGGCACAAGTTGGAACACAGGAAGTTCCACCTGAATATAAGGAAAAACTTCTTTCCTGTGAGGGTGACAGAGCAGTGGAACAGGCTGCCCAGAGAGGCTGTGGAGTCTCCTTCCCTGGAGACATTCAAAACCCGCCTGGATGTGTTCCTGTGCCCTCTGCTCTAGGTGTCCCTGCTCAAGCAGGGGGGTTGGATGAGATGATCTCCAGAGGTTGTTTCCAACCTCTATGTTACAGCTCTTTGTTCCAACCTCCTTTTTTAAACCTTGCAAAGTGTTGCCCCACGTACTTAGAAGTTCACTGGAGAAGAGCAGGAAATACTGGAAGGCTAGCTCTTGCTAATAAACCCTGACCCTGAAACCTCACCGCAGTTGGTACCAGTGCTCAACACAGCCACAGCAAACATCAGCTGCCAACAAGGCTTCTGATGATCACATAGGTCACTGCTTTCTCAGAGTGAAGCACAGTACTGATGTAGATCTTGCTTGTTTGGAATTATCAGTAGTTGATAACTTTTCCATCTCATCACATTCGGTTAATGCAGATAGACTTTATGACACGTTAAGCACTCCTGAAGAGCTGACCGAGACAGTCCGAAAGTATTTCCCAGAAACTTGGATATGGAGTTTAGTATCTGTAAGGTGGGTACCTGGAGCTCATTCCTTCCTTTTTAATAAAACTGGTTTTATAAGGTGAAGACATGAATCCCTACATGTTTGCCAAGCCTTTTCAATGCCAAAAAGTCCTTCAGTGTTTGTAGAGATCACTTGGCAATCCTCTGAGATGGAATTACCTTCAGCTGTGGTTAGGTTTGTCCAAGGAGTGGTCAAGGGTCTGGAAGAAGACATGGGGTGGCCCTACAGTAACAAACATATTGTGCCCCATCATTCCCACAGGCAGTACTGTTCAGTAGGCCAGAAGGGGCACAAATAGTCACCAAAATGCCATAAAAAATCATCCCTCTGTCCTTGCTCTCTGTGCTTCACCAGCTCTGAGGGAAATGCTGATCTAGGCGTGACCATCCCTGACACCATCACCGAGTGGAAAGCCAATGCGTTCTGTACTTCGGCAGACACGGGCTTTGGCCTGTCCCCAACAGTGTCCCTCAGAGCCTTTCAGCCCTTCTTTGTAGAGCTCACCCTGCCCTACTCTGTGGTGCGTGGTGAGTCCTTCACGCTGAAAGCCACCGTTTTCAACTACCTGACTGCCTGCATCAGGGTAAGTAAGATTCAATTCCTCTCTGTACCTCTGTACCCTCTTGTACACCTCTTACCTTAACCTAGCCTTCTTACCTTATCTCCGAGTAGCCCTAGACCCTTCACCCCTGAAATGCTTATGTTATTCCTCCTACGTCCTCCAAATGCAGAACCGACAACTCCAGCTCCCTGTTCCTTTGCTACTGAAGAAATGGCTATTGCTATGGCTTCCTAGCTCCCTGTCTCTCATGATCACCCTTCCTTGATTGCGTTTCTCTCTACAACTGGCAGGTCAGTGTGACTCTGGCTCAGTCTGCTCATTTCCTGGCTGCTCCAGTGGGAAAGGAAGAAAAATCTCATTGTCTCTGTGAGAACGAGAGGAAAACTGTGGCTTGGCTGGTGACTTCCAAATCTCTAGGTAAAGGTCTCAAAGTGCAAACTGCAAGGATGGTTTCCCTGTGCTGTTCTCCCCATCCAGTGTTGGGTGTTAGAGCAACACAGTTTCCTGGGAAGCACTGCAGCTGCGTGTCTGTCTCATCTGGGGTTATTTGGGAGGCAAAGGCCGGTAGATTCCTAGTGTCCAAGGCTCTGTGAGGCCATCAAGCCTTTCAGCCCTTGGACAACATCTTCTGAAGCCAGAGACATTGCTGGCCAGCAGGGATACTCTGTCAGCTCTACCTCTCCCAGAGATTAGACAACTGCCCTATGGGATCTTCATACTTTGTTTTCACCGTTGTTACATGCTGTGGTAGCAGCTGTGGTGTGCATGTGGCATAGCAGTGTGCTCAACAGCAATGAGGCTGGTGAGTCCCAGTGCTGTGGTGTCCTAGGCTCTGGAAAAGAGTCAATAAAATAGAGTCACCTTTCAATGGCAATGCAGCTCATCTGCTCCAGGATGGATTCTGATACAGACAGCTGTGTTCCCGTGGGAAAAGCAGGGCCCAGGTGTGCTGGGGAATCCCCAGCCATGGGCCTGGAGGCTGAAACTCCTGGAAGTGGCAGTGACTGCCTGGCAGGGCTGGCTGACCCCTGTTTCCTCCAGGGCAGGTGGAGCTCTCGGTGAGCACTGAGGCCCTGCAGAACCAGCAGCCCTGTGGGAATGTCATTGTGGAGACCCCTGAGAAAGGGCGGAAGGACACGGTCATCAGACAGCTGCTGGTGGAGGTATGTGGGCTGTGGGAAAGGGAGGACTGAGCTTTCCCACAGGCTAGAGCATACACTGTGATGCAACTGGACAGGATGCTAGATAATCTCATGTAGGCGCGCCTTCCCATGAAAGGTTCGTCTCTATCCTTACATCATCATCTCTATACTTGCAGCATCTTTATACATCCCTACACCGCATAAAGACTGCAGCTTAATAATGCTGTGCAATGTGTCTCCCAGTACTCTAAACCTTCCCTATCCCCTACTGTAGCAGGGCTCCTACTCCAGTCCATCCTTCCCTCCTACCTGTCACCTCCTTTTTCAACACATCCTCTTTACAGCCTCTCTCCTCCTTTTGAGACACCTCCAGTAAGTTTGCCAGTCATCACCTGCTGCCTCTCTGCTAGTTGAGTGGCCAAGCAAACTGCCTCTTAAGCTGAGTGTTATGCAGTTCTGGATTGCTACGATAGTCTGGCACCAGGACGAAAGTGGGGGATTCACAAGCACCTATGGGAATTTGATGCCTGTAGAAAAGTCCCCTCAAACTCCAGATATTATAGAAGTCCATGAAAACCTCTTCAGATTTTACAGCTTATCCACTTCCTGTGGCAAGAAAAGTCACTGATGCAATGTGGTACAGAAGGAAGTATTATGTGGCAGTATTGGATATCCTTTGTAGGAAAATGCTAGTTGATTTTACGGGGTGTGGTAATCTGGCAGGTAGATTCTACGTTCTTAGCTTTTCTCCGTATCATAAAACCCGCTAATGTTTGCCTACTGTGTCATATGTATCCAGTAGCACCCCCAGATATTACAGTGTACAACGTCTTCCCTTTCTATTATCGATAGACACAATTTTTTTTCCTTAAAGCATCTGCAGCGTTATGATAAATAGCACTGCAGACATCTGTTAAGGACAGCCCTCTAGAGCAACTGTGAGCTGTTTCTAACAAAAGCACTTGCTGTAATGCTGCAGTCCTCTTGTTACAAGGATGTTAAGTGTCTCTCGATGTGTACAATAGTTGCAGGTCATCCATGCGACAGTCCTGCAGCGTGCCCCTTTCCTTTTCCCATCCTTCTGCCACATTCAACACTAATCACTTTGGATCATGTTTATTTTACTTGCTTAAATTATTATTCCAGAGCTGTGTATTTCAGGGAGTGTTTGTGACTGCCTCTCCTTCTCCAGTTCAATCACATTTCTTTTCACGTATCCCTCTGTCCTTGCTGAGGATTCCTCTGTCTGTGTGTACTTCCTGTCTCACTAACTTCTCTCCTCTCTTGTTTTCCTTCATCGCACCCAAGCCTGAAGGAGTTGAGAAGGAAACAGCCCAGAACTCTGTGCTCTGTGTTAAAGGTAAAGCCCTCTCTCCCCACCCTCTCCATTTGTTCCTGTGTGTTTGATGGCTGGGACGTGCCTGGAGGAGGAAGAGAGTGCTGCCTCTACCATATTCCAGCTAGGCCGATATTTTTAGGTAATCAAAACGTGCCCCATCAGCTGGGAGCCTGAGACATAAGACAGAAGAAAGACCTAGAGAATGGACCATCCTGGCCAAGCATCAGGGTATGAGCTAGGAGAGATTTAGCATGCCTTTGCATTCCTGTTCTTTTGTGTGCTGACACTGGAGTTACAAGCGCTGTCTCCTGTTTTCTAGCGTATCCAGGAAAAAGCTGTAGGGACGTGATGTACAGTGCCTAACGGTGGCTGGGGGTGCTCTTATGCAGAGGTTGCCTTAGAGCCAGGGAAAAACAAAGTGACTGAAGTCAGGTCATTTCTAATAGGAAGTGTTCCTGTTGTTTCCCTGAGGCCCTCTCCCCTTCCATTAGCCATTCCTTGGGACTGCACTGAAGCTGTTTGGGTGTTGTTTCTCTCTCAGGAGCGCCTGTGAAAGAGAAGTTTTCCCTGTTGCTGCCCTCAAACGTGGTACAAGACTCAGGCAGAGCATATTTCTCAGTGCTGGGTGAGTGTGCAGCCTGGGAGAGGAACCATGTGCTGCTTCTGCCCCTCTGTGTTGGCCTCCTACCTCACAGCTTTTCTCCTGGTTTCCAGCACACCCCATTCCTGTCTTTCACCCCTTCTGTCTCAAACACTTTCCCTTCCAGTTGTGCTCATCCTTTTCCCCTTCCTGCGTGTCCTTTTGGCCAGGGTTCTCTGGCAGTGCCCTAACCTTTCCCTCATTTCCCTCTTTTCCTTTTTTCTGCTGTTCTGTGTTTCATTCCAGGATCTTTATCAATCCATCTCCTGCTTCTCTCATTCAGTAGCTCCCTCTGATTCTGATAGCCATCCCTGAGCGTTTTTAATATCCCTCTGGTGTCTCCTGCTCCCCAGGCGACATCATGGGCACTGCCATGCAGAACCTGCACCAGCTCCTCCAGATGCCATTTGGCTGTGGGGAGCAGAACATGGTCCTGTTTGCACCCAACATCTACGTCCTGGAGTATCTGAACAAGACAGGGCAGCTGAGTGAGGAGGTCAAATCCAAGGCCATCGGATACTTAGTGAGCGGTGAGCTGGGACAGGGCTTTTGATTCTGGTTTGGCTTTTTTCCAGATCCTGCCTGGGGTGGTGCTGTCAAATGTTTGTCAGAAATGGAAAGAGAGCTTCTCTCATGCAGAGGCAGTCTCTGCTGTATGCCTGAGAAGGCCCTTTGCTGCTTTTTCCTTTATGGCTTTATTTCCTTTGTTGCTTAAGCATGAGGGTTCCTGATCATAGCACCCCTTTTCTCTGCTCCCTAACGGTCTTGCGGTGCAGTGCAGAGTTGTCAGGTGACCTGCTACAGTGACATGTCCATTGTCCTTAATATGTCCTGCATTCCCTCTGAAGAAAGGCAGGTGTCGCTTCTCCCCATGCAGTACAAGCAGTGCATGGAGGTGGTGGGAATGTACCAGTACTTGTTATTGGCTATGATAGGCCTGACCTACTCCTCTCTCCTTTGCCTTTGCTGATACAGCTGTTTTTCTGTTCCCCATCCCTCAGCAGACTTTCTTCTGTGGCATCTGAATCTTGCTTTAACTCTCCACTGCAGGTTATCAGAGGCAGCTGAACTACAAGCACCCAGATGGCTCTTACAGTACCTTTGGACCACGCTATGGCCAACAGGGGAACACCTGGTGAGATTTCAATGTCACCTATGCCCCCCCATACACCTCTCTTTCTCACCTACACATTTATTATAAACACTGTGTGAGAGCAAATAGGAAGTGCTATTGTAGACCAGCAGGCTTTCCAGAGTTGTTGTGGTCCCTGTGCTGCCTCCTACTTAATTAAGTAGGCTGCATCAGCCAGTGACGTGGCTGAAGCACATCCTCCCACCCGCGGCTCTGAGGAGCACAAGAGGCAAGAAGGAAATGGAGATAAATGGGGGAAGAAGGATTTCACATCCTGACCGAGGAAGGGTGAGGAGTTGCAGTGGCAGCTTTAGAGTAGCATCTGCTAAGAAAGCTGCTGGGAAAGGTGTTTCCATGGAAGTGGAAAGGATGATAATGCAAGAGCAGTGACGTATGGTTTTGTTCAAGACTGTCTGAGTGTTACTAAGCAAAGACAGCCTGGAGGAGCGTGGGTGTTGCCAGTGGGTCATACTGCAAAGTTTTGAGTTGCTCCTGCATATCATTGCCATGCATTTGCAACTTTAGCTAAGGGTAAGAATGGATGATTTCATCCCCTTCAGTTTGCTTTTAGTTTCTGAAACAGTACTTGGCTCTTGACAGCACGTTGGCTTCTCACCACATTCCTGCTTCTCCTCCATAACTGATTTTAACAACTCTAGCAAAAACTCTTCTAACATGTTCTTTACTTTAAACCTCTGAAGAGTTCTGGGAAGCCCATGAGGCATGGATTTCTAGTGCAAGGGTCCTGCCAGCACACCATGAGCCAACAGAGGTTTAATTATTCTCCCCTGTCATTTTGAGTGTTACTGTTATGCAGATGTTGAGCTAACAGGCATGCAATTCCCTACTTTTTCCAAAGACATATTTTTTTAGATACAGATCGACAATCACTGTCCTTCAAACTGCAGTACCAACACAGAGGGATCACAGGGTTTTATGAGCCAAGAGAAGGACAAGGAACCAAGTTGGGAAGCAGCATTTTGGCAGGTTTTTTGAGGTGAAGATATAATATACATGTGGTCTGACTAATTGGCCCACAGTTCCCCAGACCTTCTTGCCTTTCTTCAGACAAATGATATGCACATGGGCCCTGTCACCTGAGACTGACAACAGGCCTGCTCAGGCCCTTTCACTGCTCTTTCTCCCTTTCAGGCTCACAGCCTTTGTCCTCAAGTCCTTTGCCCAGGCCCGGCCTTACATCTTCATAGATGAGAAGCACATCCAGGATGCTTTGATCTGGCTGTCCTACAAACAGAAGGAGAACGGCTGTTTCCGCAGTTCTGGGACACTCCTGAACAATGCCATGAAGGTAATGTGTCTGCCTGGTTGTTTTTTTGTGAGGCTAGAACTTGACCATAAGTCAGATGGGTGCAGTTGAGCTTCTTGAACGTACAGGCAGATGGGAAATTCCCGTGTCAAATGGCAAGAACTAGGGAGCCAGAGGCCATTCTGTATGATCGCCACAGCTGGAAGGAGAATGAAGGCTAACCTGTGTTTTATAAGTGGTATTGGTACCTCCACATCCGCTGCATGGGGGAGGAGGCAAGCTAAGGGTCAACAAAGCTGAATAAAGTATTCCCACTATAGTGGAAGAAAAGGCTGAGGATAAGAAGCTCAGTGGGGTCAATATCTACCTTTGTCTTTCCCTGCAGGGTGGAGTGGACAACGAGGTCTCTCTGACAGCCTACATCACTATTGCATTGCTGGAGATTCCTCTGCCTGTGACTGTATGTGGCTGCACCCTAACTTGAGTCAGTTATGTTGTGTCAGTATATGATGATGACAAAGCACTGCTCAGAATTTGCTCCAGGTTGGAAAAAGGACTTGGTTGTAGAGCCCTGTGATATAAGAATTATGCACTGTCAGTTTTGGCATTTCTGGAACACATTGTACCCTACTTGATCCTAGCCCTCATTCCAGGAGATCCCTCCTCAAAGTTGAGTGGCATGATGTGCCGTTAGTAAGGCAAAAACCTTAATTCTCCCCAGACTTCTAATCACTGGTTATTCCTCCACAGCACTCAGTGGTGCGTAACGCTCTGTTCTGCCTGGAAACAGCAGCGGATGAGAAAGAAAACCACGTGTACACCAAGGCACTCCTGGCATACACCTTCGCCTTGGCAGGGAAGGGAGAGAAGCGGAAGGCATTGCTTGGTTCACTTGAAAAGGAAGCCGTGAAAAAGGGTGAGCGCTTCTGGTGGGACAGCTCTTTCTTCCAGCCCATTGGCCTTACATTTTCTGTTGATAAAGTGGCATTTATTGGTGGAGCAATGGCAGCGGGAAATGGCTCCTGTGAGTGAGGGAAGGTGGTGCGAGAGGAAAAACTTATGCAAAGGGGTTGTGTTTTTGAGAACTCCTTCTCAGTGCCCACTCCTACTTCTCTGCTCCGAGGGAGTCCATCAGGAAGCACCATCCCCCATTGGTGCTGAACTAAAGGGTAGCTCTGCTGGCATCTCTCCTCAGACTGCTCCTCTTGCCACACCAGCACTGCTTAGCAAGGACTCAGCAGTGTTTGTGGCCACTCCTTCCAGTGCACGTGCTCAACATAGAACAAAGCTGACCTCGCACAGCACAAGGGAGAGTACCTCAGCGAGGAGCTTCATGAGCGGAGAGAGAAAATGAACATACAGGTCATTTTGGAGGCCATAGCATAAGCTCCGAGTCTTCCAGGAAATCACGTAACGACTCGGAAGCATTCTGGCAAAGTCAGACTGGACAGAGGGTTTGCCCAAGCATTGGGTAGCAGGGTTGTGAAAGACGTATCCCCAGCACCTTTTGCCTTTTCCACCTGCATGCGACTATCAAGCCCTGCTCACAGTCCTTGGGTCATTTTGCCTCACAGAGCTTGTCACTGCCCGGTCCTGGCATCTGTACTCAAGAAGGGAAGCAGTGCCAGCCTTGTGCTCAAGCCCATAAACGCCTTCATGAATCTGGAGTGTAGGACAAAGCGGTATCCAGGCCTGAGGACTGAGCCTCAGCAGTCTTATACTAGTTGCAGCAAGCAAAGAGCTGTCTAACCCTTCCCGTTTCACCCTACGTGACAGAGGCATCCTGGAGGCTCTGTCCTCCCAACTGGACCGGCAGCAGATCAAGAACTGCCTTTCAACAACAACTAATAATTGCTTGTTGTCTTGTCTCCGTGCTCCCTGCCTCCTGTGAAGATGGGTCTGTTCATTGGCAACGGCCGGGAAAAGAGCCAGAGGTTGATCTCCCGTACTACCGTTACCGAGCTCCTTCTGCTGAAGTGGAGATGACGGCCTACGTGCTCCTTGCTTACCTCACCATGCAGCCGGCACCTTCCCAGGAGGAGCTGTCATTTGCATCTCTTATTGCAAAGTGGATCAGCAGTCAGCAGAATCCCAATGGAGGCTTCTCCTCCACCCAGGTGAGCTGCTTCCGTCCTGCGGCCTCCCACACCAACATCAGAAGATGGGAAGTGTCCGACACGCAGGTGGGAGCACAGGGAGGCTCACCAGGACAGGGACTGCCATGCAGTGTCTACCATGGTTGCCAAGGTCCCAAGAGGCTAGTATGTCAGGTCGTGCCTCTGGGAATGACGGATATTGTGGTTAAGGACCTGGCTTTCTTGACACAGTGGGGCAGAACGGTAGGGACACAAGGGACGTGTGTCTGTGCCATTGGAGTGGGCTCCCACACCAATTTCTCTGTGCATATGAAGTTGCTGCCTCACCCTGTGGTGAGCAAGTGAAGGCTGCAGAGAGCTCCACACCAGGGAGCTCAGGGAACAAGCAACTGCTGTGCAGAGGACACAGGAAGGGAATGGAAACATGCAACAGCTGCTCTCTTTCTCCCTCTCCTTTGTACTTGTACCCAGAGAAAGTGAAGAATGGAGGGAAGCATGCCTGCCCGACAGCAAAGGGCAGGCCATGGCAGAACAGGCTGTGGAGAGGCTGACTGTATTCCCCTGGGTGCTGGGACCCATCTCTTTCAGGACACAGTGGTGGCTCTCCAAGCCCTGTCCCTGTACGGAGCTGTCACTTATGCCAAGAGCGGAGCAGCTTCCAAAGTGACCCTGCGATCTGGAGGGGACTTCCAGCAAGACTTCCAAGTGGATCCCACAAACCGGCTGCTGCTCCAGCACGTGCCCCTGCCCCAGGTGCCAGGGGAGTACAGCACAGAGGTGTCTGGCGAAGGCTGCGTCTACCTGCAGGTGAGGGTGATGGGGGCAGGCGCCATCCTATGAGGAGAGCCCCTTGCCAAACAGGAGCCAGGGAGGGAAGGGACAGAAGGGACAGGGGAGAGGGGAGGAGTGGGAAGGAGAACTCTGGGAGAAGGGAGAGGAGATGAGTAGAGGTGTGTGGAGGAGAGAGAGAGGCAGGGAGGGAGGGAAGGAGGGAAGGAGGAAAGGATCCTCACGTACACATACTCGCTCAGAACTGCTTGTCCTCCCCTAGACAAGCCTGAGGTACAACGTGCAGCCCACGCAGGAGGATGCACCCTTCATGCTCCATGTGTACACGATCCCAGAGACGTGTGAGGACTCCAAGGCTCACAAGGTCTTTGACATAGGCATAAATGTCAGGTGAGTCTGCACTTGGGTCTGAGTCTTCCCAAGAAGCCACGGGAGCTGGAGGAGGTCTGGTGGTCCCGGGTGAGCCAGTCTGGAAGCCCTGGAGGGGTGGTGCATCCCTGGAAAAGTGGGCAGGAAGCAGCTGGGCTGGGAGAAGCGGCTGTGGAGGAAGGGCGTGTCCTGCAGTGGTGGAGCTGTGTGGGCAGTCCAGGGCTGGGCTAGTGAGAGGCTGCATAGGTGACTAGGAGGCCCTGGCATAGCTGGAGAAGAAGGTGCCGGACTGTCAGGATGTGGTGGGGTGCCAAGTATTATGGAAAAGCTGGAAGTGTCCCCAGCTGCGACTTGAGGTGCACTGAACCTTTGTTGCTCGGTTCCTTAGTTATACTGGGGAGCGCAATGACTCCAACATGGTGATTGTTGACGTGAAGATGCTGTCAGGATTCATCCCCGTGAAGTCCTCCGTGAGGAAGGTAGGAGCCTGTTTGTCAAACAAGCAAGACCCAGCTTCTTCTCTTCAAGATACCTTCCAAGTGTCTGTAGCAAAGTGGAGGGCTTCAGGGTTGGAATCAGCTTGATCTTGCCATTGTCTTCCGCA
Source organism: Phalacrocorax carbo (assembly GCF_963921805.1). Lineage (NCBI taxonomy): Eukaryota > Metazoa > Chordata > Aves > Suliformes > Phalacrocoracidae > Phalacrocorax > Phalacrocorax carbo. The sequence continues at coordinate 83,626,208 of NC_087513.1, read as the reverse complement.
CTTTTGCCGTGTACAGTGTTTTCTTCTCTTTCCTGGCTCCAGGCCAGCACAAGGGGAGACAATGTGAGGAATCTAGGAAAAAAAGACGATGTCATTTTTCCTTTAGAATGGTGATGGGCACCTTGATTATCTCTGTGTCCTGATAGCTCCCTAAAAGCTTTGTCTGCGCGTAGGACATTCAAAAGCAGTGCCGCTTCCTTTTTCCCTGTGCTGACCTGACACCACCCAATAGCGTCATAACTGTTGAGGTCTCGGGTCGCTCTCTGAGATGCTGAGCAGGTGCATGGTCTGGAAAATAGAGGCAGCCATAAGGTACTGCAGAACTAGCAAGCCAGAAGGAATGTATTTTCATTGAATCATTCCATCACTGTGCTTGAACCAGCGCTTAGTCTCTGCTGCAGCGAGGCCATACTTCATCAGCCAGGCTGGCGAAGGGAAGGCTTGCAGACCATGATACCTAGTGGCACACTGAGGTGGCAGTTCTGTGCTGCAGACTCAGTTCCCTGAGTACCCCCGTGTTTCATCTGCAATACATCCCGTCCGTGGGGCTGTGTAAGGGCACAAGGAGGCCACCCTCAATGCAGTAACATCTTGGTCTTCTTTCTTACAGCTGGAAGGCCGCTCTGTTATTGAGCGCACAGAGTTGAGTACCAACCATGTCCTGGTGTACCTGGAAAAGGTGAGTATCCGTCTGGGGAGACGACGAGTCAGAAACACAGGCATTGGGACATTTGGCCAGACAGGGCAAAAGATGTGGGACTCAAAACTACCATGGATCTGACAAGAACAGGACTGAAACCCATACTGCCTTTTGCTGACCTTTCAGACTTACAAGTGGCCCTTTCCTCCCAGCCCTCAGCAGCCTTTCCCTCCGCCGCGTGCACAGATCGGGCCCTGACCTCCCCACCAGCCAGAGCCTCCCCCAGTGTGGGGAAAGGCCCCAGGGCTTCCCCTGGCCCCTCAGCCAGGCCTGCAGCCCCTGCGCCCCCAGGGCCCAGGCAGGGGTGCCAGGGGAGAGCGAGGGAGCTGGGGGGCAGCGTGGAGGCGCGGGGGAGCCTGGGGCAGTGCCGAGCCGCCCCTGAGCCTCCACCGCTTCCCTTCCCCAGCTGAGCAGCGAGACCCTCAGCTTCTCCTTCACGGTGGAGCGGGACATCCCCGTGCAGGGCCTGAAGCCAGCTCAGGTGAAGGTCTATGACTACTACGAGACAGGTGAGTGCGAGGCTGGGGGTGCCCGTGGGAGCGCAAGGGTGGGCAATGGGACACGTGGAGGGGCACGGGAGCTGTGAGGACCTGCAGCTTCCCCTGGCCTCGGCCCTTTCCTGTCCCCGCGCTGCCTGGGCAGCCTCCTCCCTCCTGCTCCTGTGTGGGCAGGCCCCAGAGAACAATGGACGGGGGGCAGGTCTGGGCGTTGGTGACAGTGTGGGGATCCCTGCATGGCTGCCCCTCACACCAGCGGCTGCCCCTGATCTTGGTGCCTGCATGGCCCGTCCTGCCTCTCCGGGGAGAGGAGCCATCCCGCAGGGCACTGTTCAGGTCCAGCCCCGGAGCGCAGCCGTGCCCGCGCTTCCATGCAGACCTGACGGTGCCCTGGACCTCTGCTGTCCCGGCCGCTGCGCCAGGCTGGCAGCGACAGAGTCATCCCCCCGCCCCAGTGTGCTGGCAGAAGGGGCCTGAGCAGCTCTTGGGCACACCGCAGTGGAGACCTGCTGGGGCTGCCTGTGTGGGGTGGCTCTGCCTTGCTGCTGCGGCCTCCAGTCAGGGCCGTGACTGGGGCTGCCTCCCACCCACCTGGGCCGTGACTAGGGGGAAGCTGGGGATGGTGGCAGTGGCCTGCTGTGTGGCCCGCGAGAAGTGTCTCTCTGGCACCCGTCCCTCTGCCAGGAGTGCTGAGGGGCTCTGACAGCCTGCTCTCTCCCTTCCCTTCTGTTTTCCAGATGAGTTTGCCACACAGGAGTACAGCGCTCCCTGTGCCACAGGTAGGGTACCGAGAGCCCCTTCCTTCTTCTCAGTTCTCTACACCTTCTTCATTGTATTTTTGGTCTTCCAGACAGCACTTGTTGCTTTCTGCTCAGTGGTTAATTTGGATGAGGTTGGCCCAACTCATAGGCACAGCATTTGCATGAAACACCTGGAGTGTGGGAGGCTCAGTTTTGTTGACTCATTCAAAATCCACCACTCTGAATTGTCAGAGTTGTTCCCATAATCATGTTCTCCTGGCTTAAATGCAGGTTGTGTCCCAATGAAACTGCCCCTTGGACATTTTCTTTGAGTTCAAGTTTCCTATATCATTCTTGTTGTCTCAGATTTGAGGTATCTTCTGGTCCCTCCTGAGAGCTCCAGCTAGTTAGCTGTGGGATCGTGCCAAGGGGACTTGGCTCTTTCAGACCACCCAGCAAACTTCTCCTCAAAAGCACTGTGTCTGGAGCAATAGAGCAAATTAAGGCCACCAAAAGATATCTCATAAAGCACCATGGCATGGTCTGACCTACTGTGATTTTATGCCATGCTCCAGAACCGCCTGCCCAAGCCTGGCATACTTTTTCACTACAGCCGTAACATGGTGCTGTGCTTAGCCTCTCGCTTCCTACTCTAAGCATGGAGCCATACCTGCAGTAGGAAGTCCTCCTTACAGAGGAATCCCTCCCAACCCTTATTATTGAAGAGGTGAGTGTTTGGCTTTTATAGGAACTTGGGCTTGCCTCCCTTACACGGTGACAGAAAACTGCCTTGGTAGTAGATCCCCACCTGCACACACAGCCACATCACTCATCGGGGCGGGTCATAGTTCTCCAATATGGCACCCTAGCCTGCTTAGCAACTGTATGTGGCAAAGCCCACAGTGGTGCTGGTACATTGCAGCATGCCTTTAAGCAATGCCATTTTCCTTGGATCCCAAGAGATGGCAAGTTTGCCTTTGGTAGCTACTATTTGGAGCAACAGCTGCTTCCTGCTCAGCTACCCTGCTGCCCAAGCAGGAGAGGGGTCTCTCAGGAGGCAGGTGTTCCTCACAGCTTTAGGCACCCAGTCTTGGTTTGGAGCCTGAGCTAGCAGGGCAGAGGGTCTATCATCTTTGGGGGGTTCTCTGCAGTGCAAGACCACATGTGTTTGGCTTAGGAGCACAGGTAATGCATGAGCTTCCGTGGAAGGCCCTGACCAGTGATACTTCTCCTGCCCTATATGGAGTCTGCCAATGTGAAGACTGGCAGGTGTGGCTGCCCATCAGTTGCCCAGTTTCACGTGTTTGGAATGTGGAGGCTTCTGGAAAGCACTGAGACCCTGGGAAGTGGTTTTCACGGGGCATCTGAGAGCAGAGAAAAAGTGATTTGGGCTTGGGAAAGGTGAAAGCTATGTCTCTTGCTGGTGATAAATGGTGAATTTCATCTCCTTTGGTGTTCTTATCTGGTGTCTTGGAAAAGAGCCTGAGCTCCCACGCTTTTACCCCATCCTGCTTGCTAACCTTGGCTGTGTCTGTAGGTACAGCCGTGTTCTGCTGATTCTGGGCCTACAGCCTCCCTTTCATGGAAAAACGGTGCATAAGTTCTAAGATAGGCACTGAGCGGACAGTAAAACCTTTCCAAAGGTTATGTTGGTGTGGTCTCGCTCTCCAGTCTGAGACTTGGGGGGAGGCTTTAGATTTTAGGCAGCTCTTTGCCACGTGCCCTAAAAGATGGAGGTTTTATCCTCCTTGGAAAAGATGATAGGAAATTGCTAATTAAGAGGTCCATCCACCAGTCTAGGTGTCCAAAGGTGCTCTGCACTGACTCCAAGGCAGATCTCAGTTGCAAAGCAGAAAGCTGCCTTCCCTGCCCTGAACAGTGCTGTCCACTGGTGCAGCACATTCCTTCCATTCTCTGCAGAGAAATAAATACACTTTAAGAGCATGTGTCATTGCTGCAGTGAACATCCTTGCTACCTGTCTGCACTGTGCTCCTGTGTCCATCCCAGGTGTGACAAATTCCACTCCACTTATCTCTCCCAGTGGGTCAGAAAGAGTCTCAGCCTTCTCTCAACCTCCCATGGCTTTGAAGGTGGCATGAGCTTTGAGTGCTATGGGTGACCCTCAAGCCTGGTCAAACAGCAGCCCACTCTTCTGTACTGTGCTTCACACATAATCTGGCTTCCCAAACCCACATCGTGCTGTCTCTGTCTCTCAGCCTGGGAGAGGGAACTGGTGTATCTCTCTAACGCCTGTACCCTCCCATCTTCTTTCATCCTTGCAGAGGAAGTAGATAAGGGCAATGCATGAAGAGTACTCCCAGCTGCTGGAACCCTCCTGCCTCACCACCACCACCACTACCATTTATGGAGAGGATGGAGTGACAGAAGAATACTGCCTGCAAGGAATGGGAAATGAAATTTATAAATAAATTAACTGTACTCACCAATGATTTTTGAACAGTTTATTGCCAATTCTGTTTCTTCCTGCCCAGCCTCCAGTCACAGGTTTAATCTCCCTGGCTTCTTAGGTTGAAGATCATCCCACCCAGCCATGCCTTGTGGGCAGGGCAATAAGGCTGACAAGTGGGGATGGAATGATTTAAGCTGGGGTCAGCCTTTCTAATGTAGCCCTCTCAGTGTTATGTACTCTGAACTTGTCATCTGAGATCAATGGAGAAGGACAGGTGATTCTTGAGAACAGTTTCTCTCCCCTGGCTTTGAAACTATTGATTAAACACACATTTTTAGAGATGGGGAGCCAAGCTTCCAGCGCATAATAGATCATGTAGGATTTCCTCTCCTCCTGGGGAACTGGCAAGCATGGATGTCACCCTTTCCACTGCCAAAAGCTGTGTGCCTCGTGGTATTCCCAAGGATCTGCCAAACACCACCTTGCCATGGATGGCTCTGGATTTAAATATCAGGCCATTACACAGTCTGAGTTACGGTGGGAGAAGAGACTTGAGAGAAACAGAAAAACGGTTCCCAGTAGAGAACAGAATACAAAGGGGAGCCCCACATAGGGTAGGGATGCAGAAAACAGGATAATTTTCATTGGAGAAAGTGCAATTTTTCCATTAAATAACTGAATAAAAACAGTCCCTTGTAATATCCGCAGATACCTACCATGTCCATATGTACCAATGTTATGTCTGCCATAGTGTGTTAAAACTAGCATGTTAAAATTCTGGCCTAGTCAAAGGTGAGTGACACTTTCCAAATCTTAATCCGAAGGAGGGTCCGAGATCTACATAAGCAGCTGCCATAATTAATGGTTGCAGCTGCCATGATTAATGGTTGCAGCCTGATTTATCTATTTCATATACCCCTTTTCTTATGGAGAGAAATCTGAGTTATTGCCGGTTCTGGACTACTTCTGTGTTCCTGTTTGAATGCTGTCATCTCTCACCCTGCACCTCCACCTGAGTGCAGGATTCTCTTTCTTATATATATTGTATTATATACACCTGACCTATCACATGTTCCCTTAATGCACCAGGACAACCTCCCCCAGATCATACATGCCAGTGGCCAATAGTGTCCTTATGCAGTTGTCATGGGAAGGAGTGAACTGAGAAGCAAAAGCCCTGTCCCAGCTCACCGCTCACTAAGTATCCGATGGCCTTGGATTTGACCTCCTCACTCAGCTGCCCTGTCTTGTTCAGATACTCCAGGACGTAGATGTTGGGTGCAAACAGGACCATGTTCTGCTCCCCACAGCCAAATGGCATCTGGAGGAGCTGGTGCAGGTTCTGCATGGCAGTGCCCATGATGTCGCCTGGGGAACGGGACAATTTCCAGTGTAAATTAGCACAGCTTAGGGCTTGCCAGTAGACTGAGCACAGCCTGAAGAAACATGGCAGTATTTCAGAATAGCAAGTGACACTCCAAGAATGCTTCACTTACCAAGCACTGTGAAATATGCTCTGGCTGAGCCATCCACCACAGTCTCTGGGAGAACCAGGGAGACTGGCTCTGACGTTGACTTTTCTGGGTTAAAAAACAGATCGATTTGGCTACAGTTCTGGGTATATCTACATGCCTGGGTAGCAGCTAAGAGGGTGAGACACTGTTCCCTGCACAGGGTTTTCCTGCTGTCAACAAATCCATTCCTCCATAATTTTGCAGTGGAAGCTTTCCATTCTGCAAATATTTTGTTGGGCCTACAACACCCTCACAGACAGTCACACACTTCCACATGGCACTATCTGCTGTCCTTGACTGACAAATAGACTTTCCAGCCTATCTTTCTGGCCTCTTCTGCTTTGGTGGGCAGACCATGGCCACCACCATTGTATGAAAGATGTTAGAGATAACCCTATTAAATCCCAGATATTCTCTCCCAACAGGGGCCTGGCCGGCCTCGGTTCTGAAGAGATAAGCTTCTGCCTAAGACTGCAGGGACTATTACAGCCTTAGCTCTTGTCCTTTAGAAAGAATTAGTTTCACTACCAATGGGACATGCATCTAGTTTGTTCAATTTTATCAGATCCCTACACCTTTGTTCTTAGAGCAGAGCATTCACAAACCTCGTCTTCTCCCTTTGTCTTTAGTCTCTACCTCAGCAAAGAAGGTCTTAGAAAGCAAAAGGCTCTTACCAGATGCACAGAGCACAGTGTTGTAGGTAGTTTCCACCTCGGTCCCTTCTGGCTTGGGGAGAAAAGGAAAACAAACAAACAAACAAACAAACAAAAACACAAAAGGAAAGAAAACCAAAAGGAATAAATATCAAGAGGGAATCTAAAATGGACTCTAAGAAAACTAAATACTTATAAATTCTCCTGTGGTAATAACTTCATTATATTGAAAAGTCTTTAGAAATTGCTTACAAAGTTTTTCCTCTGCATGCTAAACTGAGGATTACTGAGGACTAACATACTGGCTAATTACAGACATGAAATTTAGTACATGTTCTTTCCTTTCTTATTACTGAGAGAGGCCCTGCAGCTTCACAGGTTATGGTGCGGATAACGTGCAAGATGATGTTGCTGACAGCGCTAAGAGAGCCACGGGGCTCTGTCTTCCAAGGTGCTACCCACCTTGGCCCAGTCTAGCAGAACTCTTCAGACTGCGATGACAGCTGAGTGCCTGGGACGCTGGTAGGATATGTATGCAAGAGCTTTGACAAGTGACAACTAGAGCATTCCAATGCACCCAAAAGTCAAATACATGCCACAGTCAACTGGTGATTACATCCCTCTGTTTCAAAAACTTCTAGCCTAATTTTTGAAGTCAGCAAAGAAGCCCTGTTTTCTGTTGAGCTGCTTGAAAACATTCTGCATAAAACTCAGGAATCCAATATTTACTTGAAAACATACTTTAATCACAGTTCATTTCAGTGAGATTCTGGCATCATTTTTTTAACCTCCAAATAGGAGAGTTCCCATTGCTTCATTACTGGTTCCCAACTTTTGCCAGCTGAAATATTTTACCAGCATGTAAACAATGGTATTACCTTCGCTTTCTCACACAGTTACAATACATTGTCTCTCATTATTCAGTATGAAAAGGCAGAGAAAGATTAAAGGGGGGGGATAAAAAAAATATTAGGATACTCTATGACAGAGCTATATGCTTGTTTGAAAAGACACCTTCTGGTTTGTTTCAGTATGTCATTTTGAAATGCAACTAAATGTTTTGTTTGATTTTGAGTGTTTCAACAGGAAATTAAAACATACAAACTGTAACTATTTGAAAGATTTTCCTTCCCGGCTGAGAAATTCCTTGGTGCAAAAAACATCCTATTTCCCAAAAAGTTCTCAGCAAGGCTTGATTACACAAGAGGCAAAAGGACACCCCGGGGGCTCTGGCACACTCCCTCTCCGAGGGATGCACGGCCTGCTGCAAGGGATACTGATATCCATGTGTTTGGGACAATGCAGCTCCACCCCAAGCAAATTACACTTTATCCACCCCTGTTAATTAACTGTTCAGCCTTGGATGCTGATCTCTGATTCTATCCAGTCAGGGCTTGCTGTATATGAATTACCTCATTACAATAACAGGATAAGACCAGTAATCTCTCAGACATCCTGACAGCAGCGATTTTAATGCTCATTCAGTTATTTTCACTCCCCCACCATCTGGGTTGAAAAGACTTTATAGTTCTGATCTTCTAATATCTTCAAAGAACAAAATAAACACTCTTTTTCCTGAAGGTATATATAAAATTAGGAAACTTTCCTGAAATGTTAAACAGTTATTTGTGCCCTGATACACAAAATACACTACACAACCAAATTCACAGAATCGCAGGATGGTAGGGGTTGGACCGGATCTCTGGAGATCATCTTGTCCAACCCCCCTGCTTGAGCAGGGACACCTAGAGCAGGGGGCACAGGAACACATCCAGGCGGGTTTTTAATGTCTCCAGGGAAGGAGACTCCACAACCTCTCTGGGCAGCCTGTTCCACTGCTCTGTCACCCTCACAGTAAAGAAGTTTTTCCTTATATTCAGGTGGAACTTCCTGTGTTCCAACTTGTGCCCATCGCACCTTGTCCTGTCATTGGCCACCACTGAAAAGAGTCTAGTCCCATCATCCTGACACCCATCCTTTAGATATTTATAAGTATTGATGAGATCCCCCCTCAGAGTTCTCTTCTCCAGGCTGAACAAACCCAAGTCTCTCGGTCTTTCCTCATACAGGAGAAACCCCAGCCCCCTGATCATATTGGTAGCTCTCCAAGTTATCTGTCCTCCTTAAACTCAGGGGCCCAAACTGGATGCAAACTCCAGATGTAGCCTCACTAGGGCAGGGTAGAGGGGAAGGATAACCTCTCTCAACCTGCTGGCCACACTCCCTTTAATACATCTCAGGATATTGTTGGCCTTCTTGGCCGCAAGGGCACATTGCTGGGTCAGAGTCAGCTTGCTGTCCACCAGCACTCCCCAGGTCCTTCTCCACAGAGCTGCTTTCCAGCAGGTCAGCCCCCAGCCTGTACCACTGCATGGGGTTGTTCCTCCCCAGGTGTAGGACCTTACGCTTGATTTTGCTGAATTTCATTAGGTTCCCCTCAGCCCAGCTCTCCAGCCTGTCTAGGTCTCATTGGATGGCAGCACAGCCTTCTGGTGTATCAGCAACTCCTCACAGCTTGGTATTATCAGCAAACTTGCTAAGGTTACACTCTATCCCTTTGTCCAAGTCATTGAATAAATATATTAAAAAGGACTGTACCCAGCACAGACCCCTGGGGAACACCACTAGTTACGGGTCTTATAACAGGTTCGCATGATTCCTATGCACAAAGTTCACCCAACACACAATATTTAAAAAGCACAACAGTACTTATTGCTCTACTATACCCTTGCATAAACAGTTACTAGCCTATTGCTCTATTATAGCTTGGCATACGCAGTTACTAGCATATTGTTTTCCCTTTATGAGAGTCTTACCAACCAGACTATGCCCGAGACACCACTGAGCAGGAGGGTGACCATTAGCGGGTTGATCACAGAGAAGGGAGGTAGGCACGGCACCTTCAGGGTGTCCCTTGTGGTTCATAGAGTGTGCTCTGTGTCTTCTCTCCTACCCCTGCTTTGAGCTGTGCTTTTTTATACCCTCAGCAGATTCAGTGGAAGAGTACTGACTAGACATTGTCACATGCGTGGCCAGTGCATGCAACAAGGCCTGCCAGATGCATGCTCTGCCGGCTAACAGCGGCTCCTGGATTGCAACAACATATTGTTCAAAAACAGTCCTCCCACTTCCCTTCTTCAGGGTCGTGTTCTCACAGCTACGTTCAGCTTGTAATTTTTCCATCATGGCCCTACACAGACCATCATCTAAGATCCCTCACACACGCCTCCAACCAGATTCTACCCCATTGATCACGACTCTCTTGAGTTCTGTTGTTGAGCCAGTTCACTATCCACCTCACTGTCCACTCATCCAACGCACACTTCCTTAGCTTCTCCGTGAGGATGCTATGGGAGACAGTGTTGAATGCCTCATTGAAGTCACAACAGACAACATCCACTGCCCTCCCTTCATTGACCCAGCCAGTCACACCATCATAGAAGGCTATTAGGTTGATCAAGCATCATGTTCCCTTGGTGAATCCATGTTGACTATTTCTGATAAACAACTTTTCCTCTACATGCCTGGAGATGACCTCCAGGATGATGTTTTGGTGGCAAATCTGCCAGTCAAAAGTGAGTGAAACTGGAATCTAACTGCTCTCACTGCATCTGCATAAGCCTGGGAGTGGATACTCTTATACCAATGAAATTACCTTTCCTAGTTGTACACAGTTTACCTCGCAGAGCTTGGGCTCAGCTATAAATACAGTTAGGTTATCGAGTTAGTCTGCACTTCTCTTGGGGAGTGCTTTGCTGTTTTTATGCCCTTGCATGGACAGGACAAAAGGTTTTTCAACCCTCCTTTCTGCTTGGTCTTGATAGGCAGTGGGAAAGGTTGAGTTCAAAAGTGAAGAGGTCACTAGTAAAACTCCTGAACAAGCCCAGCAAAAATCCTCTGGTGCTTAGTAAGTTTGTTCTTCATACTTGCAAACATAAATCAAGATTTTATTAGAAGGGGAGAAGAAAATACTTAACAAGAGGCATCACTTGACATGAAATTCCAAAAATATAGCTAGTTAAGCCCTCTCCTGTGGTGAGACAACTAGGCTTGCTGCATGCTCCCTCCCTAAACCTCCCATGCTAGCAACCAGCTCATGGCTGGTACTGAGAAATCATCTTGTCTACCAAAAGCTGGCAGAAGCTGCACGTGATGTTGGCAAGTATTTGCTCTCCTGGCTACCAGAAAGGTACTTGAAGCTAAAACAGCCATCTCCAGTGCGCTGAAGGCTGTCAAGCCCATTCTCTGGCCATGATATTGCCTCTGAGGAAAGTCCCAACCCTTTGCTTCTATTTCACAGCTATGTGCAGCTCTCCTCTCTTCTGAGCTGTAACTTCTGCACTCTGTAGGTAGAAGCATTAGCTTTAAGTTCAGGCGACAACTTTTGCCAGTCACATGTGGAAAGAAGTAGCTGTCTGAGGCTTTCATATTGCAAAGGCTTTCCTCTGCTTTATGGAAAGCCTGCTTTTTCATTTAATTCTGCAGAAATGTCTCACAAATCCATTGTAACAACAGATTTATAAGTGTTTGAGACTCCCATAGTCCCTCTTATTTTCCGCCTCTTCCCTCAACTAGTTTACAGTGCAGTAGCCTTCCCCGGCTGATTGTCCTTCTTCTCTGGAGTGATTTGAGAGGGGTCATCCAAAAGTTTTGCTTCCCCTTGGGGTCTCAGCCATCAGACTGCAAAGCCTGCAAGGACTTTACCAACATAACTATCCCTCAGGTCCTTTTGTGGAGTTGCAGGCACTATTGACATAAGACACGTGAACAGTCTCTCTGAACAGCAGGCTGTGATGTCTGTGAGAAGAGAACTGTAAGAGGAGTAAGTAATGTCTTTACATGCTTCTTCGGATGTGGCTACAGGAATGCAGCTTTGTGGTATGGACCTGGGCCAAATGAAACACCACTTTGCCAGGCTTTCCGTTTCATTTCTCAGACATAAATTTTTTTGGAAATGCCGTATGGCTGTTCCAGCTGCTCTGAGAGGGGATTGTGGATCTTGGTGTTGTCACTTCAAGGTTGTAAAGTGATGTTTTTGAAACCAAGAATTCATAGAAGATGAATCTGAGAAATGAGACTTACATCTTTAAGAGCAGGTGCTACCTCTTCTCATTTCTTTCAAGTCTGTCTTCTGTGCAGGCATGATATTGCCAGGGCTTGAATATGAGAAAGAGCATGGACTTAGGAGCCTCTCGCAAGCGGTTCATAACACCAATGTTGGAGGCTACAGTCAGTCCTTTTGTGAATACGAGGGCATCACTTTGAGCTTTTTGCCATTGACCAACATCTAGCTTCTAAATCCATTTTTTGTTGTTGCAAAGGCTTTTTCTTTCCACCATGACATACCAGAAATTGAACTTGTTCCAGACACATTATGGGAAGCATGCAAGTGCTATTCAGAGCCTACAGCTTTCTCTCCCTTTATCTGTTATTATGATCTACTTGGCAGCACAACAATACTCTTGTGTTACCCAGTATATTAATTGTGCTACTTTAAGGATGCCCCCTAGGGAGAGCATGTTTGTGCCTTCAACCCCTGACCTTATGCCTGAAAAGATTTTTGATTCATTCCCCACATATAAAGGCTATTTCTGCTTTGTCTCCAGTGATAACATATTCTGCAGCTGTATATTGAACTACTGAGCACTGTGCAGAACAAGCTGGAGGATGTGTCCTTGATGAAGAGCTGTCGTTCCTTATTATCTCCTGTTATCTTTCTGAACGGTTGAGGCTTCTGGGTTGGCTCAGGGCAAACAAGCTGGCCTCAGACAAACAGGGCATCAGAGAAAGTCCTCATTGCATAGTTTTCCCTTTTAAAGAACTAGGTGTTTTTTAAGGCTACTGCCTCATAAACGGCCAGGGCTAGGCAAAACTGTCTGCTGGAGAGCACCGGGTGGAGATGAGGGAGTGCCTGGAGTGTCACACCCACGTCTAATGTCATCCCTAGTTGCTAGCCCGAGGGGAGCACAAGTGCTTTGCTACTAGGCAAAGCAGTGGCAGAGTCCTGGCTGTTCACACCTCTGTGGGAAGCCTCCAAAGTCTGTCCTGTTGCATTCCCATGGACTGCAGCAGATGGATCCCATAGGAACTCTTGGAAGAAGTGGAAACAGATGGGTGACCTTTCTTCACACTGGAAGTTACAGGGAAGATTGATTCATGGTACTTTTAAGGTTCTTGAGCATCTTCCTAACTATAGTAATCAGACTAAGAAAACATGACTCAGCTGACTTCTTTTTAAGACAGACAGTGTCAACTGGGAACAAAACTTGATGGCTTATTTGGCTGTGAGAGCAGAGCCATGGGTCCTACCAGGCCTGTGTGGGGGCCCAGCAGACTCCAAAACCTGCCAAAACCCAGGGAGGTGGAAAGGAAGATTCACATTGGTTTCAGTAGGGTCCAGACTCTCAAAATGGGGGGGGGCACAGCAACACTAAAGCCCATGAGAGGCGGTGCCCTGGAGCTGTGCTGAATAGACTGAGTCTGTGTGATCTGCACTCCAGCTGCATCAGCAGCTGTACCCCAGGAACTGCTCTGAGTTCAGAATGCTCTAATGTTGCTTCATTAAAGATACAGTGAGGATAAAAAAGTAAAGTCACGGTGAATCTTCCTGCTCTATCCGACAAAAAGGAAATGCAGGAGCAGCTAGGCACTGTAGGATCCCCCGTATATGCTCTTTTTATAGCCTCCAGCATGCAAGGCCTCAGCCTCAACAGAACACTTTGCTGGCTTCTTGGGCACTTGGCTGCCTTCTTGATTCTTCTGGCTCTCGTTTGTTCTGTCTTCCAGTAATTTTTTTTTCTTGCAGTATATACCAACAGGCTTAGAGGGCTTTAAGCGATTTTGTGAGCCCTCCACTGACATTGGCAGGACTTTATATTCCTGGAAGAGACAGTAAAGGTCCATGTAGAAGTCTGGAATTAGTTTGAGAAGAATTATTTAGCAAGCCTGCTAGTCATGACTTGTGTCCGAGACTGACTACAAATCACGAAGCTTGTTTTCAGAAATGCACCTAACATTAGAACAGAGTGACCAGCGTGTTACTGAAATGGTTGAAAAGGCTGACATTCTTCTGAATACCTTGGACAATTAATTCCACCACTTTATGTAGGGGCTCGCCTCTTCTGATAATCAAAGCTAAGAGCCAATTATATCCAAGAAACAAGCAAGAATCTACCCAAGATCATTTTATTTCATTTTAGTGCTCTATGTCTCCTTCCTAAGTTTCACCTAGTCTTCCTGGGCTACATAACTATGAAGGCTAGGGACATATATGGTTTCACTATCCCACTGTTTACAGGATCAGGTCTCAGATCGTGCTACTCCATGTCATCGCTGTTTGTTTGAGGTAAAAACAGTAGGAGCGTAACTTGAACAATGCTAAGTCACTGAATCCCCTCCAAGCATTCACATTCAACCCAACCAAGTGTCAACAAGAATGAAAAAATCATAAGGCAACAATGAAAAAACTCATGATAGATGGCTACAGGCAAGCAATAAAGGTTAAAGGGAAGAAAACCTTCAACTTAACTGTTGGAGACAATTTGCAGAGATCAGGAAGAGTGAAACAGAGCAAGTAGTGCTGGATATGTTTGCTCTGAGACAGGCTACTGAGCAGGGCAAATCTATTGGCCATGAGTTCAGCAGAGCCTCCGGCACTGATCAAGAGCTTCCACAAGGTGCTGAAGGTTTCATGCTGCCGGTCACTGAGTTGAAGACATTTCTTGAAGCCTTACCTGTCAACCAGACGCTGTGGCAAAAGGATCAGACTAGCATTTAGGCTTTTAAACGGGCAGACTATTTCAAGGACTTGTTTTTATAGGAAAATATACATAGAATACTAGTGCCTGTGTTCAAACTAAAGAAAGGAGCATAAACATATTTGGCAACTCATAAGAAAATGCTTGGCATTTTTGGAGGCGGGAGCCAACCCTTACTATTTTGTCTGCTTGATTCACATGATCCTAAAACTCAGTGTCTGAAGTTCTTGTCAATGGTTAGATCTTTGCATCTGGAATTTTAACAAGAACATCCTTTGGCTCAGGTTTTCATGTATTTATTGCAGTCTCAAAGAGCGGTGAGGATTACTGCACCTTCCCAGTGCTTTAGGTGGAAAAAGGTCTTCACGGGTGTTGTTTCAGGACACACCCTGCAAAGAACATGCTTGTTTTAGCAACTGGCTGAGATAGGACCCAAAAGCTGCATCCTCCGCTTATGGAAAAGGCCAGCATTAATGTGGCTTCTACGGACTTGTCTGAAACATCTAGAGGGAGAACCCTCCTGCACTCCCAAACCAATCTCTCAGGCTTATGTGGCTTTTCTAGAGATTTATTCTGTGCCTGCTCTGCATCTTTTGTCTCTTTGCTTCACCATGTCAATGAAGATTTTCATCTGTTCTTTCCACAGGAAGGAGTTCTGCTTTGGTAAGGCAATGCTAAGGGTTGGGTGGCTCAGCCGTGTGCAGAAAGATGAAACACATAAGGAAAGAAATTGTAGTGTACAAGTGACTGAACAATAGCAAGGTGTCGTGGTTGTTACTGCACGTGATAGGTTTCTGCTGTAGTCTGCCGTGCGGCATCCAATTTGTAGCATCATTTAAAAACCAAGACTTTCTTATGGAGCTCATAAATCAATTCTAAGTAAAATTTCTCAGGTAGTGACATGTAAGGGGGAAGAACGTAGAACAATGTAGCATGGAAGTAGCCAAATTTGTCAAATTTACTACATGAGTTAGAGAAACGTTTATAGATATATCAGAGTGAACTGAGGCCAAACAGCCTCAAAGCTCTATGTTTACCTCTGGCAAACAGCTAAAACTAAAATTGCAGTGCTGTGCTAGTGTAGGACCTAGTTCAACTTGTCTGACTTGCATTGAGGTTAAGCAAATTCCCGAGTTCCTGCAACAGCAACTTCGCATGATGCAAGTTCCATGAGAAAAAATTTGGGTCACCAGTTGTGGTGGAAGTAAAAGAGTTATAGAGGTAAAGGAAGGCTATAAAATGCAGATTTTGCTAGATACCGCTGGCATTGTCCCAGGCACTCCCTCTCAGCCTAGTGTCTTGGAAATTTGTAGCAAAATTTAAATGCTGTGCTTTTGAAAGGATCTGCATTTCATATCAGTTTCCATCTGACCAGGCTTGCAGTTGGCCGTTCCTTGGAATGGCATTAAACAAAGGCTTTTGTTCAGCAGCAGGCTGAGTGTACGCAGCTGAAGAAGGTGGATTGAACTAGCCTGACTGGCCCCTCTTGAAGCTCACACAATCTTTTCTGCTGACAGAGATGGGAGAGCAAGGGGGAGTTTGGGGTCACTGAAAAGCAGCTTGGGCAGCTAGATATCTTCAGAATCACAGCTGATTCCTCAGTGTGTGCCGGTCTGTGGAAAAAGTCACCCACAGGTCTCATGCGAACACGCTGACATTACTTTCAGTGTGACTTTTTGGGTCAAACATTGTGCTCAGGGCGTGCTTCTCAGCTGCTTACAGCAACTGTCCAGCTGCTTCTCAAGGTTTCTTAGGTCCTGGTGTTGCTGAATTCCTGAAGTCTACTTTTTTGCCTGGATCCCAGTGCCACTCTCAGGCTGAACTGCCTCCTGCTAGCTCATCTGCAGAAACTCCCAAGATTTGCAGCAGAGCTCTCTGATGTAGCTGAGCTGCGTCCGTGCCTTGCCAAAAGGGACAGTGCATTTTTTCCTGACTGCTTCCTACTGCTTCTCGGACTCCAGCGTAAGCCTGGTCAAGCAGATAGAAGGTAGAAACATACTTTTTCCCCCTAAGTCTTGGCAGTTTTGAGCTGAGTCCTTATCTCTGACTTGCTCTCTGTGGGGTCAGGTTGAGCACCACTTTAAGGGTCAGAAGAGCATGGACGGGAGCAAAGGCAGACAAAGGCGAGCAGGACCAAGACTATGCTGTTCAGCAACAGGTAGGCTGGCATAACTGCAAAACGGTTTGTGGTGGCAGAGGACTGGGGTCCCATCAGTAGCTTCTCTAGCAAAAGCTTCTCTTCTCCATGAAGTTGCAGCCTCCTGCCTTTGGCTTTTATCCATGAAGGTGTCTGAGCAGAGGCTGGTTCACAAGGACTGCCCAAGACAAGATCAGTGACTGTTTTTGCACCCCACAATCCCTTCACTCACAGAGGTGGCAAGGTTTGTAATGAAGGGTATTGCATTTGACTAAGCCAAAGACAGTTATAATAACCCAACTCATATTGGAGCACTGGAACCCTACTGCATGTCTGAACTTGCAGAAAACTCTTGAGTAGCAAGCCAAAGTATACCTGTACTGGGAGGAACAGATTGAAGAGGAGGCTCCTTTTGAGTAGCTATGTGTACCTATGCATATGTAAATATGTGGCTCAGAGGAGAACATCCCCTGCAGAGAAACATGGCTTCACACAATGTGGCTGCAAGTTCAGCATAGGTAGTCCCTAGCCTTGCGCTTTTGGTGGACAGGGACAAGCGGCACATTATTGTCCTGGATGCAGCAAGAAAGGTGATGTTGGTAAGCCTTCGCTAGCTTTTAGGCTTTAGGTTCTGGGATCTTATCTCAGTGGAAATACCTGGTACTAAATAACTTTACAGTTCTTTTCTAAAAGCATGTGAAAGTTGGTGAAAGACATAAAAAAGAAAGGAAGTTGTTTTGGGGGTGACAGGTTATGTTTTTGCAGCTTTCATGTAAAATGTCCTTCATTTCTTTCTCTCCCACCCCTTGGGTCTTTCCTTAGGGAACCTCCTGGATGGCTGCCTTTTACAGGGCAATGAAGGACCTATGCATGATTGCTTTTGGCTGCAAGGAGAACTAACATTTAGTAAGTTGTTTGCAACGACAGCAGTAAGTGCAGTGTAGACCTGATGGACAGGTCTGCTTGCAGGTCTGCATGTCTTCTGTTGCCTGTCACGCATCTTGAGCCACTACTCACGGCTGTACCTCATCTTGCAGAGATTGCATTCTTTAGGCCAGCGCCGAGGTCCTGGGAAGATGGCAGAGATTCTTCCTTGGTAATTGTCTCCTGCTTTGAGTTGCAGGTTTCTACTGGGTGGTTCTGCTTAGAACAGGAGGTTTCAGTTGATGCCTTTTCCAGGCCCCTTCCAAGCCAACTTTTATGTGCTTCTACAGCTTCCAAATGTCTTTTGCATCTTTCTAGGATTACAGAGAGCCTGTGGGTCATGGCTGCCCCTTAGCAGAAAGGATTAGTTTCACTTGAGCCATCTCTGGGCAAGCCTGACACCCTACTGGACAGTGCTCTGAGGGTGTACAAAGGGCTGCTCTGCTCCTGCCACCTCCTGTGCTCTTGCGTGGTCTGCCTCACAGCAGGCACATTGCTGTTGAGTAAAGTGTTTTTGGGAATCAAAATCTGCTTTGTGAAGCCCATTTTCATGACAAATATGCTAGTCTCTTCCGACTGTAACTAGGACTTTGTCTAACACCCTGACTGAAGAAACAGCAGCTCAGTGATATGATTCAATCGGCAGATCTCTGCCCAGATTATTATGGATGGATACGTGGTTGGTTTCAGTGTCCTTCCACCAATGTCATCTGGTCAGGGTGAAGGTCAGGTCAGGTCACTGCAGACTGTGAGGGACAGTAGCCACAGTGTGTGGCTCTCTGCTCTACCTTTTCACTAAATGCAGAAAGCACGACAGGACGTGTCTTGTAGTTTGCCACCCATCATAAGCTCCTTGTGGCTCTCTTCATTCTTTCACTCCCTCCAAATCTTCTGATTTTCCTCCCTCCAAGGGATCCACCATTCCTCCCTAAGCCCTTTTCAAAGAGTTTCTGTGTTACAGCTGTCAAGCCTCTCCCACCATTAGGCTTTGGGTAGAAACCTTCCATCACACAGCCCAGGGCCCCGATCCTGTCTGTGCCACAGATGTCACTGATGTCAGGATGTCATTGTCATTGATTGACCTGCCCAAGGCATGAATTATTTTAGCTTATGAAATACGTTACAGCACCCAGTTCTAGATACAACAAGGAGTGGAGACTGGGACAAATAGCATTGCCAATCAGAAGGTTTTATTACAAAGAGCAGTAAAATAGGAGATGTTAATCTGAAGAAAAACTTTCTTTCTAAACAGAGGCAAAAACTGCGTAAAAGTTGCCTCCCTGCGACTACAATTCTGACATCTGTGAATGATTCAGTTCAATCACTGAAAAAAAGTGAGGCTCAAAGCCATTTCTTCAGAATCTTCCTTCAGGAAAAATGGAAAGACCAAAACCAATACAATCTACAGAAGCAGCAGCAGCAGCAGATTATCCTCCTAATCTTGGATTTCTTAAGAGGAATGTATGGCCAAGAACAGTTGTTTCAGGAGTTTACCTTTAAACAAAGCTCCCACTGGAATATATGTCATGAGTTTCCAAAAAGATGGATGGTCAGGGTTAACAATGGCACAGTATTTCCTTTGTTAGGAAAAGCACTTCATCTGGAGTTTCTGATCCACACTGACCCCAAGCTCTTTTGAAGTGTGGGCCACAATGGGTCCATCTGATCTACTGGAATTTGAGATTTGCTTATTCTTCATTCTTCTATGTGCTTTTCATTGCCCTCCCAGAAACAACCAAGTCTCTTATCCTCCTCTTCTTCTACAAATGCTTGCCTGATACCGCCTGAACCATTACCTCTTCTGGCACGTATCTGATTTCACTCTGAAGGCGGGGAGCAGGGTGCTTTGTATTCTGCCAGAGCATATTCGTCTGGAAAGGAGAAAGGAAGATGACATTTGCATGAGAGTGAGAAATCATTCTGACCCCAGTCCGTGTACATCTGTGGTTAACACATTATGAACTGGAAAACATTTGCTAGATTTCGTGGTAGTCTTCCAGTTGTCAAGGCATCCAGTTGCAGGGGTGCACAGCCAGAGCCCACTGCAATTCTCTGACCATGTTTGTCAGGACACATCATTGCTGTGACCTGCAGGATGTGGATCAGGCAGCAGAACATGCACTCCAGGGTCAATTCTCTGGATACTGCTGCTCATCTTCTAGGGTGCCGTTCCCAAAGGTTGTGCCAAGCTTGAGGAAAGTGTGGGGGAACCTGAGCCACAGATCGGATAACATAAATTCCAAAAGTGGGCAATGTCTGATGCAATTCTAGTTCCTTGAAACCAGATTCAGAATGGTGATCAGGCACTTAATATTCTAGTTAGGTGCTTAAACTCCGTTGAGTGACAGTGGGACTGTCACTCCTACTTAAGTTTTTAAATTCCACTAAGGAACAGCTCTTTGACTGCAGCCTACTATGGCAAGATAAAGCAAAAATACGAGATAAGCCAGACCAGGGAAGTCAGGAACACTGCTGCCTTTGAGCTATTGATTTTAACCATCATGTTCAAACTGTAGAAAGAAAGTGGAACCGCACTTCTTTCTGTATGGAGTTTGTAAGAAGCAACTCCTGATGTATAACTTCCCAATCTGCTCTATGTAGAAATGAAGCAAGAAATGAAAGACAGGGGGGCAGAAACTGTGCTTCCGCAAATCCTTTGCAGTCTAGTAATCCAAAGCAGCAGAACTGCTAGCTTACTCTCTGTTTGTCTCTCCCGAGGAATAAAGGCAGCAAATGCAGAGGGGTGAAGAGAAGCTTGCACAGACCGAGCAAGGGGAAATCCACTTGTCCACACCTTGCAAATGGTGAGATCAATGCTTTGATTTTACAGGTTTTGCTCCAGCCTACCGAGGTCACCTACCTGTTTCGTAGTAATCATACATATGTACTGGCACTGGTTTGATATCTGAGACAGGCAGGCTTTGCTCCACACTGAAGGAGAAGCTGATTTCCTTCCTGGAGACCTGGAAATGGCAAGACAAGAAAATGCATCAGAACTTTTCTTTCTTTTTTTCCTCATATCTATCCCTGAGGCTAAGGTTGAACAGGTGCATTTTTGGGCCAGACTGCATGACAAAGCGCCATTGTACAATTCTCTCTCCAGATCGTAAACTTGACGTCAAACCAGATGATTGTTTAAAAGATGTTGCTAAATATGTTCTGTTGCTAAAATTGCGCACTCTCTTCTTTCTCTCTCTTCATATTTCTTTTGCCAATTACCCCAACCATTCCCTGGTTACTGCGGCTTTCAGCACATCGGCATTCATCCTCTCACTGAAAGCTGCAGTTAGTTTCTTCCCTTGCCTTTGCCCAGCTAAAATGACCTGCAGCATCCCTATGAGTCTTCTCCCCGCTTTTCTCTCTTTCAACACATTGAACTCCAGACCCTCATCCTTCCCTGTGGTTTTGTTCCTCACTCCACACTCCTGCAGCCAAATGTCCCAAACTTTCCTCCCTGCTCATCCTCCTCAGCTTCATGGTTTCTCCGGCAGGCCTGGGGCTGTGCCACTGCTCTCTTCTCCCTTTGTCCTTGTTTTTATCTTGCTGATCTCTTTATAGGAATGGAGACACGGACAGGGGCTCTGGAGAACTTTCTGCATCACGGGTGCTCTGCAGGTGAACTTTCCACATCTCAACATCTCAGCTTCTCTGTGGATTCACAATATTGACCCCCAATGCTCCTTATTAGACCCTCGGAGGCCAACTAATGAAAATTAGGGTTGGAGAAGTAGATATTACGATTTAGTTTTGCTTCCTCTGCCCTTCCCTTTCTGGTATTTTAAGATCCTTTGTGTTTAGATTTTCATCTTTCTCGTCTCTCATTCCCTTTATTAATGTCTTTGATGTGGGAGGGCTACTCTTTTCATACAGAAATCTCTCTAAAAGGGAGGGGAAGATACCGACTCCCTGTAAAACACTCTCAGATCAACTCATAAGAAGCATCACTTAGAGGCTGAAGAATATCATGTAGACCAGGGACTTCGTTTGCAATATGGAAATGCAACTTAGCTACGTTTGTGAAATGTTATTTAACCATACAGCATTCTTCACAAGAAGTACTAACAAATACCTATGCCTTCACCGTAGGCTGTTTGATGTTGGACTGAGTGAAGTCCCTTCACATCTTTAAGACATGCGTATTGCTAATCTGCTATGACTGAGATTATTCTTTTGCCTCCTTTAAACTTCCAATTTAATAAAACCAAAAAGAAGCTTCCCAAACTTACCTTCTGAAGGTAGAAGAGGATGTGGTTGTTCTTGATGTCTACGTGGTCCACAGCAGAATTCTCGTGCTGAAGCTTTAAATAAGGCAAATGATAGCAGTGTTAACATAGGAGACTTGCCAAGGAGACTGACAAAGAACTCTGGGGTAGCAAAACGTGTTTAAAATGACCGCCACGCTCCTGTGTTGCCACCCTGACATCTCGTGGCCAAAGTAAGAAATGCAAGTTCAGTGTTTTCATAACATGAGGCGTGCAAGCCAACTACAATGAAAAAGAGTTTTGCTAGTCAGCTTTGCTGTGTGTGACTTTTATCATTAACTCGAGTGCTCTCATTTCAGTGAGAGTTCACAACTACAAGAGCACTTCTGCACAGGTTTAAAAATGTTTTAGAAAAGCGCATGAGAAAAACGATTTTGCGCTAAAAATACACAGACATACAATATTCCAGATGTTAAAAAACAGCTATTTTTCCCCCACACATATAAAGAGGAGTACATATAAAGCACATTAGAAGGATATAAAGTAAATACAAAGTCAATATAAAGAGGAGAAAGATGCCAAATAGTGCAGCACCTCAGTGGGAAAACCTTCCACAGTTATGAATTTCATACAGTTCTAGTTAAAAACGAAATTCAGATCTGAATGCTGAATGGTTATAAATGCCCCTAGCTCTGAGTAGACTCTAGGACGAATCGCATCCTTCTTTTTATCTACAGAAGATTAAGGCTCATGGCTTGAAGATAACGCACCAGTTGCAGAACTTAAATTGCACTAGGAACAGAAGTGAAGTGCTTATCAATGCTCTTCCCAGAATTGCCACCATTGTGACCAAATTTCTGGATAATAAAGGAAGAGCCATATCCACTTTTTCTTTGTTTGCTAAATGTGCCTGTTGTGGGTGGGTGGGTGTGTCAGTGCATGGTCGGTGGTGACTATGAAGCTGGACTAGCTGGCTAGTAGGCTAAGTGGCTTGGGGACACCTGCTGAAGCAGGCATAAGCCTGGGCCAAATATTGAAGACACCAGAGGATCTGAGTTGGCTGCAGGAGGGATCAGGAGGTCCAAGACTATTACTGGAGAGACAATAAATTTTTGGAGACTCATTTGTGTGCGTGTGTGTATGTGTCTGCGTGAGGCAAATGGGAGACCACGGGATCCGAGCCCAGCTGCTGCAGAGACTGCGTGTCTAAGGCTGGTTACTGGAGGTACCCTTCATGCATACGTGTGGGTGCTGGGGGGCTCACTTCCAGCTGGTGGAGTGGGGCTGCGGCTTCAAGGGTGTGTATGTCCAGGTGCCAGCAACTAGGTAGAAAAAGGATCCAGGGGCAGTTACTGGGCAGACTGCGTGTCTGAAGTCAACTACCAGAGGGATCCACATCGCGTATCTGCATGCATATAGGTGCATGTGTATCCATAGATATATACACACATTTACTTATCTTTTCCACAAACAAGCTTTCAGACTGCTCAGCCATTTGTGCTATCTGTATCTGTGTAAGTGCTGTCTTTTCTGTCCCTGTTGATCTGTGTGGCCAGCTGTGTATATATGTGTATATACATATGTATATATGCATATATGTATACATGTATAGTGTGTATGTGTGCCTATTGGGAATACACACTCAGCCTTACTGTTAGCTGGACCTGGGGATATGAAGCTGCAGCAGTCTCACCTCTGTTGGACTACTGGATTTGGCAACTCCTAACAGATTTGTCTTCAACAGATGAACAGCTACGAGTCTGAGACACAGAGTAAGTGACCAAAGGCTGCACCCAGGGACTTTGCAGAACTCCCATCCCCATTCAATTTGCTCATCTGAGACTATTTTTACCAACTGCCTATGTTTTCAGGGTTTACCATTCTCTTTGCTCCCATTCTTTACCTTTTTCAGGGAAGATCTTACAGGAACAAAACCTGAGAGCATCTTCACATCAATAATGGCCATGTTGGAGACTTTGCGGTTTCCTGTGTAACTAAAATGAGAAAAGTTCTCTTAGTCTGGTTGGCAAATGGAGAGGAGAACAGTGGATGACTCTTTCAGCTCCCAGTGACCCTGTTTCTCTTCCTGCAGCTGCACGGTAGCAGTTAACTGCCCGTACTTAAACCCTTCCTTGGATGCATTACCAAACTGTGAATGCAAGGGGGTAGGTCAATAAGAAGTTGTTACCTGGCAGAGAGGACAAGGTCAAACTTTGGTGGGAAGTTGCTTGTACAGGATACGTTGGCCGGCCGTACAGAGAGAGAAAATCCTGCATTTCTTTCCGGCAAATGGACGTTGTATCTCATGGTGGTCTAAAAGAGATGGGAAGCGTGAGATGGTCAGGGATTTAGAGGCTTTGGTGGCTTTGGCATGAGGTATAGAGGGGAACGAGGTATTGAGGACCCCCTGCTTAGTTCTCAGAGGGGTGGAGCTGAGTTTCCAGCTTGCTTACCTGCAGATAGACACAGCCAGTGCCTTTCACTTCCACACTGTAATTCCCTGGAATAGCAGGTAAGGAAGCCTGCTGCAGCAAGAAGCGGTTCTTGTCATCCACCTGGAAAGTCTTACTGGGGAACTCCATGAAGTTGACTTTGACTGTGTTAAGATTTTTTTTGGAGAAGGTGAGGTATCCATACTGGGCTAAAGCTTGGAGAGCAACAACAGTGTCCTGAAAAGAACAGCATGATCCCTAATTAGATAAATACCCAGCTGTGGGATGGTGCATGAGCTTAGCACAGCTCCTATTTCCCTCACTCTCTGTCAGTGCTGATAAATGGAGGGGGACTTTGCAAAGAGCTAAGGAGACAAGCAAATTCTGGGGCAATGGATTTGAATTATCCTACAAAACCTGGGATAATGCTGTGTCAACAGAGATTGCTGTCTACTGCTAACTTGAATCTCAGGTAAATACCCATTTCCTAAAACTAAAATAAGCACGAAGCGGCCTATGAAAAGCATGGTGTGCCCTGACAAGGAGGCTTATGCGAGCACCATTTATCAAATATTATTCAAACGAATATGCAGTCAGGAAGATACGTTGTACTATGGAGATCCAGCTTGCAGGCTGGACTGCTCGCAGAAGCTTTCTTTATACCACACCTAGTTGTTACCTGGCTGGAGGAGAAACCACCGTATGGGTTCTGTTGCTTGACAAGCCAGCGCACAATGCGAGAAATATAGGATAAGTCTTCTGGAGTGAGTTTGGCTTTGTTGAGCAAAGCCAGGAGCACATAGCTGGTCATTTCAATCTCAGCAGAAGGGGCACGGGGGTACAAGACAGGGAAATTTTCTGCTGGTGGCTTATTTTCTCTCTGCCAATGAACTAAACCACCTGAAAACAGAAAAGTGGGATGTAAAAAGCATGGAAAAATCTCTTGCCCTTAAATCACTACAGTATCACGTGGGAAATAGGCGTACAATTCCCTCTCTGCCTTAACCCAAAATGTTTGCAGCCATCACTGTCTTGAACTGTGTAAGTTTTAGTTCTAGGGAGAAAAAGATGACAGGAAGGGATGGAAAGGGAATTAATAAAAAGGGGCTGTATAAGTCAAAGAGGGCTTGAAGTGAAGGTGGTGCAGCAGAAGGATGCTAAGGCAGTCATGGACTGCGGCACATGACACAGCCAAGGGAGCTGGGTTTTTTCGGCACGTAGAAGAGGACACTAATGGGGAGAATAGGTACAATCTTCCACTGCCTTGGACTGAGACTTCCAGGTGTCTCTCCCCACCTACATTATTTCATAACTCCAAGAAAATCAGGCCACAGCGCAATCTTGTGTGAAGGTAAAAGAGACAGACAGAGAAGTTCATAAGATACATTCAGTAGCAAAGTAGGCATGAAATGGGAAGGGAGCTGCATGAATGAGAAAACTCCACATCAGAATAGCTTACATCATACCACAGGCCATTCCATCAGCTGAAGTGGCCATACAGCGCTTACCATCTCTGGTAGCTGTCTTGTCCAGCTTCTCAAGGAAGAATTGGCGTCTTTTCTCTTTGCCAGCTAAGCCATAAGCATACGCAAAGAGTGCCTGGTTATACATGTTGTGGACCCCATTGCCAAATGCAGTCTCCAAACAGTTCATGCCACTCTGGACGACAGGATGCTAGTAATGCAAAACAGAGTTGGGTGGTCAGGTACTTGCATTTGTGTCTCTGCTTCTCTTTAAATACTTCCATTACTGCTTAAGCTGCCATTACTGACCCTCCAAGCTAAAAATATACACGATCCATGGCACACTGTAGTGTGTATCCTGTCAAAAATGCCCTGCCAGTGGTGCTGCCTTCTTTCTGCATTTATTTAGAGGCAGCGTGGCCGGACTAGAAGAGCACTGGTTCTTTTCCTGACTTGCAAGATGATCTTATGCAGGTGAATCTTTTATTTCTTGGTTGCTTTATCTGTGAAATGTGGATGATTTTTGCAGAACTACATAAAGTGTATTGAGACCTCATAATGAAGCAGGCTGTCTCAGATGGGTGTTATTACTCATTTGCTAGTTATAGCTTTCAAGATAACTCTTCACCCCTTTTAGCCTTACAGACTATCTCTGTGAGCTCTGCTTCATCTCAGACATCACCAGCACACTACTATGTCCTGTCTCTGCAGCTTCACTTACAGATGTGGCACCGGATTTTGGAGCTTCTTATGAAGATATTGGGAACTAAATTTATATTGCTGAAGAACTATTTGATTCTGCACAATGTTTTTATCCTGCCACTCCCAGGATACCCTACCGCACAGTATCTGAGGAACGTGCAAAACTCAGCATGCCTAGAACATATTTGTCAGATTGGGAACAACTTTCAGCTTCCCTGTTTTACAAAGCACTGAAAAATCGGGGAGGGGGGGAACCAAACCAGGGTCTCAAGGTATGCAGGAGGTGTATTACAGGGAACAGGACTTGGCTCTCATTCCTCCATGCCTAGCAAGTATTACCAACCAGCAGCTCATGGTTTTCTTGCATTATTAACAATTACGTAGGGAAATGGAAACACAGCTGCTTTGATCTGAGAGATCCATAGAGAGACAAGGACAGATACAGTTTATAGGACTGAAGATTTGGATAGCTGGAACTTTGGACTGGGAAATTCAGAGAAAATTCCAAACTGGACTCTGGATGGGCAAATTCAGTTTTGATTTTGCACCTATGTCGACTACCATTGTTTAATACAACTGGATTCCTCGGGGATTTTTCAAATTAATCCATAGGACTGGATATGTAACTGATTTGTAACACTCATTAAATACTTATGGCAACTGCAAGGCTCTGGAAGCAGATTTCCTCAGCTGACCCTATGGTCCTACCATCAGTATTTACTACATTGTTAAAGAATACGGATGCGAGGACTATGACTTGTGCACTGTTTGACAAATGACTGATTGGACTTATAGGGCATAACAGCACCAAATACCTACTGCAGCAGTGTGTCCAGCCTCCAGCAACGCTGCCACAACATAGGCTGTGAGTGAGTATTCACCTTCTTCTCCACCCTGAAGAAAACACAAGCAAAGAACAGGTCAGTACAGTTGTCTGAAAGACACAAACCAGGAATTAATTCATAGTTCAGATACCAGTTAGATTTGAGGCCAGAATTAATTTCTGTCTCCCTGTGTGTACAAGAACAAGAAAGATCAAGTTCAATCAGGATAAAGCCAAAGTTATTTCATGCATTTTCTTGGTTTTTGCACATATGCAATAAAGGACATTATAGCGTGTGGCTGAACATATAATGCAGTGGTGGAAAATAAAAACTGAGTTTTCTGGCTCAGAAAGTTGTACTTGTTTCTACCTCATCATCACTAACAGGTGTAAGAATTGTTCCCTGCTTGTATATGAGAGACACGAGAGAATAGTACTGGGAAGAGTAAGGGTGCGGTGATAAGCTTCTGTCTGGCAGAAATGACCCAAACCAATCCCAATGCCAGGACGGGAAGTTTGGGACTATACTTGTCTCAGTTACCTTCAAAGCATTGTTGAAATGTGACCCAGTATTTTCAAAGCAGCCATCTGACTTCTGCTTGCTTGCCAGCCAGATCAAACTTTGAGACTGGACATTGTCATCAATGTAGATGTAGCGACTGGCTTGTGCAAATGATTTGTACACAAAGGCAGTGAGCCTGCAGGTAAACAAGAAACAGGAAGCAGGTAAGGTGTGAACAAGACTAAGAAGATTTACCAGCAACTGGATATGCATAGAAAATGACATACAATTAACTCCATAATGTCTGAGGTAATAGAAATAAGTGTCTTGTAAGTTTTAAATAAATAAGGTAGTTAAAATCCTTGTATTAAAAACTGACCTGAGGTTTCTCCATTACTGTGCTAAAACCATTTTTTCAGAGCAGGGGTAAAGTATAGGCAGAGCTTGATGCTTGATGACAGTCAACTGTAATCTTAATAAAATTCTGAAATAAACTAGGTGGGAAGGAAGCACTGGAAGTCTCCAGTCCAACGACCTGTTTAAACCAGGGCCAACTTTAAACTCTGTCAGGTTGCTCAGCCTCTTGTCTGATCACATTGTGAAAATCTCCAGGGATAGAGACATCCACACCCTCTCTGGGCATTTGTCTCAGTGCTGCAGCCTTCTCCTGGGGAAGATATTTATTTTTCCTTCTACCCGGTTGGAGTTTCCCCTGTTGCAACCTGAGACGAACTCTTGTCTTTACTCTGTGCACCCCTGACAGGAGTCTGACTCTGTCTTTTCTCCAGTCCCCATCTAGGTAGTGGAAGGATTTACCCAAGTTCCCCAGTAGCCTCCTCTTCTATAGGCTGAACAAACACAGTTCCTTCAGCCTCCCCTTGAACATTATATACTCCATCCCCCAATCACATCATCCTTTTGTTGCATCCTCTTCAGTTGATTAGTCTCCTCTACACTAGAGGATCCAAATTAATTGAGCTGTGTCCATTCAGTCTATTAAAAATAAGAATCACTTAATACTTTGGTGATTTTTCAAAGCCTAGATTTCCTGCGCTAGGGAAACAGGCAGTGTCATCACTTACCATACACTCCCTTCCCCATCTCGTGTCCCAAAGGAGCTATAGGATCCATCCCAGTGTTTGTATGACAGCTGTTTTTGGTACCCTGAAACACAACAAAGAAGACATATTTTCTAATCACAGAAAAGGCCTAGCTCTGCTGTTTCTCCAAGCGAAGCAGTAAGACTTTTGGATTTATTATTAAGTAGTGTATGTCTTGTGAATAATGTCAGCCACTATGAATTCTAGCTGCTTTTGCTTTGGGAAGTATGACAAGCTTCTTTGGGGTGCCGTCATTGCCTGCTCTATGCAATAAAAGGGGTGCCAGGATTCAGAGATCAGTGTTCACCATGTAGAACTTGAGAGTTCAGTGCACACAATCACAATATTAGATGGAAGAATGTGAAAGCCTCTCACCTGTGGATAAATACCCAGTACCCTTGAGCCTAGTCTCTTCAGTCAGCTGCCCAGTCTTATTCAGATAATCCAAGGCATAGATGTTGGGTGTGAACAAGGCCATGTTCTGTTCTCCGCAGCCATAAGGCATATGGAGGAGGTTCTCCATGTTCCTCAGGGCTGTACCCAAAATGTCTCCTGAAGAAGGAAAGAGATAAGAGGTCAGTTGAGTTCAAACATGATTTTATTACGCAGCTTTATACATTGCTTGATATTGCCTTATTATGAACCCAAGAGCAATGACTAGTATAGCTTAATCAGAGTAACCAAAGACACAGCTTAGATGAAAGGCTGAAATGCCCCCATTTTATATTTTTTATTTGGATGCTGGACACCTGGGACAAACTAAGAATTTGAGAAAAATCTGAGCACCAATACTGGCTGGCATGGGTTCTGAGAAACAGCGATGAACCCTTAGAAGGGTTAGACTTCCCTGCCCTTTACAACCTGCTTTCTGGTTTGTGTGTTCATGTGTGGGGTATGACGCTGATGGGTTACACAGGCTGTATTGCACACCTCACACTGACCCAGGCAAAACAACTGTGTTTAGAAAACAATCTGGGTTCAGAACCTCAGAAAATTCTCACTGAAGAGAACAGTCAGTCTTAACAATGACTTTAAGTCTTATTTCATGGGAACTTAGGTCTGACAAACATCTTTCATTACGCAGAAACATAAGTTTGAAATTATGGAGTCAGCAAAGTTCTGAAGTCTTCTTTCCAAGAAACAAAAATAACATTTTTTTTCACAGAAGCCTGCCTTATCTTACTTTTCAGTGGAATTAACTGTTTTACTATGTAGAACAGGATATACTAATGCAGCAGTTATAATCTGAAATGCAATGAAAGTTGAAATAATTTGATGATTTTGTCCTCTTTTGATATGAGAGAATTCTGAGCAACTTTTGTCTTTCACTTCCATTTTGCAAAGTAGGAAACGTTTCCTCTAAAATCAGGATTAAGTATTTCCTCAACTTTACATTAGTTTGGCACAGATATACGTGATGGCACTTGGTGCAGCGCCAGAGAAATGCCATTTACTTTTGGCTTTAGTCTTAGTACTAAACTTACCAATGACAGAAAAATAAGCTCTGGCTGATCCCTGCACTAGGTTTCTTGGCAGGCTGAGAGACACTGGTTCAGAAAATGTTATGCCTGATGAGAAAATGTAAGAACAAGAATTATTAAGATCATCTTTTTCCAGAAGCCTTCACTTTGTATGCATTACTACAGTGACTGCTACGGTCTGCAGTCTGGGTAAAGAAAATGCTGCAGAGGCTTGCCCAATGAGTCAAAGGTATCTCGGAAAATCCTGAATTGAAGCCCAGCACCTTGACCCCGAGACCCTCTTTCTTCCCCTGGAAGGGCCTCTGGTTTTGTAGGACAAAACCTACCGGACAGTGATGCAGTTCCACTGACACCACGGAATGAAAGAATGAAGTTGCCTTACCTTTTGTACAGACGAGGGAGCTCTGAGTCAATTCCTTTTTAATACCTTCAGGCTGTTTGTTTGCAGGGAAGTGGTCAGAAAGAGGAAGAAAAAGTGTAGAAAATCACCATGAAACCGTGACTATTTAATAGCGGAAAACAGCATGCGGATGTGGCTATCCAAACGGTGCACCCCTTGCACCCAGTCCTACGCTATCTCCACTAGAATACTTCTTGGCCCATGGCTCCCTCTTTCTTTTATCCAACACCCTGTCCAGAGTACATTCCTTCTTAGAAAGCAGTTATAAAATAGACATTTCCAGCCTCTGAGAGGGACTCTGTCCAACTAATACTATGCAGCTGCTGCCTTATGATGCTCAGGATACATTATTTTCCTCTTATATCTGCCCTCCAACCCCCTCCCCAGTGTTAGAGTCACAGGCTAAAGACACTTATAGGTAAGGTGTGGAATCTCCTCCCTTCTGGCTACATCTCTGCTGACATCTGTGGGGTGTCAGGGCATATATGCTTGTGGTCGCAGGAAGAAGACAGTGGCAGGAGGACAGTGGATGTGATTTACACTCTCATTTCACGTGGAGAAGCCTACTGTACACAGCTCCGTGTGTGTCAGCTGCCTCGCCTCCTCACACTAGCTAACTGCTTCTAAGCCACAGCTGCAGGAATTGCAGTTTCCATAAGGCAGAAAGCACATGCGGATTTACTACTGTACCTCAACAAGGAGGGTTTGAATCAGGGTGTCCCTGCGAATTGTCTCCTCTTCTGGGGATGTGCTGTTTCCAGTACCTCTGGTATTCAGTTTGGCCTCAGCAGTAACTGTGAATTTCACCTCACCTGAAAAGCCACCCACCACCCCAAGAAAAGAAAGTTATCTTCAACGTCTGCAGTTACCCCTGGTCTTCACTGACTCTCCCAGCCTGACGGACTGCTGAGGAATGTATTCTCTCTGAAGGTAGCTCAGCTCAGTAGAAACACATTTCATATAGGCTCCACATCTGTCTGCTAGTGGCAAGGAGTGGTTGCCTGAGGCCCTAGCATGAGGAGCAAAACGGGGGCGATCCTGGCCAAAAAGCTGACGGTACTATCAGTTTCCACCTCTTCTTAGCCTTGGGCTGAGTTTTCTCTGGCCTAGGGCAATGTTGCAATAGTTATAGCTCTGCTGCCTCTCTCCTTCAGATGGAATTTGTTGGCTGAGGGACAACACTGAGGAGTAGCCTCAGTGCTGCTGCAGCACTGAGAAGCAACCCTGAAGGGGGCAGCTTTGCAGGTGTTGCTCACTTCACCCCTGCAATCATTGCAAACTGGAAATCCAAAGGAGTTTTTTACTTGGAACAAAATGCATTATTATCAGAGTTACCAGGGGGAGGCAGCAGCTTTCTTTTTTTTCAGCTCTGGAGTATTATTTTGCTGCGTATCCCATTTTCATCTCACTATAACTTTGCATCTTTCTCAGTGAGTTTGAAGAAATTAGTCATACCGACTACAGGGTTTTAGAAACCACCTTTTAAAGCAAAGGTCCACCTGTGGTTCATTTTGAGAAGAGTCTTTGCTAATGAAAAGTTTTTCTTTCTTCATCTTCTGGGGCACCTAAACACGCAAGCCATTGTAATTGCTTCTTTTAAAAAACAATGTTGACATGACGGCAGTGTGAATTAACACAGCTGTAAAATCGGGGAGGAGCAATGTCCTTTTGCCCATTGAGAATCCAGTCCAAAATTAGTAGCAAGTTTTATTCTCACTGAATAGAGTTGGTTAAGTGCAAAACTGTCAGCTGAATGATCGCAGGTACATGAAATCCTGCCAGTATTTCATACATAATGTGGCAAGTGAAGAGTTCTTCCTAAAACAGACAGGAAATGGACTACCGAAACTAGAAGAGGTAAAACGCTGAAATAATTCATTGCTCATTCAGTGCATCTAAGGAAAGTATAGCAGAGGTCGAATACTAAATTTGTGGAGCAATTAGTGGAGCTGTCCAGAACTGCCTGCCCTGTGGATTATTGATTCTGCATTAAATGCTGGGAGTGACAGAGGCAGAAAGATCAAAAGGGGTATATCAAGGTGATGAAAAGACAAACCTACCAAGTTTGTGAGGGCTAACAGCCCAAATATACGTTTTTCTTTCATTGGCACACACCCTTGCTGTGTTGCCCTCTGGTGAAAGGATTTCTGCCTTGTAGTCACCCGATGTTGCCAGTACAGCACTGATCTGAGACAAAGAAAGAAGGAGAAAGATTACAAATTAAGCAGGCTGCTCCTGAAGTCAGGCTGCAGGGCAAGAGAGACTTGCTGGAGAAGCTATTTGTCATCTGAATCTGTGGGATGGTACCAGGACAGAAGGATGGAGCATTTCTCTGGGGAAGCGGCAAGCCTGTCTCTTTTCTGCCCACTGTTAGTGTCTGTTTTTGACAGAAGTATACGAAGGTGTCTGTGCTCATTAGTGGAGTCTTCTTATGAGTTACTGCTACATACCACATACTCAGTATGCATTGTGTTTTGCACAGCACTGTACCCATACACTCTGCTCAAATTCCTCCTTCAGGAGCAAAATGAAGAACTAAATTATGTACAGATGAGGAGCAAGTTCTTACCTTCCATGGACCAGCCACAGTGATCATCAGCCACATTTCCCTAATGTTATGACACGGGGGGGTGGGGGTGGGGGTGTCCAGGGAGAAAGGGTGGGAGAGTAATGTGTCAGGCTAAAGCGTAAGTTAAACACTTATTTCTGCATTTCTGATGCCTGATGCAGGAGAACGTTGGGATCTCTGGGAAAAAGACAAGCCATATAGGAAGTAAAGGGGAACTTGATATACCTGGATGCATTTGTTGAGGTAGTTGAAGACGTTGGCTATTAAATTAAATTTTTCCCCTCGAATGACAGAGTATGGCAAGGTGAGGTCCACAAAGAATGGTTGGAATGCTGTCAGTGAAACAGGTGAGGAGATGCCAAATCCAGCATCATCCTGCACGCAGAAAGCACTGGCTTTCCATTCTGTGATGGTGTCAGGAATGCTGTAAAAGACATTGACTTCTCCCCTGGAACTGAGGAAAATAAGAAAAACAGAATGAGAAATTATCTTTGGCATTTTCAACACAAATTATAGAACAGGCTCCCTGCTTGAGTTAGTACTTCTGTTTTCATCTCACTTTCTGCAAGATACATCTTCATATTTTAAAAAATATTATAAAGCTGGAAGTAAAGATGAAGGTGCTGGTGAACTACATGGTAAAAAGCGCTGGGCTGGGAAGAATACTCAACTTTTTAAATTCAGAAATACCATTTCTTTAAATACCATCTCACCCAAACATACAGATTAGAACCAATAAATTCGGATTAATGTTCTAGAACAACCCCCAGATGCATAGTTAAGATGGAGATATTCTCATTGTAGATGCTATGATAGCCTGGAAAGAAAAACAAAAAACCCTGCGTTTTCTGCTGCTGAATTAAAAAAAAAAAATATTAAAAAAAAACAAGTTTTGTTCCTGCTCTCTCTTGAACAAATACTCTTATTTTACTCTTAGCCCTTATTCTTTCTCCCCATCAGAAAGATAGGGGCAGAGCACAGAGCAGATGACATTCACTGTTCAGGTACGTTTGACACTGCATACAAGTTTGGGAGCTCAACACTCATTGAGCGATATGGGAAAAGGAGATCTGCACCTACAAAGCAGTCGTATGTTCCATGGCTTCTTCCCAGAATTCATTTTGGCAACATGTACCAACTCAAAGATCTACGTGAGAGCTAAGAAGTGAAGCTAAAAATACTCACTCAGTATGAACCAGATCCCAAATCCAGGTCTCGGGGAAAAATTTCCGAACAGTGTTAACACCACCCCCAGCAAGAATCCTTGACTCATCTAGAAGATTGTGCATGGTTAAAGTATAATATTAGAGAGGTCAGGCCAGAAGAACCTGAACTGCTGTCAGGCATGCTCAGCACCATAAATGAACACTAGGTATTCCATCTGAGCTTTTTCCCATTCTTTTTCACATAAAAAAGGAAAATTCTAACAGATGTAGGGTACGAGAAGAAACAGTTCCTCATATATTCTCTTTTCCCATGGGAAAATACTAGAAAAATTAGCTATTTCACAAGACATTTCACTTTATTTCATACTGAAAGGTCTCATCATCCAGTTAGAAAGGCACGTTCCCTGTCCTCTACCACTAGCTCTCTTTGATTTGCAAATGGGGAACAGCAGCCAGTATTGTCACCAAAGCTTATAATTCTTTACAAACCTCCCTGAGAACTCAGCCATTTTTACCCTGCTCAGTAGTTAAAAGTGGTGCTGAATATCCAGTCTATTGGAAAACTGCTTTTGTTCATCTAGTCAAACTACAGGTCTAATATGAGGAATCATTTAGCACGGAGGTACCTCAGATTTCCTAGACATATAATGGAAATAACAATACTTTCTTATTTTGCTGGACTTAGGATCATATAACGACAGAATCATTGAAAGAAAATCTAAGTTGGACGGAACCTCCAGAGTTCTCTAGTGCAATCTCCCTGAAGTAGGACTAACTTCAAAGTCAGCTCATGTTGCTCAAGGGTCTTGTCCAGCTCAGTTTTGAAAACCTGCAGCAACGGAGATTCCAAAACCTTCTGGAGAACCTATTCCAGCGGAGCACAGCTCTCATGGGGAAGAACTTTTCCTAGTGTTGAACAGCAATTTTCCTTGTGGCAACTTATGACTGCTACTTTTGCTCATTTGCTGAGCAATCTGACTTGCAGAAAGATAACTGTAACTCCTGCTGATCTATTAATGCTTTGGAGACTATGTGCTAAGGATGTTAAGTGCAGCGTGAACTCTAAACATTGGGAATTGACATTATTTTTCTGCACTGGCAATTCCTTTTAAATACTTAATTGAATTGTGATTTGGTGAAAGGTTCTGACCTGGAAAACCCTGAAAAAGTAATATCAGTTTATGAAAGAAGTAGCATCCCAGAGTTCCCTGTCTTTTCTGTATGCACCCTGTACCTACGTGAGAGAGAATTGACTCTACTGCAAGGACTGTCAGAAAGAGATTACTAGAGGCAAATTGGGATGCATAAACCTATTCCCCCCAAAACCCTCAACCTGCTTATTTTATGCAGGCAACAGTTTTGAAGACCGGGCAGACTGGAAGTGGAGATACAGTATGAACTTTCCTTTACCTATGCCATAGACATTGACAGGGGTGAAACCATGTTCCAAATAGGCTGGGTAATCTTCCATATCTGATTTGTCTTCATTGCACAGAACTGGCTTCCGTAGCACAGAATTGGTGAAAACCTTCAGGCCCATATCCTGAATGTGAAAGAATCAATCATGTCTCACTCAGGGCATGCGTTAGCCACCAGCACGTGCCTCTTCTCCCACCTGGGTTATCATAGCTCATCTCTCTCCTCCCTCCTCACATGCCACCCTTTCAACCCTGAAAGTCACAACTCTTCCACTCTGAGCTCTATGTCTTTCTTATGGAGCAGTGACACCTGGCGTTCTGTGAAGAGCTGTAATGACAGGGCTTGTGTTAGGTCTTAAGCCATGGGACCAGCAGGGAGTGGAGGCAAGTGCATCAGGAACTAAGCGGCCTGCATCACGGACTCGGATCTTTGCTAGGAATTCTCAGATCTTTACTAGGAATGCCTGAGGTCATGAGCCAAGGCCATGGTCCAGCTTAGGACATACCTACTCAATCATGGGCAGGATCCCAGCGAACATACCTAAGAGTGACTTGCAGTCTTCCTGAGGAGCAGCAACTGAGTAGGATGAGAAGGCAGAAACTAGGTGATCAGAGACAGAATCAGAATCAACTGCCTGCTCTTAGCACTGAGAACCACCACCTGAGAAAGTTTAATGCTAATGTGCATTCTGGAATACTGCCCACTTACAGAACCACACAGAGCACGTACCCTGAAAATCCTGTAGACATCACCATCACGACTGACATTCACAGCTTCATAGTACAAGCCATCAAAAAAGGTGGTTTTGATTGGAGTACACCTCTCTGGCTTGTCATCTTCCAGGTTGAGGCCATTGTAATAATAGCCATATAAATCACTCACACGAAGTTGGTAGTACACCTGGGAGGTGAGGATGACTAGTGTAAGCACAAGGAAAGTCCCAGGCAGGTGCAAAATTACATATATTCAAAGCTTATGGTGGCCCCTGAGCAATCCCATAGACTGGTGGGTTTGCCTGGTGATGCCTACCAGGAGACGAATAAGAAAGTTGGCTGGTGATACGCAAGAAGGACTGCACTCTACCCACCTCCTTCTGAGCCACAATGGCTTTGTGGGGTGAACTTGAGCAAAAAGCATGGAGATATACTCCTGAGTTATGCAGAGAGGAGGCTGGAGTCCAGCAAGATACTAGGTGACATGTACCGCTTTTGTTCTGAGCCCAAGGCCTATTTGAGTCATAGAATGAGATTTTGACATAATCTTTCCCCAGGAGGAACTCTGCTTTCAAGGATTTACATTAGGCATATTCTTAGGACATGTCTTACACTTCCATGTTTACCAAAAGTAAATGTTCCACTATCAAATTCTGTCTTTCAAGTGTATAAGCCATAGAGCTTTCTTCAATCAGTGAGACTGAGTCTGTTTCCAAGGGAAAAATGGTAATTGGAATGTCATTCTGGATGTCACTATGTCAAAAGAGCACAGGCCTGGGGACGTGGCTTACGCTCTCAGCAGATAACTCTCGCTCAGGCTGAAGAAGAAGGACACTCTGATCTACAGCTCTCAGGGCACAGTAGGAGTTGTCAGCAGCTTCAAGGTGGAGACCAACTTTAGAGCCAGGGAGACCCTGCTCTTCAGAGAACTCAAGCTGGACCTGGAAATTAATAAATCCAAGACAACCACACAGAAATGAGGAGAATCAGCTTGGCATATAGATCTAAATCTCACCTTCCACCAGCACTCAGTCTACTCTCTGTGGGGCAAAGGCCCTACTGCTACTTGGCCCTTCTGAATGCCACTTGTGTAAAAATCCACAACCTAGTCACCTCCCTTTCTCCGCTCCATTGAGAATTTAGTTTGAGTTCAAGCATACGTGTTAATTCCAGGGACAGGTCCTCATGTTCACAGGCACATCTGTACCTTTTCCGTTCCTAAAGGTCATCCCTAGTGCAAGGCTCTTGATGAAGTCATTCCCCAAATGTTCTTTCAGCAAAAGCCAGCTGATAGGAAATAAAAGTTTTTACCTTGTTTTTGAAGCATACATCGCTGCGTATCCATGAACTGTCAGCCACTATCTCCCCATGAGGATGCACTGTGTAGAGCAACAGCCTGGCGCTGGGGGCAAGCTTCTCAGTGACAGTTAGTGTGATGGAGAATGCACCTCTGGGAGCTGTGGAAGTAACATGAAACAATGGAGAAGTAGCCAATAAAAGAGATTAGACAAACCTCAACTTTGGTGGAAGGACCACACATTTATCCATAACATACCAGCACCTTTAAAAATAGAGAAGTTGGAAATTGGAAGATTCGTCTTGCAGAGGCTGAGGAACAGCTCCCATCAGCAAGAAAACAAAGTGAAGGATGATGAGAGCAGGGTGCTTTAGAGAGACTTTGAGATGAGTTGAAGTTGGGCCTAGGGCTGGAGCATAGGGAAATCTGTGCATGATTTCTATGAGAAGAGTGAAACACTGCTTTTGGGTCTCAAACCTAGAACTTCCTACACCAGAGGAGATAGGCCAGTCTCCTGAGCTAAGGGACAGCTCTCTTAACAGAAGAAATATGAAGTTCTTATCTACATGGATGACAACTGCTAGAGTAGGGACAGGAAATTTAGCTTTCACATAGGTTTTGGTGAGTCAAACTCTATTACACACCTTGGTATTAGCCCCCAATATTAAGGAAAAACCACATGGCTTCAAGCTGATTTAATGAAGGGAAAATTATGTGACATAGCTGTCCTTTGATGAATGGGATGCCTTTCCCTAAACCATAAGGGAACCTATACTGTGCAGCCATAGTGCACATATACCCAGAGAAAGACCAAAGATAGCAAATACCAAGCAACAAATCCAATATGAGGAGTGAGGCTTACTTAAGGCACCTACTGAAGACTGGAAATAGACCAGGTTCTGCAAGAAAAGATATTTCTAACAATGAAAGAACAAAGTTAATTTTGTTGTGATTGGTAGGATCATTGTCACTTGTGGGTAACTGGAGACTTCTGAAAATACAATGAATTCCAAGCAGTTAACTGCTAAATATCCCTGTCAGATGGAACACCTACTATTTCAAACTTCAGAAAGTTTTAGCCTTCTAATTGGTGAAGTCTTGGATGTCACAGAGTAAGTGTGAAACTGCAAATACTCATTGGCAAGAAATAAAACTGAATAAGGTTACATTCCTTGGTGTCTGATCACAACGAAGTTTTCATGTTTCAACAAACAAGATCAATTTGATTAAGATATGGGAGAATTGGCTAGATGCTGCAGCAAAAGGAAATGATACTGCGTGCTGACAGGTCATTGTGTTTAAAAACTAGTACATGATTTAGCTGCAGTTCTCAGTTTTCATCCCTTCTTATAAAACTTAAAAATGCTCTGGTGCTTGGAATGATGCTCTGAAGTACAAGTAAGTAATATGGCCTAGAACTTACCACGAGAGATGCTGACTTGCTTCTGGCCACTGAGAACAATTTTTCCTTTTGTCATTACCTGGTCATAGAAAAAAACTCATGAGACAGGATCAAAAGCACCTCCTCCCTTCCCCCATGAAATCATTGATTCTGAGTAGCGTTCTGAGAGGGTTCAAAGGCCATCAAGTCAAGCTGTGATCTGTAACCACTGTCTGGCCTGGATATTTCTGCCTTATATGGTCTTCAACAGAAGGTAAAAGAAAAGAGGTGCTTGAGTCAAGGTAGGACTTACCACATAGTAGAAGTTTGTGTGCCTGGCATTCCTGTACCCCTCTCTGTTCAGGACATAGTGAACATTGATCGTTCTCTGCTGGCCACAACTGAGCTTCTCCTTCACTGGCTCGATTTTCACAAAGCTGTTGGTCCGTGAGTAGAAACGCCTGACAAAGAATAAGGCTTGCAGCTCATTATCATTCCTCCAGGTGAAGAAGTCTGCACAGTCATCTGGTGCCTGCCTGACCTATGAAGCAGAAAAGTCATACATGGAGAATCAACAAAGTGGAATATAAAAAATGGCAGGGAGGTGAGAGGCAAAGTCATCTTCCCTCTAAAATATTCTATTGGGAAGCTGATATTTTGGAGCTGCTTAAGCCAAAAGCAAGAGATGTGACAAATTTATACTTCATGCGTCCAGAGTGGGGGGACTGTAGATACCTTAAAGTATCCAGACACCTATGGCACACTGCAGTAGGGAGGATATTTCAGATTCTTGCAGGATTGGAGCAAGTTGTGAATTGGAATGGCACTGTTTTCGAACAGCCGCCTTTTTCTCAGCTTTTCCCATCACACCAGAGAAAAAGTATGAGAACACGAGAAGCAAATCTGATGGTAACAGGCATGAGTGTCTGTCAGCAGAAACTCAGGGAAGCAGGCAGAAGCAGGGAAAGAGCCTGGCGTGCATCCAGACTGGGTGGGGAAGGCAGGGCACCCTGTAAGGTAGGTCCTCTAGCACACAGATTGAAGAGACGGAAGGTGGCTGTAGAAAAGGCTTCTGAGTGGTGCAAAAAGTAGGGAGGTGCTGAAGATCACTGCAGCACCCAAACACTCCTAGAGTGCAGTCTGCCACTCCTCAGACACTGGTGCTTTCTGATACTAATTTCACAAAGGTTGCAGGTGTTGGTGGACTGACTGCCTACTTTCTTCAACTGAAACAATCCTGCCAGCACCCACCGATTGTTTCTAATCCCTCTCTCCAATGAAGGATTTTTTTCAGGAATTAGACTGAAGCCCATATTTACTTACTCTTAGTTTAAAACTGGGATTAAAGAAGTTGGACGTGTTGATGGAAAAAGCAGCAGTGCCATTCTTGTCAGTGGTATAGTTGGCCAGGTATTCTTCATTGAGGTCCAGCAGGACAGTCCTGTTAGCCACAGGCTTGCCATCCACATTCATCACAGCGATCTGAACACAAGGAAGAAAAAACTCCAAAAGAATGGGGAATCCTCTGCTCACCAGAGGATGCTCACTTAAGCACTGAGGACAACTGCAGGGAGTAGAAATCAAGAGTGAAATGTATTTAACAGGCAAATGCTCCTCAATATCTTGAAGGAGCTGGAGTTCTGTGACAGACATAGACCGGCAATTCCTATCAGTGCAAGGACAAACTATATGTCACAGAGGGAGAAGGAATTGTTTATATACACGATCTCTTATAAAAGATTCTTTTAATGAAAGGTCCTCTGTTTCTTTTCAGTGACCATTAGTTCAGTCCACCATCGCATAAGTTAAAAACTATTGAGTGAGAGATGACGGTTTAAATTCTTACCTCATGCTCTCCCCCCCGAACAAATAGAAACAGAGGGACTCCAGAGCACACAGTCTTTGGAAGGCACTGATTAACAACCCTAAAGCAGATGACTTCATGGCTGCAGGTAACCTGTGGAGCTCAGCAGCACCTCCCAGTTCCTGGATATTTGTGCATACATTCTATCTCTATTGCATATCAGGATGATGCTGTATGGCTTATCCTCCTTTCTGTACCTGGATTTATCCTGCATATGCAGATTGGTAAGAATATGGAATGTACTCCAACACCTATATGGCTTTAGGTAAACATCCCTGGGACTGCGTGATGTGATGCAGGGTAAATTCTACCTTCAGTTTAGGCACAGCTGTTGCTGAAGAAGTTTCTTCCCCACTT
Organism: Phalacrocorax carbo; assembly: GCF_963921805.1. Lineage (NCBI taxonomy): Eukaryota > Metazoa > Chordata > Aves > Suliformes > Phalacrocoracidae > Phalacrocorax > Phalacrocorax carbo. The sequence continues at coordinate 83,585,004 of NC_087513.1, read as the reverse complement.
ATATGATCTTTCATTCACCCACCTTTCAGGCATTCCCTAATTACGCAGAAGAGAGACCCTAACACTCCAGGTACAACATAATTTTTCTCTAGGAGCATCTGACATAATGAGAGAACTACACAGCAGTCATTGTCGTGCATCATTATCACAGGACTTTGTCACCACAGAGTTAGGGGACATCCACAAATGGGGCAACACAGGGATCATCATGCTAGACCTCAATAAGGTTTGATCTAAATGTATCCTCTCAGGTACCCACCTCACCATAGTAAGGAATTCCCCTCTTGTAATAGATATCCATATTCTTGAATATCACTCTGTCATTTTCTTCGTTGACTGCAACATAGTCATAGCCTTTCATCTGGATACCTGTGAGACACACCCAGTATAAAGGAGAGGAAACAGAAATGAGACATGGGCAGAAAACCCTTTCTTTTGAAAACCTATATGGAGCAGTGATGCTCTGGAGGGAGAGCTACCAAAAAAAAAAAAAAAAGGTGTGATTGTCGGTTGTGTGCTGCACAGACTAGGATCCAGGAGATTTCTCTCAGAAAGTATCACCTATTAGCTTTAATCAGATACACCCAAACTCCACTTGTCTCATACCTGTCCCATTTTCAGTGACGGTGCTTTCTACCTTGAGGCTGGTATACATCCTCGCATAGTTGCGGTAGAGCTGGAATGTTTTGGTGGAGATGACAGCGTTGAGGCAGCCATCCTTCTCTAGCTGAAGAAGAAGCACAAAGTAGAAAGCCATTTTTCTCAAGGTCTGGAAAATTGCTCCTGAATTTGTATTAGTGGGTCTCTGAAGAGCTTCATGCCTCGGCTCATATCTGCAGCTCCTACTTTCTACTCACTCCACTTCTACCTTAAATTTCTCACTCCCTGTCTCCTTCCCAGATAATTGTTTCAATTTCATCTACCCTTGCACCTGGAAACCTCTGTCCTCATTCCCCCTGATCCTCTCGATTCTCATGTCCCTTCTCAAACCCATCTTGCATGATGCCTGGCCTCTATGACACTTTGAGTCTGATCTAGTGGAGAAATTAATCATTAGTTTAATATTAAGTCTCTCAAAGATTCCTAGTATAGATTGGCTGATTACGCTTGTTAAGAACACAGCTCCAGTGTTTTAGGAATGATCACAAATTTATAGTTTCATAAGCTTCCCTCCCTCCTACTGCCTCTTTCTGAGGAAAAACCAGTTTCCTAATAAGTTTATTGGTTAAAAACTACCTTCATAGTCTTTCATCATTGCCTGTGAGATAGTGAGAAAAAACATGCCTCTGGGATTGTCTCTCTGGTGGTCCCCAGGAAGTGAATGAGGCCACCAAACACTGTGCTACATGTTGGGCAATAAAGCTGACAGGGAAGAAAGGCCTTGTCATGTTTCATACCAGTCCAGTGACAGCTGTGCAGGTTTCTTTCTGGTTTTGCTCACATCGTGGACTATAAAAGTTCTGCTGGCACACACTGACTTGGGCATTCCCTTGCACCGGCTGGCCATAAGTGTACCTAGGAGAGGAAAAGACACAAGAACCCAATCAAGTGCACATAGCATGAAATCTACAAAGACTGCATAGCAGTACAGACTCTCAACCCGTCAGGAGTGCCCAGAGCACAGACAGAACAGCTGAGAAACAGGACCAGTTAGCCCTAGCAGAATTCCCTTCAACTAATATTAGGCTCTTTCTGGCATCTTGTTAAAAAAGCCTGCTTTACCATCACCTTGGTGTAGTCATTCTTCAAGGTCTGAAGCTGGAAAGTAGTGCTGGGCTCCCTGCTGCTTGCTTTTTCTCATTAGCGCCTCATGCAAAGCAGGTCATATTTGCAGAAAGATCCCTATTCACCCTTTTAGGTCATGTGGCCCTGCCCTTTGGCAGTGCCACAGCCAGCAATCTTAATCATAGACTCTTCTTCTTTACTATAATAACAAAAAAAACAACAGCTAGCAAGTAGCTCTAGACTCTCCCAGTTCTAATTCTGCTATGTAGTGGGAGGAGGGTTATCATATTTCATGTCATGGAAGTCATAGCTAAAGGAATTGATCTAACCCATACTCTGAATCAGCAGCAGGGTCCCTGCTTCCCAGCATGACACACCATTCTCTATCCCATGTTTCTTGTGTACAAATTTGTTGTCCTCAGACCTGATACTTACGAAGCACAAACATTCACCTTGACTTCTTCATCAAAGAAAGAGATCCTCTTTGGCACACTGGTTGTCACTTCAAATTTTGGCAGCACTGGGAAAGCAATGTGAATAGGACTGCTGAGCAGTTGCATGCTATAGGCAGGTGTGTGTGAAAGACAGTAAAAAAACAGTTGGCAAAGGCATTTTCACCAACAATGGAGAGAAAATGATTCAAAGAAAAGTCTACCTAGGAGATGGCTTTTGGATATTATTGGAGACAAAATAACCTTTAGTGGGAAGAGGAATGACTTCTTTAAAAAGTAATAATAATCATACTAATAATTACAACAGCCACAGTAAGGACCGTGATAAATCACTTCAATTGGCTGTACGCATTTTCTTCAAGAGAAAGGTGGGAGTAATGCTGATGTCTCAAAATACTTAAGTCCTGGAGAACAGAAGTTATTATGAAATCCAGCCCCATTGAAGGAGAAAAGCAACAGATTAAGTGAAATAGTAAAATCAAACAGGTCACCATCACTCCTTCTTTTCAGCTTATCTTTTGGCCCTGGTCACCAGCAATAATGACAACATAGATGGAAAAGGCCTTTTTCTCATTCACCCGGACACATGAGACTGAAAGGTATGAAAGACCTCTGGAGGGTAAGTAGGAAAGATGCTTTATTGCCCTTACAAAAAAACTCAGGCAACTGGGAGTTGTCCAAGCCTTCATTGGGGACTACCAAGGAAAACCTGTCACTAAAAGAGGAGAAAACTTGTAAAATAAAAAAATTTTAGCAACTCCCTTGATATGGTCTATTCCAGAGAGTAAGCAGGTCACTATGTGGGCTTTGGCATCTCTACCACCCATTGTTTTCCATCCTGTGCTTCCACTATCTAGCCTCCTCCAGTAACAATCTGGTACCTGTTATTTAATCTGTCAGATAATATCTTCAGATTTCTACTGCATATTTAACCTAGTGCTCTTTATACGATTACGACCTTCACAAACCAGGATAGGCCTGACATTCATTTTGTCTCTGAACAGATGGAAGGTGTAAGACCTGAGTGAGAGGATGTGGAACCCAAAGTCATACAATGACTTTACGCCAAGCCTGTAAAAAATTAGACTCCTAATTTAATTCCTGAAAAGTAGAATCATAGAAACATAGAATGTCCTGAGTTGGAAGGGACCCACAAGGATCATCAAGTCCAACTCCTGTCCCTGCACAGGACAACCCCAAATTCACACCGTGTCTCTGAGGGCGTTGTCCAAATGCTTCTTGAATATCATCAGGCTTGGCACTGACTGCCTCCCTGGGGAGCCTGTTCTGTGCCTCACCACCCTCTGAGTGAAGAACCTTTTCCTAATATCCAACCTAAACCTCCTCTGGCACATCTTCCTGCCATTTCCTCAGGTCCTGTCATTGGTCACCAGAGAGAAGAGACCAGCGCCTGCCCCTCCTCCTCCCCTTGTGACAAAGCTGTAGAGCAAGATGAGGTCTCAGTCTCCTCCAGGCTGAACAAACCAAGTGACTTCAGATGCTCCTCGTACGGTTTCTCCTCTAAACACTTCACCAACTTTGTGGCCCTCCTCTGGACACTTTTTACTGGCTTTGTACCCCTAATACTCTGTGGTGCCCAAAACTGCACACAGTGGTGAGGCTGCACCAGTGCAGAGTAGAGCAGGACAATCCCCTCCCTTGACTGGCTGCAATGCAGTGCTTGATACACCCCAGCACACAGTTGGCCCTCACAGCTGCTAGGGCACACCATTGGCTCATGTTCAACTTGCCATCTACCAGAACCCCCAGGTCCCTCTCTGCAGAGCTGCTCTCCAGCCTCTCCTTCCCCAGTCTGTGTGTACATCCAGGGTTGCCATGCCCCAGGTGCAAAATCTGGCACTTGCCCTTGTTAGACTTCATACACTTGTTGATTGCCCAGCTCTCCAGTCTGTCCAGACCTCAGGAGTGTCAACAGCTCCTCCCAGTTCTGTGTCATCAGCAAACTTAATTAGTATTCCTTCAAGTCCTGTATCCAAGTCATTTATGAAGACATTAAAGAGTACCGGCCCCAAGATGGATCCCTGTGGAACCCCACTAGTGACTGGCCGCCAGCCCGATGTAACCCCATTTACTATGACCCTTTGAGCCAACCCATCAGCCAATTGCTCACTCACTGCATATGTGATTATCCAGACATATGCTGGACATTTTGTCCAGGATACTCTGAGAGACAGTATCGAAAGCTTTACTGAAATCTAAAAAGATCACATCAACTGGGTTTCCTTGGTCAACTAGGTGGGTGACCTTGTCATAGAAATAAATCAAGTTTGTTAGACAGGACTTTCCCCTCGTGAACCGTGCCAGCTTGGACCAATGACTGTGTTGTCTTTCAGGTGTTTTTCAACAGCTCCCAGAATAATCTTCTCCATAATTTTGCCAGGCACAGAAGTGAGACTGATGGGCTTACAGATACTGAGGTCATCCCTGTTGCCCTTCTTGATGACTGGGACAATGACTGCCAGCTTCCTGTCAACTGGGACCTCTCCAGATTCCCAAGAGCATTGAATAATCATTGAGAGAGTTCTTTCTATGATATCGGCCAGCTCTTTAAGTACCCTCAGATGAATCCCATCAGGTCCCATAGACTTATAGGGATCTAGCTGGAGCAGAAAATCCTGCACAAGTTCAGGGTTTATTAGGAGTTTATCATTTCCACAGTCATGGTTCACTAGCCCAGGGCTCTGGGGTTCCCTGAGCCCACCATCGGTATTGAAGACCGAGACATAGAAAACAGTAAAAGTCTCTGCCTTGCCTATGTCCCTGCTTGTGAGGTGACCATTCTCATCAAGCAATGGGGCAATGTTATTTCTAGTCTGCCTTTTGCCTTTAATGTATTTTAAAAAACCCTTCTTATTGTCCTTCACAGTACTAGCCAGCTTCAACTCTAACTGAGCTTTGGCCACACATATTTCGTCCCTGCAGTGGCAAACAGCATCTCTGTAGTCCTCCCATGTCACCTGACCTTGCTTCTGCTGGCCATATACTTTCTTTTTTCTCCTTATTTCAAGAAGAATATCCCTGGGCAGCCAAGCTGACCTTTTGCCTCGCCTGCTTGACTTCCTACACTTTGGAATTGCCTGATCCTGTGCTTTTAGGAGATGTCACTTAAAAAGCAACTAGCACTGATGGACCCCAGCACCTTCAGAAGCTTTTTCCCAGGGGACCTTACTAAACAGTTCCTGAGCAACCTGAAGTCTGCTCTTCTCTTGTCCAGAGTTGAGGTCTTGCTGGCAGCTTTCCTACTGTCAACATAGATTTTAGACTTGACTGTTTCATGAAAGTGCTGCCTTTCTCAGCATTTCTTTTTTCCCTTCATGCTTCTACTTTCTCCACCCAGCTCTTTCCATGTTTTTCTCAGGCACAAAGCAGAGAATTCAAAGCACTTAAACTCTGCACTAGCACCTCCTATCTGACTTCAGCAGAGCCAGCCTCATTGCTGGTGCAGAGCAGTTCACAGCCTTTGCTTACCATATTCCTCAACCGTGAAGAACTGGTACTCTTTTTCACCTGACTTCTTCTCAACAGTGATGTGGTAGGACCCCAGAATAGGTTCTGGGATTAGTGGGAAGGAGAGCTGGACAATTCCATGCTTAGATGCTACTTCCAACCACTGGAAGATCTTGTTTCGCTCTGGATCCTGGAGAGTAGAAGAGCAAGGTGCACCAAAACCTTTATCATCCTGTTTCTTGTCTTCTTGCTTTCTTTTAAGTTTTGTATCTGGCATATCAGCTAAGTGCATCATAGTGTGAATGTGAGTTTGGGTTAATAACATGTACTCTGACTTCCCATTAATTTTCCAGGTCTGTTTGTGCATTAAAGAAACCAAAGTTTATGTTTAACTGGAAATTAGCTACGCTGCCAGATGACCTCATATAATCCAGGAATAGTACATGATTGGGGTCAGTTTGCTTCTCTGTAGCTCTTCTAGCATAAGTCTTTCTGACTCAACTCCTCCTTCTGTAAAATGGGAATGTTATGCTGGCCTCTCTTAGAAAGTGCTTTGATATCTAGTGATGTGAAATGCCACAGAAGACTGATTCATTGTTAGTGTGTTCCCCAGAAGAACATGACATTTCAGAAAATTACTATTCTATACCCATATGCAAATGAGGCTATTTCACCAGCCTATTTACTGTAGTTCTACCAAAGTAAGACTACACTGAACACTCCTGTTTGACTCCTAACAAAAGACACAGCAACAACCCCATGACCTTCTGACCCCTAAAACCCTCTGACTAACATCTCCAGTTCTGCTGATTTCTCCTCCTCTAGTATTTGATAATGGGTACTGCCACTGTTCAACCTCAAGTCCATTTGCTTTAGTCAGCGTGCTTTGGGTGATTTGGGTGCTTTGGGTGATTCTCCCAGAGCTATATGTATGTATAGATAGATAGATATAGATATATAGATACTATGGGGAATGATGCAGCATATATAGCCTTTCCAAGGCAACTTGTGCTTTAATAATGTGTTGCATCTCTTACCTCAATGACGATTCGGGGATACTGGAAGAGGAAAAAAAGAGGAAAAGAAAAAAGAAAAAATTATCAAAACATCAAGAAATTAACTTGAAAAATACTAGAACATAAAGAAGCTCTGAACAGCTTTCTCTGGATACAGAAGACTGGGTCAAGGAAACAATTTGAAACTCATGTCTGTAATTTAAAAGATAATGTTAAGGGGATAAGCTGTTTGTGAATTTATTTTTTCTACAAAAAACATCCAGTCTCTTTCTACACATCTGGGGCAGGTGAAGTGAAGTGACTACAAAATCTGAGCACTGTGAGATTTTCAGGAGTGCTTTCAGACCCTTTGCTTTCTATAAAGGCAGGGAAAGGATGGAGTGTGAAGTTAAGGAGTTAACAGCAGTTCTTCAAAAACATCAGGAGGCCTACCCCAGGCCTTTTTTATTCAATTACTAAGTGAAGGAGTCTCAGCAAACAGGTATCCCAAAAGATTCCTTGAAAAAAAATTGATTATTATTCATACATACTGTCTCCTGAACAGGTCTGAATTGGCTGTCCAAAGTGACCACACGAAACATCACTGAAAAAGGACATAGGACAAAAAAAGATCATTCACTTTAGCATTGGTAAGTCACTTTCAACATACAACAGAAACAAAGTTTGCCCAGGCTTTTAGGGAGAACTAAAGAGTCCTGGAGAACTAGAAAGGATTTGGTTATCTTAGCCAGTGAAAAAGAAAACCAGAATAAACTTGTCAGCTGAAATATCTTCAATTCTGACCCACTGGGCTAAAGTAACATGTAAATAAAAATACACCGTACTGCCTTCATTTCTTGAAGGACTCAGTTCTTTTGAGCGTTTGCTGAAAAAAACCCTGTTTATACAAACCAATTCAATGAAAATCTCAAAGAGAAGGAAGAATTTTTCTTTATTCAAAGTGTAAATCCTGTGCAGCACTGAAGTATAATTACGCTAAAGAGATAACGAACTGCACCACAGCTAGTACTTCATTTAAATATCATGATGGCATCAACACTGTGAATTAGATTGGCAGTTAAGCAGAAAGAGCTGTTGACATATTTACTTTGGTTTTATATGAATTTTGTCCATTCCAAGCTTAACCTATTATTTTCTGTATTTTTAAGGACACTTTATGTGACTGGTCTTAGTAAAACTAGCAGAACTCAAGATCATGTAAGTGCAACTGACTAAGTAAAAACACATGAACTCTACTCATTCATTGCAATTTTGTGAATTGGTTCTATTTTTCACTGACTTTTGATGACCCCAACCTCAGATGACAATTATACACTATCTGAAGGATTGTCCACAGTTTTTCATCCATAAGAGGAAGTCCTTGTTATTCTAGACCCACCCTTGCACTCAGTTCCCTCGTTCACTAGCTGACTCAAACCCCTCAGCACCTTTTTGCCCTGGTTTGTAGATGGGTTTGTCCGTCTGGATGAAGACACTATTATCCACATTCTGAATTGCCACTGATCTTCTCTCAGCTAAGTTGACTGTGGTGCCTTTGGCAGAGAAGGAAATGAATGCCAGGTGGTCAGAAGTAGCAGGAGGAACCTGGAGAGAAACAAAACCCCAGAGGAAAAGTGGTAAATGAGATGTGTTGAGGTCCCCAGATGCCCAGGGTTCTTGAGTAAGGTACTGATTGTCAAGTGAGTCATAAATAGCTTGTGCAAAAACTTGAGAAATCTATCTTTGCCAGTGAGAAAGTCTCTAGGAATTTCTGCTGTGGAAGTCCCATAATCTGTTACCAGTTCCTAAGGTTTTAAGCTATGCCCTCTCCTATGCATTTCCTCATCTCATGTAGCTACATTCCTATATGCCGGTTGCCCCAGCCATACAGCTTAATTCTGAGGTGCTTTCTCCTGCTGCATTCTGGAAGACCTAACTCTGGGACTTGTTTATCATATCCGTCCAAGTCTTCCAGAGTCACAGGAAAGGGAATGAACATGTCCTAGCTCGGTTCTCCAGCTTGGCAATTATGACAATCCCATAGGACGCATGTACCCATGATGGCAATCAAAAGCTTTTCTCTATTCACTCTGTGAATGCAGTCTTACTCCAGCTTCCCCCTACAACCCATATGTCTTTGTTTTTCCAGTCTATATTGACAGCCTTTCCAGCAGTTCATCTTTTTTTGTCCTAGTCTCTGCCTTCATTCTTCATCTTCTTGCCCTCACTGAAAAGCAGGGTTGCACTCAGAAGTATTTACAGCTTCTACACTCTCTTCAGTAGCCTCAAAAGAGTACCTTGAACTCATAGCACTTGAAGAAATCATTCTTTGTCACAGATTCCTGAAAAAGAGTCTTCTGGATACTGCCATATTCCAGGATGATGCTCAGGGACAGAGGCTCACTGAGTGTGTGGAACTGCACACAAGCAGTCTGTGGTGAGTCACTCCGGACTACTGTCGGGACCAGCAGCACATATTGACTGTAAGAAAGAAGGCTAGATCAGGGAGCTCAGTCTTGAAGGAAAGGCAGAGCAAACAGGAGAGGAAAATACCACAGAAATGCTGTATGTGTGAAAGAAGACACAGCCCAAAACTTGCTCAAAACCAGATGAAGGATTTTAATTTCTTCCTATTAATTTTGAATAACGTGCTAAGAAAGTATAGATCACAATTGTTTGTCCCTCACGGTTCTTCCTGAGCTGAGAGATCAGCATAATTCTATGCAGTCTCTTACCCAGCATGGTACTGCATCTTTCTATTCCAGGTATTTACATAGCCCCAGTTACTAAAGTGTTTAAACACCTGACAAGCATAGCTGCATTTATGCTCCCATGACCTATATGTTTACTTAAAACTCTGGAACCTCCCATAAGGATGAGTGATATTTAGCTTCTTTTTGAGATCAATGACAGAAGTACTAGCTAACGGTTGCAACAAACATTTAATTTCTTTTTCTCTGGATATCTCTCCCTCCAGAGAGAAACAACTTGATTTACTGATTGACTTACAACTGACCTATTTATTGTAAGTCAATCAGTATAATGCACAAGAAATGAGCCTGTTTTTCCATTTTGCAGAATATTCCAGGGAATGTTCAATCTAACCTGCATGTTCTATTCTGTTCCCATGCTTCTCCCTGTGTTGCTTCCTTTGCTTCTTTTTTCCATTGGGCTTTTTTAGTTATACTACTCTCTATAATTAGGGCAGTCTTCCCTCCCCAGATTATTCCTCTGAATAACTTTCCTGCAGATTTGCTATATACGGCTAAGGTTCTGTTGCTGGCCTCCCATTCTCTGCTGCCTAAACTGGTCTTTTCAAATAATGTATGACAGAACTGATGAGTTGGTTCTGCAGCAGAACATGAATCGTATAATCTTTTCTTGATAATCTGATCCTTTCCATTTTTTGCTCCCACAGCTTTGCTTGTTCATATTATCTTTATTGTTATTTTCACTTGTCCAGTTCAGACTGCACAATATCCAAAGACTAGAAGTAAAATAATAAAAACCAACACTTTACCTGAGAAAGCTAAACCCTCTGACTTTCACAGTGTCTTCCTTTAGAACTTTTGAGTAGGAGATTTAAGCTCTAATGTTGGTGTATTTTTGAAAATTGTAGCTGAAATCTTCTGTTTGGATAAAGCCATGGAAATTGACAGTGCTGTATAAGCTGTGACAGCACAGCAGGTGTAATACTAATACTAATGCTAATGTTGCTAGTGCTAACGCTAATGTTAATGCTAATGTTAATGCTAGGGTGCCATTTGGCATAGTTCCTAGTGCCAGCCACTATCTCATACACCATACTTTCTCTGTAGAGCTGATGCCTATCAATCCTTATCATTAGTATGCATGCTAGTCTAGTCTTGAATCTCCTCCTCACTTTACCCATGCACTTCAATATTCATCTACTCCACAGGTTTCTGTCATTCAAAACAGATTTCTTAGCAGTTTTATGATGGAGAGCATCATTACAAATCACCCTTCAGTGTCACCTACTTCCATTTCAGACACAGTTCAGAACCTAGGTATCAAACATCCAATGTATTATATAGCAATCTCCCAGAAGAAATTAACTTGTGGGAAATAAAATAAAAATATTTCATAATAAAACCACAGAATATATGATCTCTTACGCTTCAGAAGACACTGTGGCAATCCAGTTCAAGGACAGAATACTCAGAAGAATCCTTGACCACATCTCTGTATGTGAAGAAGAAAGAAGAGAGAGTGATCTCAAGTGGACAGGCTGTCTTCTGCCTTTTAAACTGGCCTGAGATGGTGCTCCTCCTCCATGGCTTCAATCATATTCTAACAAAAGATATCTACATAAAATTTGCATACATTCATCTTCCTCTTTCCTGTCTGTTCTCACACTCCTTGAACTCTCAAACAATAGCTTAGGAAAGCTCTCATCTTTCACATAGCTTTGTGAGGTATTACAAGCCAAACAGGTTCCTGCCCATCTGAATGTTTTATTGAAGCTTACCTCCCTGATTATCATGTCATTGGCTGGAGGTTCCTTAATGTTTCAACATGTTACTATTTGTCACTGCTTAAGTATTTCCTCATTCTGTGAAGGTCTTCTCTAGATACATCTCACAAAACAGAAGAAATCATAACACAATGCTATTGTATGACTGCCTAAGGGCCTGGGCAGTAATAATACAGCATCAGACTATATCTGCATTCAGTATGGCACAGACTGAAACTTCTAATTGTAATCTGGATTTCTTACTGCACACAGAACATTCAGCAAGGAATGGTTTTGGCTAGTTGTCTACCATTTTTGGTAGCAGTCAGGACAAGCATATCTCTACGGAAAGGAATCTTACAGCGTTATTTCATTTGTTCCCTCATCTGTCTGTCATTCTGCTTTTCCCTCCATCCCTGCTCCCTCTATCAAATAACTTGTAAGCCTGACAGTGAATTTTAAGTAAATCTGACTGAGAAGTTTCAAAATAATCAAGATATAGAATCATTTAAAAAGTTTGATAGAAAGGGACCTTCTGACATTAGGTCGTCCAATCTCTCCTTTTAAGCAGGGCTAGCTTCAAAGCTTGCCCAGTCATGTTTTCAATATCTCCAAGGATGGAGAGTCCACATCCTCAGAGATCTGGACGTCTGCTCCCATGCTTAACCAGCCATGTGAAATTTTTTTCCTTAAATCAGGATTTCCCATGCTGTAACTTGTGTTCATTGCTTCGTGTCCTTTTCACTGTGCACCCCTGAGAAGAATGTGTCTCCTCTATAATCCCACTGTCATGGTTTTAGCTGGGATAGAGTTAATTTTCTTCACTTTAGCTGGCATAGTGCTGTGCTTTGAACTTAGCATGGAAAAAAATGTTGAGATAACACACAGGTGTTTTGGCTGTTGCTGGGTAGTGCTTGTACTAGTCAAGGACATTTCTAGCTTCCCATGCTCTGCCGGGTGCACAAGGAGCTGGGAGGGGAGGGGGCACAGCTGAGAGAGTGGATTCAAACTGACTAAAGGGATATTCCATATCATGTAATGTCACGCCCAGTATGTTAACTGGGAGGCAGCAATCGCGGCTCGGGGACGGGCAGCGTCGGTCGGCAGGTAGTGAGCGGTTGTACCGTTTGTGTTTCTGTGGGTTTTTTCCTTTTTGTCTTTCCCTTCCTTTTCCATTTTATTATATTAACATTATTGTCATTATTATTATTATTATTATTATTTTATTGTAATTATTAAACCGTGCTTATCTCAACCCACAAGTTCTTTTGCTCTTCCATTTCTCTTCCCCATCCCACAGGGGTGGGGGAGGAGTGAGCAAGCAGCTGCGTGGTGTTTAGTTGCCAGCTGAGGCTGAACCATGTCACCCACTTTAAGTAGCAGAAGACTGCAGTTATGGCCCATCTTAGCCTTTGTTTCTCTAGGCTGAAAAAATGAGACTGTCTCAGTTCCTTTCTGTAGGTTGTTCCAGACAGTGACTATCCCAGTGACCTTCCACTGGAGTCCCTCCAGTCTGTCAATGCCTTTCTTGTACTGGGGAGCCAAATCTGGACACAGAACTTCATCTATGGCCTCACAACTGCTGAAGAGAGGGGAAGAATCAATTTCTTTGTTGTGTTAGCTACACTTTTGGTGAACAGCCTGAACATAGGAAACTAATTAATCTATAGCAGTGAGGGACTGCATTTACACTTGTACATAGGAGAAGAAAAAAAAAACAAACAAACAAAATATGATAGCAAATCACTCTGTGTGAAACTGCAACCACACAGGCAATTTCCCTTCCTCTTCCTTATCTAAACATGTTATGGATGGGAAAAGGAAGCTGAGTATACTGTAGGAGTAATTAGGGGCATGAAAGAGAGTTAGGGGCACTGAAAAAGGTGTTAGGCAATGCAGAGTGGGCCTGAAGTTATTTCAGAGGTAAGGGGTAGGAGAAGGAAATGAGGACTATTATAGTGATGCAGTACAAATGGATATGGGACTGTAGAAAGCCAGATTTTATCAATTGTACTTCTAGTGATATAATATATTCTTGCTAATAATTCAGCCATACAAGAATTATTCTTCCCATCACCATAGGCGATATCCTAAACTACCTATGCCTAACCAGCTTACCTACCTATCTTTCCCAGAAGCTTTCTGACAACCAAGTTAGGACACAAAGAAAACTGCCCTGGGTGCTTCTGGAGCTACTGCCTGTTCCCACTGAGTTACTACTGAGACATATTGCACAAAGCTTCCCAGAATGTCCTGACATTAAAGTGACAATACTGCATGACAGATGGGTGGTGTGCAAACAGGGCGGCCACATTGTGAAGAAAGGTGCTGCATTAGTTGTAATGAGGACAGAGGACAGCTGAGAATAAATTGCAGGCATGTTTGTATTTGCAAATTTAAAATGCCTCAGACCCCACGTCTTACTTCAAACAGGTACTAAGTCCTAGGTAAAAAAAGAATGAAGGAGGGAGAAGGAAATATCAATCAATTCCAGAACCCTGGTGCAAATTGCTCTAGAAGCTTATCCATTATTTAAGTGCAGCGTGCCTTTAACACGAATGTAAGAGGGCTTTGTTGTTGATACACACACAGAAAAGAAAAAGATAAAGCATTTGAAAAACTGAAATCTTAGAAGACATTATGTTCAGATGAATTAAAGAGCACATGCTTCTCTGGAAAGAAGTATTTAATTCATTACTTTAGTGAAATTACTGATCCCAGAGGACTTCTTCATACTGTAGCAATGTTGTGATTAAAAAAAAGTAAGCTCAAGTCTTTATTCTTAAGAAGCCAGTTTAAGTTAATTTGCCCAGTGCACTGGGTAAATCATTCCAGTTGTTTCCTGTAGGAGGGAAAAAGAAGAAGCTTCGGGTTCTATGATTAAGAAGCTAAGAGCAGGGGAGGATTAATCATCTGGAAGCACGAAGACAAAGATTTAACATGGGGAGATAATGAACCTCACAGTAAGCAGCTGTTACAAGACAGACACACAGAAGGTATCTTGATACTGGGTGTCATATAAACCAGCCTGCTGACCTTAGGTTGGTGCTGCTTTGTATTGGCATAAGGAAATAAGTAATTGGAGATCCTATTTTGGCTAGAAAATTAATGAAAGGAGGAACAATGCCAAATGCACTTCAAGACCAAAACAATGTAAATACAGACTTAAGTAACACATGTTTACTTGGTTTTCAGAGTTGAGTCATATTGCATGCTCTTTGGACAGCAGAAAATCAAGAAATCTTCAACTCATTCAGTCCCGACTTCAGAAAGTTACAGCATTTGCTCTCAGTTATGAAGAAGTTTTTTGTTCTCTGTTCTTTCTCCAGATGAGTCAGAGGAATGATTGTTGCAGTTGCATTGGAAACTTATGTTTTTCACAAGTTAGTTTCCTTTCAAATAAAGATGAATTTGCCAAACCATGTTATCACATCAAATGCACCCATCCTCCTCTTCTCTTTTACACTGGGCATGCATACAAGGCAGGGCAATGTAAAGTTTTCCAACTAAAACTGATCCCACTCACTTTCTGGGATCAGTTAAGTTCAGTGTTTTGCATGTACACTGCACTCACAACAGAGAATTCTATGAGGTTGTGACTAGCCCACTTCCAATACCCCAGCTAGCTTGTGTACAGCATCTCAGGTGTCCCTATGCCATCCCAAGGTGCCCAGTACAGCTGTGTGTGCAGAATCTAGACACTAGATGCAGTCACAAATTAGGAAATAAAAACATCAAAGAATGTCCATTTGCCAAGCAGAACACTGCATAGTTGGAAAGTGGAGTTGACACATTCAAATTCTCAGTCAATACAGATCTAAGTCATGCCTCTTTTCCTTTCTGTCAGAGAAATAGCAGGAAGTTCAGTGGAAATATGAGCAGCTTTCAACAGTGAAGCCTTGGATTTTCCAGAAGAATGAGTAACACGTAATTACTTGTTTCTCTTCTATGGCTCCACTTTACATTTGCGTAACGCTTAAGGACTGAGAGTACTTTCTAAGTCATGGCTTCACTTGAGATGAAGTACAAACAATCCACCCCACACTGCAATACCTGTTTTATTGTCCAGTTTCTTTCTCTAAAACAGGTAGATGTGGAGCCAGAGCTTCAGCTTCCATTTCACTGACGCAAATACATTCATCAACAGTCCCAGGCTATTTGCTAGCCTGTGATTTTCTCTGGATATTACACTGTAATCTGAAAATGCTTCCCCGCAATACATTTATCAAACCAACTCTGACAAAACATTTTGTTTTAAAAAGCCAACATATCTCTGAATAGTATTGTATATGTCCCAGAGTTTGGATACGTTGGGTTAATTTGCTTACACAGCCTTGCACTCTTCCAAGGCATATCCTCATCTGCAATCACTTAGGTTTGCAAGTGATAGTATTTCTCAGAATGTTTGCTGGCAACAGGCAGCTTGCAGTGTGTTTGGTAGAGTATGCTATATCATTTCATGTTGAATGGATGGAACATTTTTCTAATATTGCTTATTTTCTGTAATAATAAAGATCAGGTAATATTAAGTGTTGTAATGCTGTTACATTAAGAGTAAACAGCTGTCGTGGTTTAGCGGCAGCTCAGCCCCACACAGTCGCTCGCTCACTCCCCACCGGTAGATGGGGGGAGAGAATCAGGAGGGTAACGCTCGTGGGTTGGGATAAGAACAGTTTAATAATTTAAATTAAAAGAAAACAACAGTAGAAATGCAATATAAAGGAGAACAACGAGAGGCGCAAAGCCCCGGGGGAGAGGGGGGAAGGGAGGGGAGAGGGGGAACGAACCGCCGGAACAAACTGCCCGCGCCGCAGCCGCGCGCCGCCCACCGACCCGACGCCGCGCCACCTCCGCGCTGGCGCTGCAGCTGCCCCCACCTCAATATATTGGTCATGGTGTCACATGGTATGGAATGAACCTGCCATTGGCCAGTCGGGGTCAGCCGTCCCCACCACGGCCCTGCCCCTCCCAGTCCCCCCCGCCACGCGGCAGAGCGCGGGAAGCTGGAAAGGTAGCTGACCCCCACAGTGAGGAGAATTAACCCCTTCTCAGCCAAAACCAGCACATTCTCCACCCCTTATTCCATACCATTTACACCATGCCCAGGTCCCATATAATGCAATACAACCATACCAACCACCACCCCTCCCCTTCCCATCCTTTAACATAATACACAGACATCATTCCCTTAGTTCATGGACCTTCCCTGTACAATGTCCATTAAAAATGTCCATTGAGTTCATCCAGTCCATGACTCTGGGCTCCATCTGTTGTATCAGTCTTTCCGGGTGGGAGAGATGGTGTGTGGCGTTGGGTTGCTGCATACCGAGTCAGTCATCGTTCCATCACTGCTGCACGGCTTGTTTCATAGTTGATCTTCCATGGGTTGGGAGGCTCGTACTCTGATATCATTGGTACAACACAGAGGTGACACACAGTATTATATAGCAATTCACATTGTGCCATGCAGTTCATTGACTGTTTTCACCCAAAATCAAATCCCCTTGAGGCACACATCGGATTTCTCCATCCTCCTGCATCACCCACCAAGTGCACCCAGGTCCTCGAGCAAAAGCAATCCCACGAATGGGTTTGCCTTTGCCGGAGGCAGGAAGAACCCAGACTGTTTTGCCCAGCATACTTTTTGTGTGCACTACAGGGACTCTATCCCCTTCCACAGTACGTAAGGATTCTGACTGGGCAGGGCCAGCTCGGTTGGCAGATCCCCTCGTGTTGACTAACCACGTGGCTTTTGCTAAATGTGTATCCCAGTGCTTGAATGTTCCACCCCCATCGCTCTCAGTGTAGTTTTTAACAGTCCATTGTACCGTTCAATTTTCCCAGAGGCTGGTGCGTGATAGGGGATGTGATACACCCACTCAATGCCATGCTCTTTGGCCCAGGTGTCTATGAGGCTATTTCGGAAATGAGTCCCGTTGTCTGACTCAGTTCTCTCTGGGGTGCCATGTCGCCACAGGACTTGTTTCTCAAGACCCAGGATAGTGTTCCGGGCAGTGGCGTGGGGGACAGGATATGTTTCCAGCCAGCCAGTCGTTGTTTCTACCATTGTAAGCACATGGCGCTTGCCTTGGCGGGTCTGTGGGAGTGTGATATAGTCAATTTGCCAGGCCTCCCCATATTTATATTTCAGCCATCGTCCCCCATACCACAGAGGCTTTACCCGCTTCGCTTGCTTGATTGCAGCGCATGTGTCACATTCGTGGATAACCTGTGCAATAATATCCATGGTCAAGTCCACCCCTCGATCACGAGCCCACCTGTATGTTGCATCTCTCCCTTGATGACCTGAGGTGTCATGGGCCCCTTCGAGCTAGAAATAGTTCACCCTTATGCTGCCAGTCCAGATCCACCTCAGCCACTTCAATCTTGGCAGCCTGATCTACCTGCTGGTTGTTTTGATGTTCTTCAGTGGCCCGACTCTTGGGGATGTGAGCATCCACATGACGTACCTTTACAACCAGGTTCTCTACCCGGGCAGCAATATCTTGCCACAGTTCGGCAGCCCAGATGGGTTTGCCTCTGCGCTGCCAGTTGCTTTGCTTCCATTGCTGCAGCCAGCCCCACAAGGCATTTGCCACCATCCAGGAGTCAGTATAGAGAGAGAGCACTGGCCACTTTTCCCGTTCAGCAATGTCTAAGGCCAGCTGGATGGCCTTTACCTCTGCAAACTGGCTCGATTCACCTTCTCCTTCAGCAGTTTCTGCTACTTGTCGTGTAGGACTCCATACAGCAGCCTTCCATCTCCGGTGCTTTCCCACAAGGCAACAGGACCCATCAGTGAACAGGGCGTATTGCTTCTCATTTTCTGGCAGTTGGTTATACAGTGGGGCTTCTTCAGCACGTGTCACCTCCTCCTCTGGTGATAATCCAAAATCTTTGCCTTCTGGCCAGTCCATAATCACTTCCAAGATTCCTGGGCGACTGGGGTTTCCTACTCGAGCCCGCTGGGTAATCAGTGCAACGCATTTACTCCACGTAGCATCGGTTGCATGGTGTGTAGAGGGGATGTTTCCTTTGAACATCCAGCCCAGCACTGGCAGTCGGGGTGCCAGGAGCAACTGTGCTTCAGTACCAACCACTTCTGAAGCAGCTCGAACCCCTTCATATGCTGCCAATACCTCTTTTTCAGTTGGAGTATAGCGGGCTTCGGACCCTCTGTATCCCCGACTCCAAAACCCTAGGGGTCAACCCCGGGTCTCCCCTGGTGCTTTCTGCCAGAGGCTCCAGGTAGGGCCATTCTCCCCGGCTGCAGTGTAGAGCACATTTTTTACATCTTGTCCTGCCCGGACTGGCCCAAGAGCTACTGCATGAACTATTTCTCGTTTAATCTGTTCAAAGGCTTGTCGTTGCTCAGGGCCCCATTTGAAATCATTCTTTTTCCGGGTCACTTGATAGAGAGGGCTTACAATCAGACTGTAATTTGGAATATGCATTCTCCAAAAACCCACAACGCCCAAGAAAGCTTGTGTTTCCTTTTTGCTAGTTGGTGGAGACATGGCTGCTATTTTGTTGATCACATCCATTGGAATATGACGACGACCATCTTGCCATTTGATTCCTAAGAACTGGATTTCTCGTGCAGGTCCCTTCACCTTACTTTGTTTTATGGCAAAACCAGCTTTCAGAAGGATTTGGACTATTTTCCTCCTTTCTCAAAAACTTCTTCCGCTGTGCTGCCCCACACAATGATGTCATCAATGTACTGAAGGTGTTCTGGAGCTTCTCCCTGTTCCAGTACAGTCTGAATCAGTCCATGGCAAATGGTAGGACTGTGTTTCCACCCCTGGGGCAGTCGATTCCAGGTATACTGGACGCCCCTCCATGAGAAAGCAAACTGTGGCCTGCACTCTGCTGCCAGAGGGATTGAGAAGAATGCATTAGCAATATCAATTGTGGCATACCACTTGGCCGCCTTTGACTCCAGTTCGTATTGAAGTTCTAGCATGTCTGGCACAGCAGCACTCAACGGTGGAGTGACTTCATTCAGGCCACGATAGTCTACTGTTAGTCTCCACTCTCCATTAGACTTCCGGACTGGCCATATGGGGCTGTTAAAGGGTGAGTGGGTCTTACTGATGACTCCTTGGCTCCTCAGTTGGTGAATGAGTTTATGGATGGGGATCAGAGAGTCTCTGTTGGTGCGATATTGCCGCCGGTGCACTGTTGTGGTGGCGATTGGCACCTGTTGTTCTTTGACCTTCAGCAACCCCACCACAGAAGGGTCCTTTGAGAGACCGGGCAAGGTAGACAGCTGTTCAGTTTCCTCCGTCTCCAAGGCAGCTACACCAAAAGCCCACTTGTAACCTTTTGGGTCCTTGAAATACCCTCTCCTGAGGTAGTCTATGCCAAGGATGCACGGAGCCTCTGGGCCAGTCACAATGGGGTGCTTCTGCCACTCATTGCCAGTTAGGCTCACTTCGGCCTCCAATACAGTTAGCTCTTGGGATCCCCCTGTCACTCCAGCAATGCTGATGGGTTCTGCCCCTATATAGTTTGATGGCATTAAGGTGCACTGTGCGCCGGTGTCCACTAAAGCTTTATACTCCTGTGGGTCAGACGTGCCAGGCCATCGGATCCACACAGTCCAGTAAGCCCGGTTATCCCTTTCCTCCACCCGGCTGGAGGCAGGGCCCCTCTAGTCCTGATCATGGCAGTCACAACTCACTTCCTGCAAATGTGAATCAGGAGTCCTTCTATTACACTTAGAAATAAAATCTGCGCTTCTACTCCTCTGTCTGGGGACTTGTTCACTGGAAATTGGAGCAGCGGCTTTCCTGGAAGAGCCCCCCTGAGTGACTGTTCTTCCTTGCAGTTCATGCACTCGTGCCTGTAGGGTTAAGGTAGGCTTGCCATCCCACCTCATCATGTCCTCTCCGTGGTCACGCAGGTAGAACCATAGGGTGGCCCGTGGTGTGTATCCCCTTCTTTGAGCCAAAGGACGCTTATTCCTAACAGCTGAGACACTGCTCTGTCGAGGTGGGGAGTAGGACAGATCTTCTTTGAGTTGCTGGACCTCTTGGGATAGTTTCTCCACAGCAGAGACAAGCGAGGAAGAGATATTTGTGTCGTAATCTCGGAGTTTATCTATCACCTCTGCCACCGTTGGTGTCTCGTCATCTTTCCAGGACATCACTGCCAATGAGTTTGCATGCGAAGATGGTGCGCTCCGTACAAACTTCCGCCACATGGGTCGTGTGCACTCAGCTTCATCTGGATCTTTGGATGACCGTTGATCGTCCAGGTCACCATAAATCACCTCAAACACAGCTAATTCCCTTAGATACTGGATGCCTTTCTCCATAGTTGTCCATTTTCCTGGGCGATATGTAACATCTTCTTTAAAGGGATACCTTTCCTTCACTCCAGACAGGAGTCGCCTCCAGAGGCTGAGGGCTTGTGGCTTTTTTCCTATTGCTTTGTCAACGCCCCCTTCCCCAGAAAGGGATCCCAATTGTTTGGCTTCTTTTCCCTCTAGTTCCAGGCTACTGGCCCCATTATCCCAGCATCGGAGCAGCCAGGTGACAATGTGCTCACCTGAACGACGGCTATAATCTTTTCGCATATCTCGCAACTCGCTTAAGGACAGGGATCGGGTGGTCTCTATTTCATTTATTACTTCTCCCTCCTCTCCCCGCGATGGCCCTGGTTCTTCATCATCCCGTTCTAAACGAGTTGATGTCCGCTTCCAATATTTTGTCTTGTGTATGGGGGCAACGGATACTGGTACGGGTTTATTTTCTGAGCTAGCTCCGGTACTTGTTGTGGGGGTTTGAGTGGCTGCAGTGCCTGTCGTCCGGGCTGGATTGTCTACAGTGCCAGTCACTTTGCATTTCAATCCAGAGACATTCTCTTCCCCCTGGGGGCATTGAATGCTGTTGAGCAGGGCTCGGTATGCATGGGCCAGACCCCAGCATGTTGCAGTTATCTGTGTCTCTCTGGAGTTCCCAGCGTAACAACATACTTTCTCCAAATATTCTACTAGTTTTTTAGGATTCTGCACTTGTTCGGGGGTGAAACTCCAAAACACTGGGGGTGCCCACTGCCCTAGGTATTTGCCCATGCTATCCCACATGCCCTGCCACTCATAACTATCAAGCCTCGGGGCAGATTTCTGGGTGATATTCTTAAGTTGCTTAGTCAAAACCAAAACAACCTGCCCAAAAACTAACAATAAGTGCACCTTAACCACCCAAGGATGTTCAAGATACAAAGACGTTGTTGTAACAAAGGCACAGACATCATAGAACAAAGTTGCAAAGGTATTATTCTGTATTTCCTCCATATAAAATCTCTCAGAGGAGGAGGTATAATTGCTAATTGCCTCAACAAGGTGGTATCCGAAGTACAGTAACGGTTTCAGCAAAAACCCCAAATACCAGATAAAGCTGAAAACGAGTGTTTGTATAACAAATCTTGTAGGCAAAACATTACTAATCACAGCAGAACACAGCAGACTCAACAAATCAACGCCAATCTGTAACACCAACTGCAAAAAAGACAACATGGTGCTGTGACCCCAGCAGCTGTTGTTATCTCCAACCCTTGAGCCCCACGTTGGGCGCCAAAAAGACTGTCGTGGTTTAGCAGCAGCTCAGCCCCACACAGCCGCTCGCTCACTCCCCACCGGTACATGGGGGGAGAGAATCAGGAGGGTAACGCTCGTGGGTTGGGATAAGAACAGTTTAATAATTTAAATTAAAAGAAAACAACAGTAGAAATGCAATGGAAAGGAGAACAACGAGAGGCGCAAAGCCCCGGGGGAGGGGGGAAGGGAGGGGAGAGGGGGAACGAACCGCCGAAACAAACCGCACGTGCCGTAGCCGCTCACCGCCCGCCGACCCGACGCCGCGCTGCCACTGCCCCCCCTCAATATATTGGTCATGGTGTCACATGGTATGGAATGAACCTGCCATTGGCCAGTCGGGGTCAGCCGTCCCCACCATGGCCCTGCCCCTCCCAGCCCCCCCCCGCCACGCGGCAGAGCGCGGGAAGTTGGAAAGGTAGCCAACCCCCACAGTGAGGAGAATTAACCCCTTCTCAGCCAAAACCAGCACAACAGCACACTGTTCAGAACTAGCGAGATCTTTGTTATAGATAGACTGATAGTAAACTAACTAGTATGCTGTCGACATCATCCTTCTGGAACATATTTTATCTCTACCTGTGAAAAATGAAGTATTGCAACATCATATGGCATGAAACACTTGAAATACCAGCCATTTTTCTTGATCTAGAAAGTGTAACGTATACAGTTATCATTGAAAAACCCCTACTGTGTCTAAATGATGACAATAGGAGGACATGAACATAGCAAGGCAGGCCAAAAAATATTCTAAAAAGACTAGAAAAGGCAATCAAAACTACTAATCAATATTTCTTCAAAAACAATAGGAAGCCTGCCAGAGAATCCACAGGAACACATAATGAACAAGATAGAAGATGAGATCAAGAAGAGTGCAGGAGCAGTACAAACAGTAACTATTATTCCCTATTGGTTTAGTTAATCTAATAAGTATTAAATATTACTGTATTTAAATGAACAATTTGTTATCAAAATTCAATTTCTCAAAAAATAAAATACCCAACAATCTATTGACAATGTAATTCTGAGGCAGTAATTATATTGCTGCCATTCTGAATTAGCTCAAAATCTTGAACCAAAAATGTATCGATGTTGGCTCGATGTTGGTCTGCTGGTTATTACAGACCTTTGTCTTAAGGGACGATGAACATATACTTCACTTGATCACAAGGGATGAAAACATGTGTCAGGGAGCCTTTTAAAGGGTAAAAATAGTTCTTCCTTCAGTAGAAGAGTTTTCCTGTCTTCATTATTTCCCTTGTTCCCATATTCATATTGTTCTGATACTTTAGGTGGAGATAAGCAGAGTGATGCACAGGGCTTTAAAAAAGGCAAACAGAAATTGAATTAAAATAAGGAAACAGACTGAAGAGCTTCCTTTGTGAAAGCACAGCATCTCAAATTTTGCATTCTATTACAAAGACAATGAATCAGAAGCACTGCCCTCCAGATCCAGCTTCTAAATAATCTCCCACTTCCTACGGTTCGAGGGCTTCATTTGGGTTGCATATCCAGTTTTTTTAAAAGAGGACAACAATATGCCAGCCCCTACACTAACCCACTCAGCAATCTCCCATTTTGTGGGATCCCCTTGTTTTCACCTTCTTGGAAACATCCAAACTCTTTAAGTCAAAGGTATATTTTGCAATCACAGGAAAGGCAGGCTTGAGACCTAAAAAAATTGCTGCTTTTCCTGCTCTGGGATGATCCTTGCCCATAGAGATATGATCCATTTCAAGGTAAGGTCAAATTGAAGTTGTAGTTGGTCCACGAGCCAGGAAAGGCTCCTACTGATCACTCTATAGCATCAGCTAGAATTGTCCAAAACAATCCACTACCAAACAATCTTAAAGTCAAGTGGACTACTACATGCAGGTAACCAGGCATCTATTTCAGTAAAGACATTTTTGCTAATAGCCAATCTAAACCTCCCCTGATGCAGCTTGAAGCTGCTTCCTCTCGTTCTATCGCTAGTAACATGGGAGAAGGGACCAACACCCACCTTGCAACAACCTCCTCTCAGGTAGTTGTAGAGAGCAATAAGGTCTCCCCTCAGCCTCCTCTTCTCCAGACTAAACAACCCCTTTTCCCTCAACCTCTCCTCACAAGACCTGCTCTACAAACCCTTCACCAGCTTTGTTGCCCTTCTCTGAACATGCCCCAGCAACTCAATGTCCTTCCTGTAGTGAGGGGCCCAAAACTGAACACAAGGCCAGTGCCAAGTACGGGGGCACAACCACTTCCCTACTCCTGTTGGCCACACTATTCCTGAAACAAACCAGGATGCTGTTGGCCTTCTTGGCCACCTGGGCACACTGCTGGCTCATGTTCAGCGGCTGTCAACCAACACCCCCAGTTCCTTCTCCACCAGGCATCTTTCCAGCCACTTTTCCCCAAGCCTGTAGCATTGCATGGGGTTGTTGTGATCAAAGTGCAGGACTCGGCACTTGGCCTTGGTAAACCTCACACAACTGACCTTGTCCCATTGATCCAGACTGTTCAGATCTCTCTGCAGAGGTTTCCTACTCTCACGCATATAGACACTCCCAACCAACTTGGTGTTTTCTGCAAACTTACTGAGGGTACACTCGATCCCCTCATCCAAATCATTGATAAAGATATTAAACAAGATTGGGCCCAACAGTGAGACCTGGGGAACACCACTTGTGACCAGCCACCAACTGGATTTAGCTCTGTTCACCACAACCCTCTGGGCTTGGCCATCCAGCCAGCTTTTATCCATGGAAAAGTACACCTGTCTAAGCCATAAGCTATCAGCTTCTCTAGGAGAATGCTGTTGGAGACAGTCTCAAAGTCTTTGCTAAAGTCCAGGTAGATAACATCCACAGCCTTTCCTTCATCCACCAGGTGGATCACCTGGTCATAGAAGAAGATCAGATTCGCCAGGCAGGACCTGATTTTCATGAAGCCACGCTGACTGGGCCCAATCCCCAGCACATGTCTGGTGAGTGCACTCAAGATGGATCACTCCATCATCTTCCTCGGTACTGAAGTCAGGCTGACAGGCCTGTAGTTCCCTGGATCCTCCTTCCAGCCCTTTTTGCAGATGGGCCTCACATTAGCAAGCCTCCAGTCATCTGGGACCTCCCCTGTTAACCAGGACTGCTGATAAATGATGGAGAGTGGCGTGGTAAGCTGTTCTGCCAGCTCCCTCAGTACTCTTGGGTGGATGCCATCTGGCCCCATAGACTTGTGAGTGTACCATCATGCAATACCACTGCCACAGGTACAGCTCACATGGTTGTCCCCTGCCCCTTCAGCTAACATGTCACCTCTGGGTGTTACCTGCACTATCAGATCGCTTGGATCCCATGGCCTGCTTCCTAGTTTGTCCACCCTGTATGGATGTCAGTTCACCACAGGGAAGTATTTTGGAATGAACCAACCTGTTCCTTCCAGGAAGAAACCTAGGTACAGTTCTAGAGAAAATTCATGGCAGGGAGCACTACTGATAGTCATGATGGATTGGACCAGAGTATGGTAGGTCCCCTTTTTGCTTTGTCAGTAGGCTTTGCACTTGCCATCACCCCCACATGCCTCCATTGTGCATCTCAGGACATGCAACACTTAACCTTGTGGACTGCAGCAAAGCCTTAATGTTACTTCTGCACCTGGGCCTAATACTGTGCAATCCAGCCACTCCAGTCTGTTCTAGAGCCCTAAGCTGGTGGACATGGGACATTTAGTATCACAGGTTTATTCAGAGATCCCTCCTTAAAGAGGATGCTTTTAGGAATAGAGATACTGTCTCTGTTGTCTCCTCTTGACTGTCCCTTGGTTACAGCAGGAAATATTGGAACATGGTATGTGATATTTAGGAAGGTTAGTTTTCCTCTGCAGCAGTGCAGGGAATTTATTTACATCCCTCAGTGAAGTCACTCTCCTCTTGCTAACCTGAAAACCTGCAGTTCATACTGAGTAATCTGAGCTCTAGAGGTCTGCTTGTGGAGTGGTGACCAACATTGTTGGTCACAAACCCAACAATGCCATCAGACATCCCAGCCCCCAGAGGTGAGATAAAAAAATCTGGGAAAGGAGGACTTCCCCTTGGTTGAGGAGGATTGGGTTAGAGATCATTTAGGCAAACTGGATCCTCAAAAATCCATGGGCCCCAATGGGATGCACCCATGACTGCTGAGGAAGCTGACAGATGTTCTTGCCAAGCTACTCTCCATCATCTTTGGAAGGTCATGGAGGACAGAAGTGCCAGAGGACTGGAGGAAAGCAAATGTCACTCCAATATTCTGAAAGGGGAAGGAGGAGGACCCAGGAAACTATAGGCCAGCCAGCCTCACCTCCATCCCCAGAAAGTGATGGAACAGTTCACCTGGGAGGTCATCTTAAAGCATGCAGAAGTTAACAAGCATGCAGAAGAAAAGATTATCAGAAGTAGTCAACATGGATTCGCCAAAGGAAGATCATGCTTGACCAACCTGATAGCCTTCTGTGATTGCATGACTGGCTGGGTAGTTGAAGGGATGGCAGTGGATGATGTTTACCTTGACTCCAGCAAGGTGCTTGGCACTGCCTCCTGTAAGATCCTCACAGACAAACTTAGGAAGTGTGGGTTAGATGAAAGGACAGTGAGGTGGATTTAGAATTAGCTGAAATGCAGAGCTCAGATGCTAGGCTTTGAATAGGTCTGCTACTTAGTAGGTTGGGGAGTTGCCTGGTGGGTATTTCCCTGAGAAGAAAAGAAGAGCAATCCTCAGCATTAAAACTTTACAGACTAAAAATCACTCTTTTTATCTCATAATGATGCTTGAGTGGTAAAGTTCACTGGCGTGCACTTTGCCCTGTTTTTTCATGCAGAGCTCTGGTGTGTGATGAAGGCTCTTCAACATTACAGAAGTAAAAATGATAATAATTAATATTTTATTTTCCTTCTGCCACCCTTTCATGTAACCATGTCTCTACTTGTTATTTTCTTATGCACTAGGACTTTGTGGTCTGCTGACCATATTGTTAAAGTCTTCTCTTGGATAAAAAGTTGGATGAAAAAGCAAGCAAAATTTTTTTGTGTTTTGTGTTTATACAGCTACACAAAGGTCTGTGAACTAGAGAGTAGCTGATGCAGGGGTATGGGCCACATGCTGAGTGCTGTGGTCTTGGTGGAAAGGAGGTCCGCTTTTCAAACACACAGCTCATTGATCTGGTGTTGGGTTTGCAATTCTTGTTCCTGTTTTAAAGTTTGATTAAAATAGCCAGTTTTATAAACCTGTTAGTGTTCCATACTTAACTGAAAGAGATCTGCTCTGGATGCTGTCTAATTCTGCTGATCTCGACACCTGTGGCACTGATGGGTTTGTTTTTTTCCACGTCTGGCATATTTGATTTTCTGCTTTGAAATGTGCAACACTAATCACCTGAGTTGTCTTTGTCACTGTCTTAAAGCACAAGCATCCAACAACGGAGGCTATTCCACTTTGCAGCTGCTTGTCCTCTGGGAGGATCCAGATTGAAGCCTGAACGATGCTCGCTGTCCAGAGCCTGCAGCCTGAGCTGCACTTGTGTTTATGTGGCAGACCTGTAGCTGTGAATATGTGATTCTTCAGCACAGGTAGGTGCTCCAGTATTCAGCTACTGGCTCTGAATGAGCCTGCAGAGGGTAAGATGTGGGTCCAGTAGGAGTTTTGTCATTTCAAGTGCCTTTAGTTCTTCTGAAAACACGCACTGTATGAAATTAGATTTTGAAAATGGCAATCTCCTTTTTTCTTTACAGGAGAGAGGTAGCATGGGCAACTGAGTCCCACCTTTCCCAGAAGTCTGTGGAAACTGTACTGCTGTAGGTAAACCACCTGCAGCAGGCTAGCAGCTGCACATCCTCACCTTAACTTCTTTCTTGGTGTAGCAGCAGTATTCCAGCTGCAAATTGTTCCCATTGGAACTGGGATTTGACTGTTGGGGGACACGGACAGAGTCTTTGAGTCTGAATAACTGCTGAGATCCAGGAAATGGAATAACAGGGTGTCTGTACTAGGCCCATACATGTGATAACCTCTTGTGCTAGTACATTTTGATCCTAGAGATATTACCTCCTCTCTGAGTGACCGATGGAACTGAGTCACAACATGTTTTGAAGTTGGGAGCTAAGATTTAAGAAAAAATGCCATTGCAACTGGCTTTTAGTTTTTTGAGCCTGACGGCCATAGGCTGCTCTTCTGAAGGCATTCTGGAGTCAAACTTGCCTCATTCAGGCAGGAATCAAAGTGTCAGACGCAGGCTGATATGTCTGCAGGGCTTGTTGGTCTGCCATGCTCATAAGCAACACCTATCCAGTACATCCTAACTTTTTGTACACTCAAACACCTTTCTGAAAAGAGCTAGTTGTAAGTAAAATCATCTATTCGTGCACGGAAGTGAAGGAGGGAGCAGAAATAGAGGCTCGAAACCTTTCTGTTTCCCTGGAGCTACTCTGTACCACAAGATTAATTGGAGGACGCACATTTTTTATGAAATTTCAGTGTAAGAAGTTTCAGATGTCCTCCTGGCCAGTAGCACAAACCGGCATCACTTTCTGAACAATGGCAAAATCTAACTGGATGAGGAAGGACGTGACAAGGTGGAAGAGATGAGGGACTATTTCTCTGTTACAACTAGAAACATCGGCCAAGAAACATCTTTTTCCTTTGCTCATCCTTCAGGATGAAAAGATTATTCTGAAGACAGGGACTGCCTGTTTTTATCCCAGGGACAAGCCGCTGTCAGAACAATAATGGGACTTGCAGGAGCAGCATGTGCCAGGCACTCTTTGAGATCAGACTGACTGGAGTTGTTTCCTTGGTGCTAAGGGAATGGAAAAGTTCATTAATACTGACTTTGGTCTATTGTTATTGACCATCTCCCTCCCTTCCACCCAAGCTCTGAGTATTCTTCCTATTTGAAAATATGACCATTCATTTAAAGAGAAAAATAAGCCTATGTATGGCAATAAACTAGTGACTTTTCAGTTCTAAGATTCTGGCAGACTATTAACAAGGAAATTTGTAAGTTACAGGGATTTCTTTGAAATTGGAGTTGGGCTTCTCAGTCATTTCAGTGTTGCAGAAGCTGCTGTCCTTGTTGTCTAGCTTTCTGAATGTAACTATGAAAATCTTGGCAGGGGACATGGATGTGCTGTTCTCAGGAAGTGTCGAGGCAGAGCTGGGCTTGCCCTGCCTGGATTGCTCCAGGCCTTTCTTGGCAGTGAAACACTGAGCGCTGCCAATGATGCAGGCTGGATTTGCAGTCTGAGCTGAACTGGAAGGAGTAAAGCTATCAGGCACACCTGGGAACTGCAAACAAATCAAATGGAGCCATCTTGTAGTATTACTGGGAGCTGAGTAATTTGGAAAGGTGACCAAGTTACCTTGCTCCTGAATTTTGGAGTCTGATTCTGGGCTTTGGTGCTGCTCTTTTCATTTTCAGCTGAACAAGAGAGACACATTACTGCAGGCTAGTTCAGCTAAAAAAGCCAAACATTTGCAAGTAGGAATGTGCAAATATGCGCATGCACGATAGTGGAATTAGCTGCACTCATGGTTTTAATAAAGCAAAATCAAAACCAGCAGAGGTTAGGTGCTAGCAGTTGTTTTCAGGGGTGGAAAAAGCTCATTTGAACTTGATTCCCTTTCTATTGCAAGTGTTCAAGTCTCAGTGTGTCTGTGAAAATATGCACATAGGCATGTGCTCTCTAATGATCTTTTCAGGTTTTTTAGTGGAGGCAATGAAAACCTCTAAAAGATTAATGAACTTTCTTATTTCAGTCCCCAGATACAGTGTGCTTTCTGGGATCTGCAATAGGGTTGTGCTGTTTACAATTCACTGTTTTTGGTAAGACTGTTCTGCATATACGCCAGGCACAGGGGTGCTCAGTACTGAAACAGAAGGCAAAGACTTACAGAGGGCAAGTACCTCTGGAAAGGAGAGAAACGATATTAGCCCAAAGGGAATGATGCTTTATTATTCCTTGAGAATTCTGACTAATTTTCTTGAAATCCTGGATTTATTCTTCCAAATGTGCATCCATCTTTGTTCAGGGGTTTGCTTTATAATATCACGTTGCTCTTTTGTGGCTGTTTGTTTCAGTTATGTTTGCCTAGCTAAAATGTTTGCTGTGCCCCAAACACAATTTTTACTCTTCTATCGCATTATGGTAGCCCTGAAGAATCAAAGTGACATGAAAGCTAGGGTAGGAAGTCACAGAGAATTTCTGCGAGCGCTGTGGCTCCTCCTGTGCCAGCATGTGTACTTGCGTATGTGGTTAGCCAGACAGAGCAGTCTGGGGTAGGATGAAATCTTGTAAGCTAGTTCTGGGTTGGATCAGTTCCTCAGTACAGCACCCAGTTTGCTTTGTAGCTTTGTAAATATTTGTGGTGGCAGACAAGGGGCAGCAGCAACTGCTTTTAGTGGCTTAAACTGGTCCCAGAATGGCAGCCTTAGGGTGCAAGTCTCCAGTGGAAACGTGGTTGTTGAGGCTAAGTACCTCTTTATATGTGTGACCGCTTTCCAACTCAGCAGGGAGATTTTTCCAACAGAGGTGACTTATTAGCACCTGTTTTGAAGAAGAAATCTGTTCAATGCAATAGCCCATTCCAGGTGACTTGATGTTTTGGTGGGATGGTATCATGATCCCCTTGCAGGATCTACTTTTTGCCCACTGAACTATAAGCCCCAATCGTCTGCACAGCTCTGTGTGGGAGGAAGGCCACAAGCAGTCTGAGACTATGTTTCCTCTCTGACAGAAGAAAATATAGAAAGTAACAATGAAATCCAAATGTTACCTGGTGTCCTTCCCTTTCTTCCCCCACAGCTGGAACAGACCAGGGAATTTATTCTCCTGCAGTTTGCAATAATTTGCAGTGCCTTTAAGGCTGGATCTTGCACTATTTCCACACAGAAGATGATTTCATGGTCAAGTAAACCTTTGCTTTTAGGAGATTCTTCCTGTTATTTACATTTGGTTTTCCTTGACTTCATACCTTTCTGAACTTTTGTGGTGCATGGGATTTTGGGCACTGAGGCATAGAGGTGTGAAGGAGAAAACAGGTAAAATGGAGTCAGTGTGGAAGCAGTAAGTTATTCTCTGTTCTCTTCTAGAGAGAATCCATTTTAATTTATAAACATGCAAAATTATGAGTAGCTTTTAAACTGAAAACCTCTGTAGTGGTGTAGGAGAAAATAGAAAAATCAAGGAAAACAGGATAAACTTACGGGGTAGAGGTTGTGCTTTAACTTTTTATGATTTGTTGCTAGTTTCCTAGATGTGAAAAAAAATATGCTATGTTGCCTGCAACGGTTTTTGTAGGAAGTCTCGATGCGAATCCTTCTGGAAGGAGAAGGTGATTTTTATTTTTGTTTTAACCAAAACTGATTTCACTCATGCTCCTCCTTGCCATGGATTTCATTACTCATTTTCTCCTATTCACAAGTGTTAAGACATTTGGTCATAGGGTCACTGTTTGATTGTAGGGCAGGGCTAAGGACAGGATACTTCAGAAGCTGACTTAAATTGTGCTATGAGAACACTGCAGCAGACTGAAGGAGGACAGAACACAACTGACTATGCTACTGATGGGACTCCTATTGCTTCTTTGTGTACACATGTATGTATATTCTACTGAGTGTCTTTCAACCTGAGTAGCCTGAGAGGGGACAGGATCAAGGTTGTTTGTGCTCTGTATTTGTGTGAGTGCTTTGTTTTCAGTCTGTGTAGATCTATGTGACAGTGCATGCATATACGCATGTATTTGTACATAAGCCCGTTGGAAAATGTGCTCAGCCTCACTACTTGGCTGAACATGGGGACAAAGAGATGCAGCAGTGTTATACTGGATTTGGCAACTTCTAACAGTAGGCTTTATCCTATGCTAATATCTCAGAAGCAAAATCTCTGTACACTGTTGGAGGCAGGGAAATTCTGGGAAGCAGAGAAGGCATAAAGGGGAAAGTGATGGAGGAGACTTTTAATAGAAAATAATCCCATATGAATGAAGGGCCAGTAAGTACAATGCCGTGTCCATTTCAGAAGAAAGCTGTGTTTACTTTCTTCCTGTAGGCAGTCAAAACAGTGTCCTTTCAGACTTATTACAAAGAAAACTTTGGCTTTAAAAACAAATTAATGTAGGGAGCTGAACAGAGTAGAGCAGCTCTTTGTTTCACCTGTTGTCTGAGAAAGTATGCAGAACTTTCTAATAAGGTTTCCCTAATCAGAAACAGGCAGCAGAACAAATCACATTTGTCCAGATGCTACAGGTAAGGTAACATTCTTTTCTCAATAATTATCTGCTGTACATCCCAGTGTGCCTCTCTGTTCAGCAATCTGAATTGAAGTTAGCTACAGAATAACAGGAGAAACAACTGCAGGATTCAGTATTAATGCATTTCACTAAGGCAAAGAGGACATAGCAACAGATTAGAAATGCTAGTTGGTTTAATGGTAGAACTGGAATTATTCTGTGAACTGTGCATTCATTTTAACATGGAGGAACATGCTGAGGAAGCTCTTTGGACAAAGCAGGACCATTTCCTTTGCTGGGTGTGGGACACGCATACATCTTGATTTAATCTTTGTGTGCTGCTGGCCGTGACGTCTTATGATTGCTATGTGGCAATCTGTCATCCCCTTCTCTACGCACTTATCACAAATTGGAGGGTGTGCCTCACCCTTGCCACAGTTTCATGGGCTTTTGGGTTCCTACTCGGTACACCACAAGCCTCTAGCTTCACACCTGCCTTTCTGTGGCCCCTGCAAGGCTGACCACTTGAAATCCTTGCTGTCTTAAAGCTGGCCTGCACTGACACTACTGCCAATAAAGTCCCAATCTTTGCAATTTTTGTGTGCTTCTTCCTCTTCCCTTTAGCCTTAATCCTGATTTTCTACGTGCACATCTAGCCGCCATTCTGCACATCTGCTCTGCGACAGGATGGCACAAAACCTTCGCCACCTGACTGTGGTGGGTCTGTTTTATGCAAAAGACATCTTCATGTCTATGGGGCCTGGGACTGGTAACTTGTCTGGGAGGGAGGAAGCTCTTTCCATTTTCTACAGTCTCATCAGCCCAAGTTTGAATGCCCTGATTTACAGTCTGAGGAAAAAGCAGGTGAAGGAAACCTTGCTGAACCTTTAGAGAAGGAAAAGATAATTTAATTTTGTTTAGTGCAGGATCTAGGCTTTCACCTGTCACCTGTCATTTTGCTCTTTCTTCTCCAGCTCTTTGGGTAGATCTCACTGAATTTTAAGTGGTTAAAATGTAACACAAGAGGTTATTCAAATGCATTTGTGTCTGTTTCTCTGTAGTCTAATGAACATCACAACACAAAATGACTCAGTATTATTCCTTTTATTAGAGATAAATATTCTTCCTCATATGCAGCCGTCCTAGGCAGGTAGCATGCTTCACCAGAAATATTGACCCAGCTGGGAAAAATAGTTTGTCTTCTCAATTCTAACTAGCAGTCAGAATAAACTACCATGTAGCAGGTTTTTTCCTGCCCATATCAGTTGATCTAATAAGATGCTGGTTTTCCTTACCATATTTGTATTTCCTATATCCTTAGGATGTTAGAGCTTCAACTTGATTGTCACAAAGAAAAAGAGAGGCAATATAATGCTAATGGACTTTTCTTCTCAGGAGGGTGATCGAACCTGTGAAGAGTTTTTCTTCTGCACACTTTTTGAGCCTGCCACCTCTCATGTAGGAAGTGAATATGATGGCCACTGCCATGCAGAAGCTAGCTTTGTGTAGTTTTGCCAGACTGCCACCCACAGCAGTTCCTCAGGCTGAGCTAGCTGAGGTATCTACACTTTGCAGTGTAGTTCTTGCATTGACACTGACTCAAGGTGTAGCCTTTTAGCACCTCCCCGTTTACCCACATTTCGAATGTTTTTCTTCCTGCAGTTCTATTTGCTGACAATTGTGCTTTGGAAAATCTTCCCTGGTCTCTGTGTTGACACATCTAAGCCATTGAGCCAACAGGGCCATTAGTCGAGGGCTTGCAAGCAGTGTTAAAAGCCTGGACCTTGGAAGTTTCAGAGGCAGTGCTTATTTTCCTCTCCTCCACTCGCGCCTTGCCCCATAGCTAGAAAAATACCTTGCAACTAAACAAGCGTATAATATGGTTCCTTTTCTAAATAAAAGCTCTAGTGCAGATATTTAACACACCTCAGTATAGGTCAAACTTAAGGACATGCTCTCCTGTACCTTTTTCTCATTCTTTCTCATTCTTGTGCCACACACCCCAACACCAGGAAAGGAGACAACCAAAACACTGGTTAACTTCAGTTTATTTTCAGATATCCAGGTCAGGGGTTATTTTTTTTTTTTACCTTTGATTGCCCTAATATACTGAAAAAAAAAATTAAATCTCCTAGTATTGCAGCAGGTGACACCGTTGCATTTGGAGCACTCATTACTAGTCAGGAATACCTGTCTATTTTACAAACTCCCCACAGTATCAGTAGTTACATTAGTATCTTTTACATCAGCAACAAGAAGTTAGTGGTGCCACTGAGATAATTTCCCAGGTGTCTTAGAGATGTGTTTATGTGCTACCTATTGTCCCTGAGGCTCTAAGATAATGGGGATGGATGTGACATTCCCCTGGTCTCCACTGGAAACCACTTCTGGAACATGTTAGTAGAAAAAAAGATTGAGTGTGTTTCAACTGTTCATTGAGCCAATGTGCTTCATGCCCTGAGTTCCTATAAAATCTGCAACGAGCTGGGTCCCCTGTTTGTAGCAATTTTGAGTGGAATGCATTTGCCTATAAAAAACAAACAACACACTTCCCTGTGGCAATTGCACCTTTTCTTTCTCTTCCCTTGGAGTTCCAGGGAAAACTAACTTCGACCTAGATGTATAGGATACATACTTAACATACAGAAGGCATTGCAGTGTGGAAATAAATAGGAAAAGTGGGGGGAAATGAACAACAGTCACTGTCAGAAAGTGGCTTTGCCTGCCTTCCCAGGGTCCTAGGTGGGGATACACCTCATGGGAAGGTCCCACAGGAGGGCTTGTCCCTTGCATGCTTCACCAGGAAGAAAGGTGGGCAGTCTGCTCAGGTTGGACCGGGAACCTGAGGGCTCTCTGAGAGCCATGGAAAGAAAGGTATGGAAGACACTAGCTGTCAGGTTCTGCTTGGGCAGGCAGATGTGGGAATTGGGGTGCTGGCTGTGATGAGCCCAAGTGCTTTCCTGCCCTCCCCACCCAGGAAGGGCAAATACAGCTGGACTGTGGGGCACTTGCTGCCTCTCCTGTATTCCCCTTGGAACAGCGCAAAAGGAACCTTCAGGGCCCTTTGGTCTCCCAGAAACATTCACCCTCACCATCCCTCACAGCCTGCACCCA
Source organism: Phalacrocorax carbo (assembly GCF_963921805.1). Classification (NCBI taxonomy): domain Eukaryota; kingdom Metazoa; phylum Chordata; class Aves; order Suliformes; family Phalacrocoracidae; genus Phalacrocorax; species Phalacrocorax carbo. Next base: position 83,549,935 of record NC_087513.1, on the reverse strand, counting down.
TCCTTTGGGGGGCAGATCCCTTCTTCCCCTCTCAGCTGCTCTCAGACCAAGTGCAAACCTGAGCTGGAGCCAGGTGCTGCCCGTCAGGGTCAGTTGCCATCCAGGCAGGTTCCTGCCCTGCTCCTGCTCAGCAGGGACTGTGCTATAGCTTCGCTTTGCAGAGCTTCATCCCCATGTCCAGCTGCATGCCTTTGTCAAGCCAGGAGACACTAGTCCAACACACAGCACAAAGGGACCCATAGCCTGGCTACCACAATGATGAGCCTGCTCACAGGAAGAGACTGCTCAGTCCTTGGAGCACACCCAGCACTGGGGTCCATGCAGCCTTTTTTTCCTCTGGAATGACTGAGATGGCACAAAGACATCTCAGCCACATCTGGGAGCTGCTCTGGGGAGAAACTCCTGCAGGAAGCCTAACCCCAGTGGCCTTTTTACAGACCCCATGAGCAAATGGCCAGTCCCACCTCAGCAAGCCCCCAGTCAGAAAGAGAGGAGGACACAGAGGACAGGGCAACACTGAGGAGGAGAAATGTCTTGGCCTTGGACCAACAATTCCCCTGCATCATCAGGACCACCTCCTGGCTCTCCCCTGAGGGAACAATAGATGTGCTGAAGAGCCCATGCTTGGGACAATCCTGTCACATGGGCAAGAAGCTGAGGGAGGACCTGCTCCTCTGTGGTCACTGTCAGGTGACCCTACAACCACACTTTCTGCCCCGCATGCTCAATCTCTCTCTCTGTGGGCATGCTTGGGCTCCTGCGTGGGAACCCTTCTCCCTTGGACAGGGAACGCATGGCTGTGAGAAGGCCTTGGCAGCTGGCAAAATACCAAGATGCAGCCAGGGATCCTGAGCAATCCCTCCACAGACTCTTCCCTGCCAGGGCAGTGCCGGGTGTCACTCTTTAAATTAAATGCACCACAGATGAGGTGCTCTCTCCCACTGGGCAAGAGGCAGCTGATCTTCACATTTTACTGCCTAAAACCTGCAAGGCATGCCCTGGGCACTGCGTGACATTGCAAAGGTTTTTATTGTATGCTGAGACCATAGAGCTGGATTTGACAAGAGCCTTGCAAACATGACGTCCCTTGCCTTGCCAGTGTGGGGCAAAAGCTTCTACGTTCTTCTCACTTAATAGCAGCAGTGCCACAGGCAGGTGCAGCCCTTTGTGTGGGGCATCTCTTCTTACTTGTGGTTGTCACCTTCTTGTTGGATGGTGAGGCCACGGGCTGCCTTTGTGGGACAGCCCTGCCACGCCGCCTGGGCGCACCACCTCGCAGGAGCTGCTTGAGCACAGAGCTCTTTTGCATAGCCATCTGCAAGTGCGATGGAGAAATGCGCTGCTGCTTGCTCTTCTTGGAAATCTTGCCAGCCACATCCATGGTCTTTTGTGTCACCCACTGCAGCACTGCAGCCAGGTAGACGGGGGCCTTGGCTCCAAAGCGCTCAGCAAAGTGGCCTCTGCGCAGCTGCCTGTCTACACGGCTCACAGGAAAGAGCAGCCCAGCCCGGGAGGACCGGGAGGAGCGGCTCTTTTTGGCCTTTATTTCACTGATGTTGGTGGGGCCCCCAGAACATGTTGCTTCAGGCTCCCTCTCACACTCAGGCATTGTGCAGACCTCCTCTGCTCCAGACATGCTGCTTGCAGCCTGCTCCCGCAGGTATCTCCGCACTGTCTCTTCCCACACCCTGCCTGTCTTGCCTGCCTGTCCTTGCTTTCCTTGCTGGCCCTCACTGGTGGCTCCTGTCCCTGGGCTTGGTTGGCTGTGCTTGTCCTTGCCAGCCTGGCCAAGGCCTGTGTGTGGCAGGTCGGCCAGGACCAACCCCGCTTTGGCTGAGCCCCTCAGAGGAAGATCTCAGGCTCAAATCCTTTCCTGCTCAGGCTTGGGCCCTTTTGTCACCTGGACAGCAGGAGCAAGGGCTCTTCTGGGGTAGTGAGGGCCAATAGGAAAGGACCTCCTCTGTGACCTCACCTCCCCACTTGTGACATCATCCCTGCTGGCTCCGCCCTTTGTGGGTGAGCTCAGGGAGCAGCTCTGCTCCCCAGCTCCGCTCCTGTTTTCCATGGCAGAGGCTTTCCCAACATTTGGCACAGGGGAAGTCACTACAAAGCTGAGCACTCTCCTCTCCTTTGCGTTCTCCTCGCTGGCCCTACCCTGTGACAGTTTTCTCTTCAGCCCTTACCTCTCCCCTCCAACGCTCCAATATCAGCCTTGGTTTTGTTCTTATTCCCTTTGATTTTCATGTAAGCTTCCTCATTTTCATCTTTGTAGGTAGACCTTCATGTCACAAGGTTCCTAGGTACATGGCTCAAACTCCTCTGAGGTCTTTGTTGGGCAGCAAGTAAGGACATTGGGCAGAAAGTGGCAGCAGGTGAACACTGAGACTATCCAGGGTCCCTCCATTTCCCTTAGGAGATTCCTCGTTGTTCTGCTCTCCTAGGAAAGTAAACTTAAATGGTGTCTAATGCTATAGGCAGTTATAAGCAGGACACAGAAAAAGAAAATGCTTATCTTAAAACAATTTCTATTTCATCTTTCATACACTCTTTCTCTTATCTGAATAAGAACTTTGCTAACTAGGTATGGAGAGAAGAGAAGCAAAAACCTTTTCCTAAGTACTTTTCTCATCTTGTTGTTGTTCCTGTGCACCTTGAATGTGTCTTCATGATATATTTGAGGCCCAAATGCAGATCTATCTTGGATGAAGACACTTTTCTTTCTGTTTACTTATACTGTAATTACTCCCTTGTTAAACTCTGTAAATTATAACCTGAACAAAGAAGAACATGCAGCTGGCCCTTAGGAAGAACCCTGGTAGGAAATAGTCTACTGAGACCACATTCAGGGCTCAGTTAGAAAGCCTGTTTAACTCCTCAAGAACTCCTCAGCCAATCCAGCATCTGACAGCATCATGGAAAGAAAAGGCTGTGGATTCGACTGCATCATGGGAGAACCTTGCCTATTCAGTGTGTTCTGTGAATTAAGTGCTCCTCAGGAATCACTTTCATGCAAGAAAACCTTCAGTGAACAGAGGCTGGTAGAAACATGACTTCAGAAATCCATGCAGGACAGCAGCATTTGTAACTCTTTCTCCGAGGCTTCTGCTTGAACACAGTTTTCTTTCCACTGGCCCGTTTTTGTCCCATCTACAATATAGTCTTTCTAGGATGTCCACCTCCTTATGGTTGTTTTTAGGAAGTGATTAGAAGGATGCTGATACCATCATGCCTGCAACAGGCATCAGTATGGTGATACCAGTATGCTTGATCTGTCTATCCCAGATATTACTCTGTTAAGCACTGAAAGCAACCTGCTTTCTCCAAATGTTCTTGACTGAAGAAGTTGTTTTGACATGTGTTCTGAAGTCAGAACAACATGTTTGCTTTATGGTACTGATTAAGTGTGGTAATCAAGGGTAAGGATGCCCAGCAGGTACTCTTGGACAGCCCAGATCATGATTTGCATACTTCATCATCCCATTCCTTTTCCCTCATTCTCCACTGCAATCTCCTCCCATATAAACAACCTGCCCCCTTTTTCTCACTGATCCCAGTTTTACTACATCTGTTACCTGATTTGAGGTTTATGATACTGTTATCTAGGCCATTTTGACCATATATGGTATTACTCATATAACCTAACTATGGCTGGCCTTGCAAAATTCTTGCCACCGATACCTCCCTCCAATTATCTGTGAAGTGCAATGATTTCTCACATAAACTCAGCCCTAACCACCTGAGAAATCCATCCATTCTTCATGGTGCTGTCTGTTACTTTTGTCAACCTCTCACACTGTTACTTGCCACATCGGGCAATTTCTCATACCAAGGCCTGTAGTTTCCTATGCTTGGATGGTTAGTTTAACCTCAGGGCAGGACACAGTCACCAGCCCACAAGTGCCTGCAGCCCTAGCAGTTGACATGGGTGTATTTCAAACACAAGCACAAACACAGCTCCAAAGACCCACTCAGAAGAGGCAGCACAGCTCCTTGGCTAAGAGTTCACCATGTCTGCAACCTGAGAAGGCAGCAGAAGGAAGGGTTTCTTAGCCTCCTCCCAAACCAATGTCACAGAACTCTTCCTGATTTCTTCCTGAAAACTGGATTTCCCTGTTTCTCCATTGCACAAATTCTGCTGGTTTTGGTGTTCTCCTTCATGTACTTGTCTGCTCTCACTGGCAATATCTGTATAGTGGTGATAATAAGGGTTGATTGTTCTCTTCATTCCTCTGCGTACTTCCTATCTACTCCCTCCTTCTCAGAGACATAGTATACCTTTGTCATTGTCCTCAGTATGCTAGTAAACTTGGTAAGAAAGCAAAAGGTCCTTTCCTATGGAGGAATGGGGAACATGTTCTCCATGGGGAACATGCTATCCAGATATGGTTTTTTTTCCTTGGCTTTTGATGCACCATTTGCATGCTCCTAGCACCAGTGAGATATGATCATTACGCCTCAGCCTGTAGACCTTTGTAATTACCATGTCATCATAAGCCACAGGTTCTGCCTTCTGCTGGCAACTTTTTCAGCATGGACTGTATTTCTGTTCTCAGTAAGAGACATGCATTAATTATCTTTCTGCAAGTAGAGTAAAACTAATCATTTTCTCCATGATTTGGCACTACTTCTTAAGCTTGTGTGTGCCAGGAACCATCTAGATGAAATGGTCGTTTTTATCTTTTTTTAATTTTTTTTAATTGCATTTTGCTCCTTCTGCTTGATTCTGCTCTCTTCCCTTCTAATTCTCAATACCATCCTAAAGATCCCTTCCACTCAGAGGAGCTGGAAAGCCTTCTCCATTTGCGTATCCCAGTTTACTCTGGTTATTATGCACCTTGGTGTGCATCCATCATCTACTTGCAGCTCAAATCCAGGGTGCCTCCCTAATGAGGATGTTCTGATTTCTGTTACCTACACAGTGGTAATTCCCCTGCTGAAACCATTGCTGTACAGCCTGTGGAGCAAAGATGTGGAAGTAGCTCTCAGAAAAAGCTTTCTTGTGAAAAACAAATCTTTGAGGTCCCTGAAATTTATTAGGGAGTGAAATAAAAAAGAATGTACAGATGGAAAACCTGTATTTCAGCTAGCTGAGAGGTGTGGTAAAGTCTTTTTCTCAATCAAAAGGCTTGAGACAAACAATGGAAGAAGCTGCATGGGGATGGCAGAGAAACAGTGTAGTGGAAATGGGCAGCACAGACCCACAGTAGTCTTCACAGTGTGGGTCAGAAATAGCAGTGGGCAGCTTTCCATCTGGGGAGTATCTGGGGAGGGGAAGTGTCAGCTCCGGCTTCCGCACTGCCGGAGACACAGCAAACAGGTAAAGCAGAGCTGTTTAGACATGTTTAGAGGCTAATTAATATCTCACAGATAGGCATCCTTCATGACTGATGCACAGTGCAGCCAGCTAGGTGTTGTACTACTCCTATGTCCCCTAGGTTGAAATATAAAGACAAGGCCTCCTAGAAATGGTTAATTTGTGTGAATAAAGGCTCATCTGCACAAACATAAAGGAACAGAATTAAGCAGAAGGAACAAGGGCAGGCGAGGAAACCCCAGAAACCTGAGCACAGCCACTGGAGCACCCTGACCATGCTCCTCCCAGGGCTGCCACTGGGCAGTGACCAGCCCCATTGTGGGGGGGTGACTCACCCACCAGGTGAGTTAATGGGAGGGACTCACTTACAGACTGCCTAGGGGTATGGGACTCATTACGGGATCACGGGAAGAACATTTTGAGATTGTGTGAGACATTTTATAGGATATTTAGGGGAACAGCCAAAGGTGGAAAGGGAGGGATCCAGGTGCTTTAGGGAGGAACAACAGTGGGAAAAAGGACAACATGGAATAAAAGGGGCTGGTCACTTGTAAACAGGTTGCTGGTCAGTACACTTGTCTGGCCATGCCCTGCACCTGGTCACCACAGTCTCTCCTGACTTCTTATTAAACTCTTGCTCCTGACTGTTTTCCTGGGTGAGGGGCTCTCTATTCTGTGTGCACGTGTGTATGGAGGTCTGAGTGCCAGCCACTAGTGAGTGGCCCTTGGATCAAAAGGTGCCAAAAACTGGAGAGACTGGAGAGTATGCCTATTATGTGGGTGTGGGTGTGTCGATGTCAGTGTGTAGTCACTGGCAAATATCAAACTGGACTAGCCATCAAGTAGGAGAAGAGGTTTGCAGCCACGTATTGGAGTGGCTGTAAGTCTGAACTGGATACTGGAGAGGCCAGAGGATCTGAGAGTCAGATACTGGAGGGATCAAGAGGTCCAAGCCAGCACTGGGGAGACTGGTCAGCTACTGGGAAGGCCAGTAGGTCTGGAGCAGCTAATGGAGAGACCTGTTGTTTGTGTGTGTGTGAAACCAGGACACAAGGTGGTCCAGGAGCCAGTTACTGAACAGATTAAGCATCTAAGGCTGGTTACTAAAGGCATCCATAGGGTGTTTGTTCATGCATGTGTGTAGATCTGAGTACCATCAACTGGAGTGGGACTGCAGCAATGGGGTCTTGTCTGTCTAGGTACCAGAAACTGGGGAGACCAGGAGATCCCAGGGCCAGCTGCTGATTAGACTGGCTGTCTTAGATCAGCTACTGAAGGGTTCCATATTTTATATATATATATATACATAAAAATGTGTAAATTTTATAAATAGTAATATTTTACAAGCACACATGTGTATCTATATGTATTTCCACTAACATGCTTTCATCCTGATCAGCTGGAGAGGGGAATAGGATGAGACTATAGGTGCTGCTCACATTTATGTGAGTGCTGTTTTCTCTTTGTGGTAATTTGTGGCCATTTGTACATATCATATGTATCATATGTACATGTGCATGTGTTCCTATTGATAATTCATGCTCAGCCTCCCTACTGCCTGGACCTTGGAACATGGAGCTGCAGCAACCTAGCCTCTACTGGGCTGCCAGAGTCAGAAGCCCCAGTGTTGAAACCATGTGTGATTCTGACTTCAGCTGGTGCAAATTGTCAGGGAGGGGCAAGGGCCAGCTGCTCTGCAAGGGATAGGGTGCCAGGAACCGAAAGCAGTAAACAGCTGGCTGAGGCAACAGCCATGCAAGCAAGGGCTCAGTCCTGCAGTACCCAAGCAAGGTGAGCAGGGCAGGTCCAGACAGTAATGAGGTTCAGACACTGTCTAGTGATCATCAGGCAAGTCCACAGTGATAAGACAGGTCTGAGGTCAGGCCAGGAAGGCAGTTTATGCATCAGTGTCCTGGCTTTGATCAATGAGGCTCGTGCCCAGGCTGAGATGGTGCAAAAGGCTGCCATGTCAATGAGAAGCCATATCATCTCCCTTTATCTACATGAAAACAATGTGCTCAGCTGGCAAGACACTCTTGCCAAATGACAGAGTAGCAAAACGTGAGGTTTCTACGAAGAGTTTGGCAGAAAACAAGGGACTCTCAAGAGCATCTACCAGTAAGGCAGCTGAAGTGGGGATCTCCTCACAGCTCTGAAGTGGTGACTCCCTTCTCTCTTCTGTGCTCCTCAGGTCCCCCAACACTGTTTCTTACTACTTCTGTTTTGCTCAAGGAAAGCACAAGGTCTCAAATGTTTCTTGAGACCCTGCTTTGAGTTAACTCTTTCCAAGGTGCTCCCACTTGCATTCCCCTTATTGTAATACCTATATGGTAATGGCTGCCAGGGCCCGCAAACATGGACATAACATCAGAAAAACTAATTTTCTTTCAGATGTGGTCTTATATTCATTCCCCTTGGGACTATGTGAGGAGGTGCCTTTGCTCTTCCAGAAACATTCACCCTCACCATCCCTCACAGCCTGCACCCATCCTTTGGGGGGCAGATCCCTTCTTCCCCTCTCAGCTGCTCTCAGACCAAGTGCAAACCTGAGCTGGAGCCAGGTGCTGCCCGTCAGGGTCAGTTGCCATCCAGGCAGGTTCCTGCCCTGCTCCTGCTCAGCAGGGACTGTGCTATAGCTTCGCTTTGCAGAGCTTTATCCCCATGTCCAGCTGCATGCCTTTGTCAAGCCAGGAGACACTAGTCCAACACACGGCACAAAAGACTCCGTAACCTGGCCACAGAAATAAGATGTCATTGACTCATTTTAGCACTGTCTAGCCAGGGTCCAGGGAGGGCTGGCAAGCTTGACTGCCCAGACAGGAGGACATCCATCTTTGGTCTGGCAGGACGTTTCCTGACCACATGTCCCATCCTACCTTCCCTCCTCCTGCCTGTCCCACAAGGCCCAGGGAAGCTGCTTGCTATGGGTTGCAGCTGGGCTGCAACTTGGAGGAGCTTAAAGAGGCATTCCAGCTGGCAGAACAGGCTGCAAGAGTCCAAGAACAAAAGAGGTTTGCTTGTGCACTGGGGCTCAAGTATTCAAATGCCAAGATGCAGCCAGGGATCCTGAGCAATCCCTCCACAGACTCTTCCCTGCCAGGGCAGTGCCGGGTGTCACTCTTTAAATTAAATGCACCACAGATGAGGTGCTCTCTCCCACTGGGCAAGAGGCAGCTGATCTTCACATTTTACTGCCTAAAACCTGCAAGGCATGCCCTGGGCACTGCATGACATTGCAAAGGTTTTTATTGTACGCTGAGACCATAGAGCTGGATTTGACAAGAGCCTTGCAAACATGACGTCCCTTGCCTTGCCAGTGTGGGGCAAGAGTTTCTGCTTTCTTTGCACTTGAAGGTGACACTCCTATGTGCAATCCTCCTTATGGCTGATTGGTTAATATGCCTCTTCTTGAGAGGTGAGGCAACTGACCTCTTTCTTTGGTGTGCCCCTGCCTTGTCTACTAGGAGTTTCTTAAGTTCAGAGTATCTTTTGACAGTCTGGAGAATATGTCATGGAGAAATGTGCTGTTTTGCCTTGCTCTGAAATTTCCTTGTCCATGTCTACAGTCTCATATGTCAAGTACTGAAGCACAGGAGCCAGATACACAGGGGCTCCAGCCCCAACACATGCTGCCTGTTTCCCTTTGCAGAGCTGCCTGTCTTTGTGGCTCCCAGAGATGGCCAGTCCAACCCTGGAGAAGCAGCTCATTTTGCTCATCACTTCTTTCTCTTCTAAAAGGCCTGTAAAGGCAGTTTCATGTCCTGTCTCTTCCTCAGGCATTTTGCAAGAAAGTGCTCTGTAATCATACATTCTTTAGCTTGTATTGATATTTCTTTCTGCTTTTTGTCTTTCCTGACTTTCTTTTCTGGCATGACTGATGTCCTTAAATTTTTTTTTTCTTTTTAGAAGGTAGCTCAGTTCTCTCTATCTGGCATTCTTACCTACCTGTGAATCACTTTCTTCACAAACTTTCTGTTCCAGCATTGTAAAATAGATGTTAGCAACTCTTTGGCACTGGAGACTTCTTTTGTAATTAAGTCTGTCTTTAAATAAGGGAATAAATATCCCTTTTGACTGGGTAGGTGGGAACTAATGGATAGCTGTAGACTTTGTTACTCAAGCACAGGAGGCAGCTCATCCTTCTGTTGTGTCACTTGCATTGATACACCCTCTGCTGTGTATTTCTCTTATTCACATGGTTCAGGGAAGTAAAAGTTTGTCTCTTATAGGTTTACTAAGAATGCCACCTAGTAACCTACAGTATTCTTGCATAATACAATTTTTAATTTAAAGAGTGGTGAAGAATAAAGCAAGAGACACAAATTCAATAGATGGCTGTAAGTGGCCTTTTGTGGGAGTTTTTAGAAATGGATCCTAGAGGTACTGGTGGTTGTTGATGGAGAAAAAGCTACCAGAAAATGAGACAAGGAGAAGGAGAGTATGTGCTGAGAGGTACTATGCAAAAACTTCCCAAGGCCTGATAAACTCTGGAGCCCAGGAGTTCTGATGGAGCTGCAAGATCTGGTCAACCCAGAATGCCAAAAGCCTGCCAAATCTATACCATGAGCACACACCAGCACCTACAACACACACAGTAACCCAGATTGCTGCCAGGCAGTGGCTCATATTTCCAACAAAGGCTACAGGGTTGGGTATACATCTGATGAAACTCAGGGTTCTGTAAGAAACTTTCTGAATACCTGCCTAGAAGACACCAGTGAGTCAATATGCCCTTTTGCTGCTGAGCATCATGCTGTACTTGGCCTTGCTGCTGCTGCTCTGACTGTGTAGCTATGAACGACTGTGTGAACTGCACGAAGGGAGCAAAAGAATGTGTTTTGTGAATAGCCATCTGCTTCTAGTAAAAACTGCCTTGTTCTACCAATAATAACTGTTAATCAATAAAAGGTGTTCTAAATAATGTTGGCTGTGATCTTTGATCTTTGGCTGCACCAAATCCTTTTTTTTTTTCGCTTTATGAGGGAAAGGGGAATTTACAACAGAAAAACTCATTTCTCAATGAAGAGCTGTTAGGGGCTGCAGAAACTCATTGTTCCTCCAAGACATATAACATCCTGAACCAATTTCTTGACTTAAATGGCTCAGTGCTCAGACAACCAGAAATTTGCACTTTCCTGTTACTTTGAAACATGTGTCAAATACCACTTCTGTAATTATTTTGTTCTTTGAACTGAATAACATAGAAGAGGTTTCTAACAAAATACAACACACTATAAATACTTGTACACTAGAAGGTGTGGTAACTTGTTTGGAGAAACAAGAAGTCTTGAGAGGTCAAAGAGAAGCACAATTGCAGACTAAGAAGAAGCAGAAGAAAGAAAAAAAAAGGGGGGGGGGGCGGGGAGAGAAATAAACTACCATTATCTAATAGGGAAGAGGAGATGTACAAGAGGAAATATCATCTGAACTAGTAAATGAACAGGTTGATGATCAGAGCCAGAATCCCTCAAACTTTCCAACCATTTAGATGCAGGTTTGATCATTAGTGTTGGTTTCTCAGGCTCAGGCCTCATTAGAGCTGTGGCTTCAAGCTTTTAGAACCTTGGAAAGTCATAATGTTATTTGATAATTTGCAACAGGGATACTTTAGACTGCACCAGGGTCTGACGCTAGCTGAACTGCGTGCTTGAACTGAAGAGCAGCAGGAAGCATTTCTTGCTATTCAGCAGTGTTCAGAAATACAGGGCCAGCCTTAGCAGAAAGGACAGAAACTCTGTCTTTGTACCTTTGGCTCTTTTCCATGTGATATAATAAACAATAAATAATCATGGCTTTATGTACTCTAATAATGCCCATGTCGCAATGTGGTGCCCTTATGGGGAGTGGGAAGCAGAAAAGCTGAGGACGTCCTCTCCTGCTCCTCCAGGTCACTGCCTTTGTAGAAGATGTCAGATCACACAGATCTAAACAACTTGTTCCCCACTGGTGTTTAGCCCCTCTATCTACCAGAGGCCAACCATTTCCAGATGGTGTTCTGCCAAACTAAAGGAGACAAGATTTTCAGTCTTTCTTCTGTAAGAGAGGCCTCGCATTCCTGTCATCAGCACGGCCTTTTTCTGCACTCTAGGGGTTTTTTTGTCTTTTCTGAACAGAGATGCTTTAACCATGAGGGGATTCCAGATGAAGCAGAGCCTGAGCACCAGCTTGTCTCTGTTTCTGTTAGGAACACTTTTCCCAAAGTTTATCATGTTCACAGGATGCAAATGGTCCATATATATCCTGTGATCAGCTTTCACAGCCATTTCCAGCAAATTAACTTATTGTTCCAAGCAGCCTTCCAAGCTCATGGCCTTCTATTTTGTGTTATTCTTTTTTTTTTTTTTACTGTTGAGTTTTAGGAGAACTGCTTATGTATCATCAGCTAGTTATCTTATTCACTCTAGCTTGCCAGCCTGAATACGTTCCAGCAGGTCTGATACATTTATTTCACTTCCCTAGCTCTTCTGAAGACACATGTTGCCTCAGCTGTATTATATTACATGCTTAGATGAGCAGATGTGAAATTTAGGGATGCAGCTAATTCTGCTATAGGTTTTTAGGGTTTGAGGATTCTTTTGATTCCCTTGATTTGCTTGCTTTTGATTTTGTAGTAGTGAGTTTGTGGTTTAATTAAAAAAAAAAAGTGACTTACAATTGAATGGATTCTTCTTATGATATCTGACTTTGTGTGGGTTTTTGTCAGTACAATAGCAATTCATGAAAATTATGTATGACTACCAACCTGTATTTTGGGAAAGGCCTATTTTTCCAAAAGGGAAGATGAAAGTGTAAGATCAGCTTAATGTAGGGTTGAATCACAATGGATACTCCCATCTGAAAGCTATTACAGAATTTCACTTAACCTGTGTAAGAAATTTTTGTTCTAATTTACAGCTTTATAATATTCACAAACTAGGTTATAACCCTTGACTCCTAGGTACAAATTCTTCAGCACTCTTTTACAATGATCTTGCTTGCGTTTAACAAGAAAGGATAAACAATCGAAGATCATTTATTCTCTTGAAGTATGACAGAAACTATATCCAACTGTTTTTACAGATAACCCTTTTATTCACTATTCCAAACAGATCATATCCTTCTTGAAGTTTGTTGATCAGAACAATGAAGCAGAGTATTCTGAATGTGCTTTAGGTACCAGCACTTAAATTTCACTACCTCTGCTCTAGACACTTCTTCTGATGTAACTGGTATGAGATCTTAACAGGCACAGTATACTCCTAGTTTCTACTCCACCTCACAGGAAATATTATTTTACTCAGGTCCTCTTTTTGAGCTCTTTCTGATTCAGAGAGTTCTGGCTACCAATTCCCATACATGTGGCCTTGCCATTTGCATTATTGAATTTCATCCCATTTTGATTTTTCCATTCCTTAAGACTTTCAGGAGAATGAACTATAGCTGTATTTGCTCACAACAAATTAGAAACACTCTGTGTTTTATGTTCAGTCTAGAAATCTTTCTCCACTTTACCTTCAGCACTGCCAACTGGTGAACGATCTTCACAGCACATTTTGAGATGCAGCACAACAAATTATTTATCAACTAAAGAAACAGCAAGGGCTCTTTGTGTGAGTCCAGAAGTTTGTTGGAGTCGCTGCCTAGATCAAACAAAAGTCAAAATTCTCATGTTTATGCAAATTTTTTAATGCTTCAAGCAGTCAGAAATTTTCTCACTCTGTATAAGGGTCAGTTAAGGAGTGGAAAAGAGACAGCATTTGTCAGCTGACAAGTAGTCATAGCACAACAGGATAATTATACAGGTTTTCTGTTAGAGCCTTATCTTACTTTATTTTAGACCTTATGTATGGTTTCTTTTAAATGGTTATAATTTTTCATTGCCTGGAAAAAATAGTCATATATTAAATTATAATAGGCAATAAATAAATAAAAAGGATATTATTATACAGGTGCTTATTTTCCTTAATGCCGACATGAAAATGTTATACTTTTCAGAGGTGCTGCGTGCAGGCTTGCCTCCTTAAAGTCAATGAAGAGCCTCTGAAAGTACAAATCCTTTAACATGGTACCTAAGAGAAGATGTAGACTGGAACTTTTAAAAGCTCCAGAATTATTTTGATGCACAAAGCTGATGGATCATTTTAGGTATTTACAAACAAACATGTTTTACCAATGACAAACCAAACCAACCAACCACAACCGTTGTCCCCTTGCCCAAAAGAAAAAAAAGGAAAAGGGAAAAAGAAGCCAAAACACCCAAACAGGTCAGGTTAATTTTTAGTAGAGTTTGGTTTCTGGAAACCTTGGCAGGTTTTTGATACTTTGTATTAAATGTATTTTTCAAATGTTCCATCTACATAGCTGATCTAGTATTTCAACAACCTAAATTTCTTTTGTTAATTCAGACAAGTCATTTTGATTTCAGCATTGATATAAAGAATAATATTTGGTCCATTTTCTCAGTAAAGTGAAAAATGAAAGCCTAAGTCTCAGTTGTACACGTCTAGAAGTACAAAAAAGGATTAGTTAGCTCATTTTTAGAACACTTTACACTCCTAACATGGGGTAGAATAGTGTACCTAAGCCTCACGCTAATCACTCGGGTGGTGATATGTATGCATAATCTATTTCTATTTCATTCATCATTTTTGGTAAATTGCAAAAATTGCACCAGAAACTCCAGACATCACGGTTTTGTCATGCACATCTAAGATTTCGCAACTGTGGAAGCGTTAAAAAATGCCATGAAGAGGGGCCTAAAACTCCTTGTATAATCTATTCTCCTGCTCCTGTTTTCATTAGGGAGTGTGTCTGCCTTTCTACTCCAGGTAGAATCACTGACATTTTGGCATCAACTGAATATTTTGCTCTTGCTCTAGAAGGTCCTGTCTCATGGTCTCAGTTATGCCAGGGATTACAAAATTTGCCCTAGACAATTCTTTGGATAATAGCAATATTCCAGTGAAGCACTGCCTTACCAGGATAACAAAGAATTGCTGTACTCCAGAGAAATGCAGTGATTAATAAACTCACAGGAGGCACACCACAGCAACACGGGTGGCCAATTTCTCATGCAATGAAACATGTACTCTCTCCTTCACTAACCATGTCTCCCTGTAATTTCTTTTCCTCTGTAGGACTGTTTATTCACCACAGAGAAAGGCAGTTCCTACAGCTGTGTCCATCTCTGCAAGGGAGTTATAAGAAATGTATTCTCCTGAAACTCACTCTGCTGTGCAGTCTCGAAGTCTGAGCATTATTGTATGCTTTTCCTCCTGCTGTAGATCTGGAAAAGAAGCAAAGAATAAAGAAAATTATTCCAGAAATGGAAATAAAATATTAATGCCAGAAAACTGAGTGGAAGAAAATATCTTCTGAGATGTAGCCTTTGTCAAGTGGCCCTTCTAGTTTACTGACTTAGAGCTTCCAGACCAAATGATCACTTTGGGAAGTTGGCGTGGAAGGTAAGAGCCAACACCCTGACATATCCTAGCTGAGGTGTCAACCTCAAACACAAGTACTTACTTCTTTTGGACAAAGGTGCAATTTGCCAGATTTAAGATGGAAGTCCACCTTCTGCTTTGCTTTCAGCACTTTCTGGTAGGAAACAGAAACTAAAGTGTCATAACAAATCTGCTGCTGAAAACAACTGCCCAAACTAAAGGACAGCTGCAAAACATTTTATTCAGTTTTGTGTTTCAAGCCTGACCCTGATGTAATTAGGAATTAAATGTTTTCTTTCCAAAGGAAGAAGAGTTCTAATGAAAGGAGAAGAGTTCTACAAAAGCAGCTGCATTTTTCTTCAATAATGACAGAAAGAAATACATGTCAGTCAGGGAGGGTAGAAGTGAGGTAAAGAGGAAGAAAGAGAATATAGCAACAAGTGAGAGAGGAACATTTTCTTGGCAGTACTGTGATTGAGGAAGCTCAGATGTATCTCAATGTCTTTGCTGCTTCATCTGTGTCTGCCAATATAAGGAAACACTGCAAAGAGGCAGATTTTCTTGTTAGCTTACTAGCTGCAAATGCTAGATCTTTTTTTACCTTTTAGTGCTGACGTGCTTTTTTTTTCCCCAGCTATGACAGAAGAGGTAACATATGCCAATCTGAAATTTGAAAACCATGAGCTGGATATTATCACAAAGCCTGCAGATACTAAGGAAAAAGGTGTAGTATCTATGAAGCTTTTATGATTTATCTTGCTAAAGTAGATGGGATGGGAAATACTTTTAATTATATGGCCAAGGAGCCTTTCTTAGCTTTGTTACTATCAGAAAGTTCTATTAGTTATAAATGTGTCCTGCTTTTTGTTGCTGTCACTTCTGCCTGAACTTTTAAGAGTTTGGAAGGTATACCTGAGGTAGCGATCTTATTGTTTAACTTAAAAGCATATTACTGAGTTATAGTGAGCTCCACAAATAGTTCTAATTCTCTAAACCTCAAAAGAGTTAACTCAAACTAATTTCTAAAGTGGATGAGTTCCACTTTTCTCCATGCATTTACATTCAAGCTTAGAGCTGTATTAGCTTTAATTGACTCACTTCATTTCACTTCTGAAGTTCTAGCCTGAATTATGGCGCTGGTCTTTGAAACGGCTGTATTTGTTAAATGGCTGACTACTTTTTAAATACTATCTTTAAATACTAATTTTAAATTAATTTTGCTTAATTTGTGTGAAATTGCTTAAGAGTACCTATGAAGATCAGCTATGAAGATCAGCTCTAGATTTGAGTGGTGCAACTCATGGGAACAAAGAACATAGAAAGTATTAGCTGTTTGTGGGGTTAGACTCTGGAACAGAGGTTTATAAACCTGTTTATAAACAAGAGGACAACTTGCTTGTGATTCAGAAGGAATTCTCTGGGGAATTCTGTATCAAAGAGCAGTGGTTTTGAATGCTTTTATGGTTTTTTTGAACATATGTTATATTTTGTGAACATACGTTATGGGTTATGAACATTGTTATGTTAAGCTATGGTTTTGAGCATTGCCTAAGTATAATCCAGGAGCTAAAAAAAAAACCAAAGTAAAAATATGAACTGCCTTCTTGTTAAGCTCTGGGCTTCTTTTCCTTTAATGTCCAATGTCAACAGTATCCTCATAAGACTCCAGATGTCCTGCTTCTATGTCCCAGGGTAGACAATGCATATTTCGTGATGAGTTACCACCATTCTGAGAGAGCACAGCACAGTCTGTACATTATTTCACAAACATTAAATTGAAACAACCACAATGAATAATTACATCCATTCTAGGACTATGGGAGTACTGTACAGGAAGAAGGGCCCAGCCCAAGGGCACTTCAGTTGTGCTAGATGTAGCAGAAGTAGTGTGACATTACAAAGTACAGTACAGGCAACCATTACCTAAAGACACTCTTGAGGCAATACTTTAATTAAAACAGCCAAAGCTGAAGCTACTGCTTGGTCTTGCTTCCCATCGCTGCCAAGTAAATATTTTGTATTTGTTTATGAAATTTCACTTTCAAACTACAAAATATTTGTCTATTTCATCTAAAAGCTCCAGGAACTGTGGACTATAATGCTTTCAGTCTTCAGCTTGGGGCTGTGACTTTGTAGGGGTAGGAACAATGGGGGTTTTGCCCTTTAGCTCCAATTCATACGGGTCTACTTAGCAGCCTGCCTTAGGGAGTCAAATTTCTTTCACTGAAGTTCTCCAGGCACCTAATATTCAGCTTCAGAGCATGTATGGAAGCACTTTGACCTTAAAAATATCCGTATGTCCTAGCAGTCAGTATGTCCTTAAGTCTTGGTAGGATCTATAAGGTATGTGATTCTCCTGTGCAGGCTTCATCTTTGAGTGTATCTATCATATGCCTGTGAGATCAGACTTTGGAAAATAATGGAGAAGTTCTTTCTCTTTGTGAAGGGCCTGGGTATTCCTCTTTTATGCAATACCAAGCAGTTAGAGCATTTCCTCAGACTGGAGCTGCATTTTGTCATGAAAGCAGTTACAGGGAGTGTGGCAGATGTACTGTATATTTAGCAAGGCTTTTGTCAGTGTCTTTTACAGTATTGTCATTTTAAAGCTGAGAAAGTATGGGCTGGATGGTGGACTGTTAGGTTTGTTGAAAACTGGCTGTACTACCAGGCTTAAAAGGGCGTAGCTAATAGCTTTACATCTGTTTGGTGGCAGAGTCCTTCAGGAGTCCCTCAGGGGTTTAATACTGAGCCTATATTGTTTAATATCCTCATCAATGACCTGAACAGTGGCACAGAGTATGTCTTCAGCAAATTTCTAATGATACTAAACTAGGGATGGTGGCTGACACTATGAAGTGGTAGAGTCTCAGTACAGACGAAGCTTGAGGAACTTGAGGACTAGGAGTGAGCAGAAAGGCCATGAAGTTCCACAAGTTTTTGTGCACTGAGGCTGGACTAATCCCAGGCAGTGGTACAGACTGGGAGCAGGCTAGTTGCTGAGGCCTCTGCTGGAAAGGACCTGGGGTTTAAGGTTTATGTCCTCCTAGCTTGACACACTAAATTTCAGTTCCTACTTTTTCAGCAATTCAGTCCACAATTTTAAATACCCCTTTCCCTTTTCTAGAATAGCAATTTATGTTCCGCATTCACATTCTCTTGCCTTTATTAGATTAAGTCAAGCTGGTTGCAGCTCTCTACAAAGTCCCTATAGAGGCAACTTTAATATCTGCCTTAGACTTAGTGCTTCTCTGTCAAATTGAATGCTTTTTCTCCCTCCTTCAGTGCATCTTAACCCATGAAATCTTCCAGCTCCTATAAACAGGGTCTGTTTTGGATGATCTACATGCTTAAAATTTCTTTTGCTCAGGAAGATTGTTCAATTTCTCCTAACTGAGTGCTTATTCCTGCATCTAGGCTGTAACCCTTATTAAGAGAAAAATCCTCTGTGAATTCCTAGGTAGAAATCTCAAACTACCATAAAGTACCAGCTGAGTTTACTATAGCCCTCAAATTAACCAGATTAACACAGATATATGCCACACATCACAAATTACCACAACCATACAGTGCACATTTGTTTTCAGCTTTCAGCAATCAACTTTCTAGATTTTGCAATATCTTGCTTTCTCATTATCTTTCTTGTCACAGACTATGGCCTTTGAAGGAACCAAGGCTGTCCACATGCTCCACTGGCCTGTTGTGATCTCTCACTCTTTTTGTCTGTGCATCTTTTGCTGTGTGCAGGGACACTGGAGCAGGAATATATAACCTCAAAGAAAAAGCAATTGTTTATTGACCAATGCAGCACAAGGAGGGCTGTGACCTAATGAGGCTAATGTGTTCAGCATTGTTTTAGTGTCACACCTCCATTTCATGACTGAATTCCTCCCAGGGCCTCCCACTTCATCCCGCTTTTGCTGGCCAGTAGTCCTGATTTTGTTCACACTGTGCCTGACATTGCTGATGGCGATGGTGACCCTGACAGTTTTATGTAAGTACTACTGCATTTCTGTTTGCTGGGGGGCTCAAGCTACTGAATAACATCAGACTGACATCTTCTTCAGGTGCAATTTCTGGTTCAGCTGAGAACAGGCAACAATGTAAACCAGATATTTTCCCTTGCTGCAGCATCTTTGTCCTTTTCTTGATATGATGAAGCTAGAAATGAGCAACATGGAGGGGAGCTGCAAAGGGGTGGAGTAGGAGATTCGTTCCTTGCTCTGGCTACCATTGTCTGCTCTCTTAAAACTGTATCCACGTTCCTGCTGTACTGAGTAAGGATAGAGTTAATTCCCCTTTCATAATGCTGGATCTGAAGGGAAAGGAAAAGCTTTGTGTTCACAGTAAACAGGTTGTGCCATCAGGTACCTCACATCCACAGCAATTCCACTGTGATCCAGAGCTGAAGTTCACATTTTTAGGAGAAAAGCACAGCCTGCAAACCAATATAAGAGAAAGATACACAATGGAAATAGATGATAAGTATTTTAATATTGTTGTTCACTCACAGCCAAATAATAAGAAATCCACTGTGCAAATGTTCTCCCTCCCAGCAGCCCTTACATGCAACTGTTCAGGGAGGAATAACATTTATCCCAAATGGTTTATTTATCCCTAATGATCTGCTAAGACATTCCTTACCCATCTCCCACCCTTTCTGAAGGACAGCACTGGGAAATATCTTACTGTGAATTTGAGTTTTCCAGATTCCCAAGGACTACAGGACACAACTTAGAGACCTCAACATGACAAAGAATGAGCTGCATGCAAATTTCTCGAATATGCTGCAAGCAATAGGAAATCAGCTGTGCTTGGAAGGGGAAAAAACCCTTAGAAATAATGGTAAATCAACAAGTTCTAATGAGGACTTGTCATTCAACATAGCAGGGAACAAAATGAGATGTGTCTCCTGTGTCTGGTCAAGTCTGTCTCCTCAGGTGAGCCTGTGCCTTCTCAGATGTGACCACCAAGAAAGTAGACAATGAGCATGTCTGCCTCGTGCAGTGTCTGGAGAGAGGGGCCAGCCAGGCATGGGGCCTGGCAGTGGTACCAGGACTTAGTTTCCACAAGAAAAATGTTCTGTGGGATGCCTTCTGGACATGCCAGTTCCTGTCAGCACTAGTTCAGGGATCTCCACAACATGCTCATCTACATCTAGTAGACAATTTTACAGTGGTGCCTGAGAATTAAGCAACTTACTGCACTCTTTGTGAACAGCAGTCCACACACAGGACAGTGTGCTAGTACCAACCCCAGGTAAGACAGGATTCTCCTAAAGTCAGAAGTGATGTGCAGTGAAGTATAGCTAAATCAACCTGGGAGTTCACTCCCTGTCTCCTGACTGTGTCCAGTGCAAGGCTGTTTCTGAAATCAGTTTACCATAGCTCGGTTATATAAATTGTCAGCAAGAGGATTAGTTCTCTTCAGAAATTATACTCTGAGGAGTAGGGGCATCAGGCAAAGGGATCCTATTGTGACTGTCGGGAAAGGGGATTTCATTTGTCTGGATACTGTTCCACTGACAAGCTTACTGTCTAGGTCTCCCTTTTAGTCAATGAAGAGAAATTGGTAGTGCAAAGATACAGTCTGTGTCATCCCAAGAAAGACACCTGAAATGACAGAAAAAGCACATGTGAGACACACCTACTTCTCTCCATTGACTAAAATGGAAATCCAGATGGGTTAACCCATGTCACCTTTGTAGACTCCTAAAATTAGTGAAAATAAATACCATTTGCAACACCTGAACCTCCTCTTAGTGCTAAAGGAATGAGAGAGATAGGGGGATGATTCAGTTTTCACCTCTTTCATTACCTGAACCTTCTGAGACCACAGTGATATTTTGACTGAATGAGGACCATCTCAAACATCCTCACTCCCCTCAGACCTTGTCATCACAGACTAACAGCAATGTTCTGTGAGGGGCAGCCTAGGAACAGAAACAGGATTATGGTTTTCCTTTTCCAGGCCAGAACTGTGTTCTCTGCCCTGCAAACTGGAAGTGGGAAGGTGGCGATACATGTTACTACCACTCTGAGGAAGAGGTGTCATGGGAACAGAGTCACTCGTTTTGTTCCTCACAAAACTCTTCTCTTCTTCTGGTAAAAGATGCATCAAAGCTGGTATGGACTGGTTTCTTACTCTGTTTAGCATGGAGGAAGTTCATGCACCCTCTCAGTTACCCAATTCACACTTAATTTCCTTAAATGGCACTGTAAGCAGGAGTTTTTTAACAGTGATCAGATTGTCCTGGACAGTGCTAAGGCATAGGATTGGTCATCGTCAGACAAAGTGCTGTCCTTTGAGCAGGTGGCAGTTGGAGACAGCCCATCTTGCCGCGGCTTGCTGTGGTTGGCTACTTACTGGGATGACTTGTGAAAGTGGGTTCATGACTGTTTTGTCATGGGCAATGATTTCACTGAATTAACAGGTATTACAGATCCATAGAAGGATCTGGTAAGCCATTAGTGTGAAAACCTCTTTTAACCTGATCTCCCCATAGGCAAACCATAGTCCTCTTTATTTTGTGGAAGTTCTTTCCACAAAAGTTCATCTCATCTTTTAAATCAAAATTAATATGCTTGGCAGTGACTTGCTGAAATCTGGCCGAATCTTTTAGTAATTGAAAACAAACTGAGGTGGGAAGAGAAAATTCCAGGTGTATAGTGAAATAATACTTTTGCCTCTTGATGCCAGCAGATGTATTGGAAGACTGAAGGCAGAAAAGATGTCCCAAGAGCTAGCAGTCGGGGCTGGGCATGTCTGCTCTCCAGCACTTGACAAATGCCGGTTCCCCTCTCACTGAGCTGCAGGCTGTAAGGTTTCTCCCAGAAGGAAAGGAAAGCAGTTTTATTTACACCTTCCCAAATTAGTGACAGCAAAGAGTGTGGGCACAGTCTGTTCCGTCTTAATCACAGCATTGAGAGGTATGAGGAAAAAGTGAAAATGGAGAAGTGCACTGGGGGTGACAACAAAAAGTGAAGGAAGGAGGACAACAACAGAAAAAAAATTAATTCAAATCATCAGAGAATTCCCTCAAGCAGCAGTAAGAAAGGCAGCATTACTAAAGTTTACATGAGTTTACATTCTTACCTGTTCTGCTCAGAGCATTTTTTAAGAACAGAGTATCACTAAATGCTTAACTTTAAGACGTGCTTTACTTGTCATGGTCCAGCTTTACGGAATAAGTAAATGATGCTAGAGCCAAGCCTGAAGGTTCAACAAATCAAATGGAACAGCTACCTGCAGAAGCTTCCTTTTTGCTGTTGACAAATACTAATGACAGAGTAAAGGGGGAGGAATGATTCATGACTAAAGGAGGGGGAACGATCCAGTGTTTCAGTCAGAGGGTTTAAATCAGGTTGATGAGGGTGACATTGCTCTTCAGAAATATAAACGTATCTTCTCTCTGTTTAAAAACAGCTTGACTATCATTTCTCCTTTGATACTAGGCTTTCCCTCTAGGAGCAGAACTTGCCCTGGCAGGTTAACAATTTGTGGTATTTATGTCCTTTAAGCAATTTCCATCAATGCTTTCCACTTCTGAGCCTAAATATTTATTTTTAATATCTTCCTGAATATCTGTTTTGAATTGTGCTCACTCTGCATAGGAACTGGTGAAAAAATTTCCTGGAAAAAAATACTGGCTTGGATTAACATTTAGAATTAAACAGAGAGACTGGTATTGGGCAGACAACACAGCTTTTACAGAAGAACAAAAGTCTTGGTAAGTGGTCAGCTTTCCTGTAGTACATAAATTTTGTCCTCATACATATGCAACTCCCAGTTTCTCTGACACAAAGGGAACTTTGAACAGCTAACTTTTATGCAGCTTTCCCTGTATTCTGGGTCTCACTTCTACATTTCAGGTTTTTCTTGGCCTCACTCAGGACTCCTTGCAGGGTGATCTAGGCACTGTTACTGGGCAAAAAAAGTACCCTGAAAGGTTTTTTCCCACAGTTTATTTTCACTCTGAAAATAAATGTCATATTCTTCTTTTGTATTTGATGTCTTGTTTCAGTGAGGACACATGGAAAAAACTCCAGTGGAAAGGTGTTTCATTTAATGTTTTTGATTTTGTACTTTTTATTTTTATATAAGACACTATATACTCTCCAGAATCATTTAATTTCAGTTTAACATGTTATTTCAGAGATACAATATATTTTTCTTCTTGCTTTCAAACCTCCTTTGCCAATTTTCCTTTTCTTTATTGGGCAGTCTCCTCTTAACATTTCTTTTGAAACAGCCACTGACACTGTCCCATTGGTACCCAGGAATCAGAGTTTCTTACTGTCAGATAAAAGAAATGGTTTAGGATCCACCCTTAGAGTCTGCTGGGGGTGCTTGTTGGCATGTTCAGGACAGGGTCATCCTCCTAGGAGTTTGTGGAAGATGACGCTAAACACTTCAGTACTTTGTTGGGGTTATATATTCTCTGTGAAAGCCACATAAGTAATTCTCGCAAAGACAGTTCTTCTTGGAAGGGGAAGGACGCACCATTCGAGTGAGGTGAGGTGTAACAATAAAGATTTTTCTTTCCCAGGGCAACGCTTACCAATGTCTTCCAAACCTGTGGATATTTTTATTATACTGCCATATATAACACACTATGTAAGAACAAGCTTCGCTATATCTGTGAAAAGCCTGCGATTGAGTTACAGAGAGGTAACAACCACTGGCAGGACTGGTTTGTCAGACCAAAATGATTATGAGAAGCTAGAAGACATTCTGCAAGGTTGGAATTTATTCTTTCATTTTTCAGAACTGTCACATGAGAATTTAAATATGTTGGATAGGACCTGTTACATTTTCCTCTTTTCATTCTCTTTCAGACATATGTAAAAATATCTTCATACTAAGGAAATGGGCATGGTGACAGGCTCCAGGAGCAGCTCAAGTCTCTTGTTCCAGATTCAAAACTGCCAAATGATTACTCAGTTTAAACCAACACAAGTGATGGACAAAACAGCCAAAAGTGATGGCCAGGAAAAAAAGCTCAGTGACAAGGCAAGCACATAAAGATACTGCTCCTCTCCCAGCATCCGATACAGTCCTAATACCACTCATCAGTTCATAATTGTACAACTATAACATAAGTGATGAGCATTAAACACTTCCATTCAGCAGACATTTCTGATGTCTTGTTGATCTGACTGCTTTAATACACTAGTAGGCTGGAGTATACAACACACAAACACAGTTATCCTCAGAAGGTGGGCCAAAGTGTTCCGGAACTGTATTAATAATCACATGTGCTCTGGAACTCAGGGATTCATAGTGTGTTTCCCATGTCTAAAATCCACACCTCCCTGCATCTGACCCAAGTCATAAACTCCAGCTAATGCAATTTGCAAGGTCACATTCTGGTTAATAAACACAGCTGTTTTATCCAGTCTGTTGACAACATTTATGCATGGACTGTGTTCAGATGCAGTCCTTCCTGCATTAGTTTACCTTTCTTTTCATTTTAGTCTGAAAAAAACCAAGAAATTTTGCCTGCCCTGGATCCTTACTGTCATGGTTTAGCCCCAGTTAGAAACCAAGAACCACACAGCGGCTCACTCACTCCCCCACCCCAGTGGGATGGGGGAGAGGATCAGAAGAGCAAAAGTAAGAAAACCCATGGGTTGAGATAAAAACAGTTTAATAATTAAAATAAAACAATAATAGTAATAGTAATAATAATAATAACAATAATAATATAAGGGGGGCGAGAGCAAACCTGGGCAGGGAGGAAAAACCACACAAACAAGTGATGCAACCGCTTACCACCCGCTGACCAACACTGCCAGTCCGCGAGCCACAGCTGCTGCTTCCCCTTGGTCAGCTTCCCCCAGTTAATATATTGTGCATGATATCATATGATATGGAATATCCCTTTGGCCAGTTTGGATCAGCTGTCTTGGCTGTGACCCCTCCCCTCCCAGCTTCTTGTGCATCTGGCAGAGCATGGGAAGCTGGAAAAGTCCTTGACTATTATAAGCACTACCCCGCAACAACTAAAACATCAGAGTGTTATCAACCTTATTTTCATACTAAATCCAAAGCACAGCACTATACCAGCTACCGTGAAGAAAATTAACTCTATCCCAGCTAAAACCATGACAGTATCCACCCCTCATTCTATACCATTTACATCATGCTCTGGTCCCATACTATCCAATACAACTTCAATAACCACCACCCACCTTCCCATCCTTCAATTAAATACACAGATATAATTTATCATTCCCTTAATCTATGGACCACCCCTGTAAAATGTCTGTAAAATATCCACAAATGTCCACAAAATGTCCATTAAGCTCATCTAGTCCATGACTTTGGGCTCCATCTATTGTAACAGTCTTTCAGGGCTGGAGTGATGGTGTGTGGTGTTGGATTGTTGCATGCTGAAGTCAGTCCTTGTTCCATCACTGCTGCACTTTTCTCAGTTTAGTCAAAGTTCATTCCCCATTAATTTGGAAGATTCCCTCTGTGATACCATTTATATGACATATAGCAACCACAGAAGAGATGACATGCAATATTACATAGCAATACCATTCAGTTCACTGGCTACTTTCACCCAAAATCAAATCCCTTTCAGGGAGACATGGGACTTCTCCATCCTCCTGCATCACCCAGGTCCTTGAGCAAAAGCAACTCCACAAATGGGTTTGTCTTTGCCTGAGACAGGAATAATCTAGACTGTCTTCCCCAGCATACTTTTTATGTGCATTACAGGGACTTTATCCCCTTCCACAGTACATAAGGGTTCTGATGGGGCAGGGC
Source organism: Phalacrocorax carbo (assembly GCF_963921805.1). NCBI lineage: Eukaryota > Metazoa > Chordata > Aves > Suliformes > Phalacrocoracidae > Phalacrocorax > Phalacrocorax carbo. The sequence goes on along the minus strand of NC_087513.1, from coordinate 83,524,426 downwards.
CAGCTAGATTGGCAGATCTCCTAGTGTTGGCTAACCAGGTGGCTTTTGCTAAATGTGTTTCACAGTGTTTAAATATCCCACCACCCAGTACTCTCAGTGTAGTCTTTAACAGTCCACTATATTGTTCAATTTTCCTGGAGGCTGGTGTATGATAGGGGTTGTGATACACCCACTCAATGCCATGCTTTTTGTCCCAGGTGTCTACGATGTTATTCTGGAAATGAGTCCCGTTGTCTGACTCAATTCTCTCTGGGGTGCCATGTTGCTATAAGACTTGTTTTTCAAGGCCCAAGATAGTGTTCTGGGCAGTGGCATGGGGCACGGGATATGTTTCCAGCCATCTGGCGGTTGTTTCTACCATGATGAGCACATGGCGTTTGCCTTGTGTGGTTTGTGGGAGTGTGATATAATCAATCTACCAGGCCTCCCCATATTTATATTTCAGCCATCGTCCTCCATACCACAGAGGCTTTAACCGCTTAGCTTGCTTGATTGCAGCACATGTTTCACATTCATAGATAACCTGTGCCATAATGTCCATGGTCAAAGCACACCCCTCGATCACGAGCCCATCTGTACTGTCATGAAAACCTGCAACCAAATTCAGTAGCATAATATGCTTGACTCCCAGTTGTCTGCAGGAAAGTCCTTTTTACACTAAGGTGTCAACATACAGTTTTCAGGCCCATAGACAAGGGTTTTCGCACCATATTTAGCATGAGGTGTTTATGATAATGTTATGGGTAGGCCATGAATACACACTGAATGCTACTCCTTGTGGGCCTGTCTGTATAACAAAACTGAGTGTAAGAACACTTTATTCCCAGTTTTTCCCTCACACCTTTTCCTTGCATACGGGTAAAATGCAATACAAGAAATACGCCATCTGCACAGCAAGGCAGGAAGAATAGCCCAGTCATTACCGTGTGTTTCCAGTCTGTTGATATTATTTTGCAATTGGGAGACTCTGAACTTTACACACAAGAGCAGGAAAAGCTACCACAGAAATTCCTCTCTTGCAATTTCCTTCTGACTCATCCTGTCACCGCAACATGACTCATCATGTCCGGGCAAGTGCCCTGTTAAGGAGACTTGGTCACTGAAGGTGTTCTAGAACTGCAGCTCAGCACTGGAGCAAGGCACTGCAGAGAGCTAGAGATGAAGAGTGAGGATGGATAAGCCAGTTCTGCACAGTGACTACTGCATACAGTACAACAGCAGAGAGGCCCTCAGTGTAGTCTTGTCTTTCTCTGATGCAGGCTGAGTGGTTACATGAATCCTGCCAAGCTCCTGGCCTCACCATCCTTTCAGCTTAGCTCTTCCCCTTCTAACATTTACTTCAGTGAATTTTTGCAAATTAATTTCATTTTTCATTTATCTCACAACACTGTATAGAAGTGCAGCCAAATACTCAGTGCAGCTGATGTGTTGTATTTCTGCCCTGATATATAAACAGATATCTTTCATACCTTAACACAAAACAGCAACTATTTCTAGAGCATATTATTTTAAGGAGGTAGAAAATCCTGTTTGCTGTATTTACAGAGTCACATCAGGTGGATAGTTAAATGAAACAGTTTAGGTTCCGGCCAGGAACCAAGACTCACGATCTTCACATTCAGGAATAAAACACCCACCTTTGGCAGTGTCACTATAACTCCTTATCATGCTTTCAATATGCTACATTTTTACAATGACACAGTAATCAGAACAGAACCAGCTTCCTCCGTGGTTTCACTGGAAATGCTGAAACGTGAGCCTTTCCCATTGCCTCAGCATTCATCTCGCTGCTGTGTACCCCTTCTTTCGAAGTACTCCTATTGCAGGAGAGAATTGTGACGAGCTAGAGATGGAGGATGAGGAAGGCTACACCGCTTTGAATTTACGACCCTCAGCTTCAGTTATTACTCCTGGATATCTGAGCAGCAACAAACGTTCTGCATTTAAGGCTCCAACCAGTTGTGTTGTAGTAGATAGTAAGTACAGATGGAAATTAGCTTTTCTATCTAAATTGGGGCATAACTTAAATTTGCATGTTCATGTTAACTGCTTTAGAATCTTTCTAAACTTTATAGTATATTCTTAGATAAATGTTCATTGAAAGAGCAGAAAGAATAATTGTAATGGAGTCTTGTGTGCTACTGTTTATGATTGCAGATATTTTTCTAAAGCCTACCTTTACTTCAATAATTTTTTCCATTTACTTCAACACAGAAGACAAATTCCACCTTTCTATGGATTTTTTCCACTTTAATAGCACTCATTTATTATAGCAGGGCACTACAAGAGAGGAAGTTTTATCAGATAATGCAGGCCTTGGAAATTGAAGCAATTTCCTCAGCTGTGGGGAGTAGAAAGGTACCCTGTTTATCAGTGAATGCAAGCTCTGATAGAAGTATATGTTTTTATTCGTTTATACTCAAAGTTTTATTATAAACAAGTTTATTATAAACAAGCTAAGTGTTAACTAAGGAAGTGGATTGTGCCTGTGGAATGCCTGAGACCATAAAATGATGACTGAGTACCGTTGCTGCTGCTTATATATGCACAGCGTGGCTTATGTGTGAAACAAATCATTGCTGTTGTTTGCAGGTTACATAGAGTAGACAAAGACTAAATTAACATCACTCTGGTGCTGTCTGGAAAAGATCTAGGGCTATCCATTGAGGATGACCCCTTGACAAGGAGGATGGAGGAGAAGCTATTGAGACACAGCAGCCAGAAAACCAAGGATAAAACATTAGGTATTGTGATCTAGGTGCAGAGCTTCCTGGAAAGAAACAGGTTGTCAAGCTCAGAAAACTCTTAAAATGGTCTTTTGAATCACACAGAGAACATGTAAAGTAGGTAGACTTATGAACAAATTTGGTTGGAAGGGGCCTCTGTAGTTCATCTTTTACAATCTTTTGCTCAAAAGGGCTAGCTCTAAAATCTGATCAAGTTGCTCAGGGTCTTGTCCACTCTAGTTTTGGAAACCTCCAGGGGCGGAGGTCTCACAGCTTCTCTGGGCACTTGTTCCAGTGCTGAAGAGGAAGAATTATTTTTCCTCATATTTAATCAGAGGGTTCCCTGATGCAACTTGTAACTGTTATATTGTGTCTTTTTGCTGTGCCTCTTTGAGAAGACTCTGTCTCCATCTATAAAGTCCTTTTAGAATCATAGAATCATTAAGTTTGGAAAAGACCTCTAAGATCATCAAGTCCAACCATCAACCCAACACCACCATGCCTCCTAAACCATGCCCTGAAGTGCCATGTCTACACATCTTTTGAACACCTCCAAGGATGGTGACTCAACCACCTCTCTGGGCAACTTGTTCCAATGCCTGACCACTCTTTCAGTAAAGAAATTTTCCCTAAAATCCTATCTAAATCTCCCTTGACACAGCTTGAGGCCATTTCCTCTCATCCTATCTCTCGTTACTTGGGAGAACAGACTAACACCCACCTTGCTATAACCTCTTTTCAGGTAGTTGAGGTCTCCCCTCAGACTTCTCCAGACTAAACAACCCTAGTTCCCTCAGCCACTCTTCATAAGACTTGTTCTGCAGACCCTTCACCAGCTTTGTTGCCCTTCTCTGGACATGCTCCAGCAACTCAATGTCCTTCTTGTACTGAGGTGCCCAAAACTGAACACAATATTCAAGATGTGGCTTCACCAGTGATGAGTACAGAGGCACAATCACTTCCCTGCTCCTGCTGGCCACACTATTGCTGATACAATTTTACAATTTTAGGTAGTGGATACAAATTTACAATTTTAGGTAGTGGAGGACTGAAATTAGGTCCTTCCTTAGCTTCCTCTTCTCCATGCTCAACAAGTCTAGGTCCTTCAGCCTCTCTGTAGGTCCCTGACCAACTCAATGTTCCTTTGCTGGACTCTCTGCACTTAGCTACCACCTCTCTTGAGCTAGGAAGCTTAGCATTGGACATGGTACCCAAACACGGCTTCATGACTGTCAAGTATATTGGAATAATCACTTCTCTCACCCTGCCGGCTGTAGTCTTGCTGATGCAGCCCAATGCTGGTCAGCTTTCTCTGCCACAAGGGTACAATTCAGGACTCACATTCAACTTGTTCACCAGGACTCTGAAGCATAGCTGCTTTCTAGCCAGCCAATCCCCTACCTGTACTGTTGCAAGGAGTTGTACTATTACAAGTTCTGGACTTCACATTTGCCTTTGCTGAGCGCTTGCACTTACAGCTCGTTCCCAGGATTTTTAGGTCCCTTTAAAAGGAAACCCTACCCTCTGGCATCCCAATGTGGTGTCATCTGCAGTCTCTTTGAGTTACCTTAACTAGTGAGGGTTAGGGTCATCTCCCTTAACTTTGACAATTTAAGTTTTAATTGCCAAGCCTGTCTGGACTTCTGGGCACATCTGGAGGGTGATTATTCTCACCTAACAAAGGGTGAAGTGCTGAAGGTTCTTGCTCTGATGCACTGCACTCAAGTAAAACACTTGGTATAACACTTTTCAATTAACCTGAATACCTAAACATATGTGAAAGACTAATTCAGAAATTTGCAGAGCACTGCTTCCCAAAAGGGAAAAATGCATGTATACGTATATTTAAAAGAATATTTTAATCAGGGGACAGTCAGCTATAAAATTCTGGAGAACTATATTTCTGATTAGACATTGAACTACAACAGAAATTTGGAGAAAGAGCCTGAAGAAAGATGCACATCTTAATGTTCAAACACTGCAATCATTCAGATATTCCAGTCAGAGTTTTGAGAATTAATTATCCAAAACCAGCTGGTAATTTTTGCCTTTCAAGATGGAGAAGTGTTAGAGATGGTTTTATTATTTCCAGGACTGTGGGAAGTGCAAAATCTAATCTGTTTACCTGTTTCATGAGACGTTTTATTCTAAAACACTAGATCCTCAGTTAATAAGCATTCTCAGTGGATAAATAGACAGATATTTCTCAAAATGACTGCAGGAAGTTCAGAACACTGAAAACAAAAACTGCGGTATGGAAAACAGGAGACTGCAGACAGGATCAAGATGAGCTGGTGATGCCAGAAAAGTGGTAATACCACTGTGTGGTGAGGAGAGCTGCTATTTTTGTTGCTGAATGGGTTTTTTGTTTGTCCCAGGAGCTTCTGCCTCATCTTCCATATGGCGGCCGGTGGCCTTTGCTTTCCTTGCTTTGTGCCTGGTGCTGCTGACGGGGCTGGTAGCCCTGCTGGCTCTGTGTAAGTACTGTGGTGTCCCAGGCCACTGCTCTGGGATTAAATTCCAGATGTATGACTGCTTCTTCTCCCCATGCAGACTGTCCCTAGTGTCCCTGTTCCCCAAATGGAAATAATAGGGCAAGAAGGGCAACAGTAGAGCTCTCCCACGGAAGTCCCCCCATAACTGAGTGTCAGCACAGGTCATTTGTGATCACTAAAATCTGCAATTACAGTTACCCTCACCCTAAGGGTTATACCAATCCAAATGCAAGACCTAAACCTAACTAATGCTAACCCTAAACCTAACTGTAACCCTAAATCACTAACCTTAACCTTGACCTTAATGACCCTAATCCTAATACTAAAGGTAATCCCTAACCCTATCCCTATCCCTAAACATAAACCTACTCTCTAAACCTAAACCCAACCCTAATCATAAACAATAAACATAATCCTAACACCTAATGCCTAACCTTAACCCTAATCATAATCACCCTAACCCTAATCTTAAACCTAACCCCAACCTTAACATTAACTCCAACACTAATCTATATCCCTAAACCTTACCCTAAAACCTAACAGTAACCCTAACCACTGACTAATCCTAACTCTAAACCCTAACCCAAACCCATTTCTGAAATGCTTAGTTTTCACAGCCAGAAACTCATCTTCTTAGCCACACTGTCTGGATAATGGTTCCCCCCTGTGACTGTTATTGGAATATTCCACAGTTACAGTTCTCTTTTCTTGGATTGCAAGGTTTTTGCAGGGAGGGCAATCCTGTCATCAAAACATTGTGACTGGTGCATTTGCCCAACAATTACAGCAGATTTTCCATAGAAACATTTCAATTAACCACAAAGATGATGCCATATTGCATTTGGAAGCAGAGACAGAGTCCCCGGCTTCTTTTTGGCAGGAGGGAAGCAGCTGCAAGTGCCCAGGACAAATATTCAGGGTGGTCCGTGGCATCACAGAAATGTTAGTTCAAAGGCAATTCTTCAGGTTTGTAGTCTGACACCCACCCCTTCCTCCCCACTATTCAAAGCTGGACTATCACCAACGCCAGATGAACTCATCAGTAGCTTTGTCCAGGTGACTTTTGAAAACCTTCAAGGGCGGAAATGCCCCCATCTTCCCAGGTAACCTTTTCCAGTGTTGTACAACTCTCCCAGTTAAGAAACTGCAGATAATGTACACACAATGGTAGTCATACAAATGAAGTAGACAAAAAATAAATGCCAGAAGCTACAAATTAAAGCCACACATTTTAAGAAACAATCTTTGATAAACACTTTCATGACCTTCAGTTTTTCAGGTTTCCAAGGATCCTGAGGAAGGAAAGAAGCTGCAGGAAATGAGGGAAGCATTGTGTTTTGAAGGGAAGGAGAAAAATGGTAAATGTGGTTGTTATGTAAATAAACACAAGTCACCCCCTTTTCAGAGGTTATTGACTGAGAGACTATAAAATCACAGGGAAAAGATCTTATTAGTTATCATCTGTTTTTAACTGTGGTAGTATTTGAGATGTGGATATGTGTACATTACTTCGAGGGAGGTGATTCTGCCCCTCTACTCCACTCTGGTTAGACCCCACCTGGAGTACAGCGTCCAGCTCTGGAGCCCCCAACACAAGGACATGGAACTGTTGGAGCAGGTCCAGAGGAGCACCACAAAAATGATTGGAGGCATGGAACACCTCTCCTATGAGGACAGGCTGAGAGATTCAGCATTGTTCAGCCTGGAGAAGGCTGCAGGGAGACCTTATTGCGGCCTTTCAGTACTTGAAGGGGGATTATAGGAAGGATGGGGACAATCTCTTTAGCAAGGCCTGTTGTGACAGGACAAGGGTAATGGTTTTAAACTAAAGGAGGGTAGATTTAGACTGGATATAAGGAAAAAAAATTTTACAATAAGGGTGGTGAAACACTGGCACAGGTTGTCCAGAGAGGTTGTGGAGGCCCCATCCCCAGAGACATTCAAGGTCAGGTTGGAGGGGGCTCTGAGCAACCTGATCTAGTTGAAGATGTCCCTGCTCACTGCAGGGGAGTTGGACTAGATGACCTCTAAAGGTCCCTTCCAACCCAAACTATTCTATGGTTCTATCATTCTATGATGAACATGCCAAACAACTTGTCTCTTCACCCCTCAAGGGCTCAGATGATTCATGGTTACCCTTAATCTTTTCTCAGTCAAGCCAGTAGCTAAAGCCCTTGCATTCCTTGCAGGTCTGCATAATAATCTCTCTGATTTCTAGAAACAAAATGTACTCTCTGTCCAGCAAGCTGGCAAAACAGTGGTGCTGACAACTGCTTCTACATTTCAAAGCAGAAGAAAACATGGAAGCAAAGCCAGGAATTCTGTTCTTCAAGAAACTCCACTCTACTTGTGCTAAAAGACAAAGCAAAGATGGTACAGTCTTAACCCCATGCTTTCCTTTCTGTCATGTATTTTAACTTCCAGCAATCTTGCAGGCAGAAAATAGTTTGGTTGTTTACATTTAATTTTCTCTGGGTCAAGTAGCCTTCTTGCAAGTCACAAGATTGTCATGACTTGCAGCACTTCCTAAATTGTGTGCTGTGACAAATAATGAAATTATGTATTTAAAGAAATAGAATAAGCCATTGTATAAAATACCTTAATTAGCTAATACTTAAGTTTCACAGACAAAACAAATTGCATATTATCAGCATGAAGGAGAGACCTAGCACATGAAATGCATGTTTTTGTTATCTCTTTCTACAAGTTTTATTACTGAAGGCTCCCAGCATCAAACCCACATCTACATGAAATCTAGCGAGCAGCCAATTCGCTATGGTACTGTCATCTGCACACTGCAGTACAATGTAACTATAAAAGGTTGTTTTCTGACCTTGTGTTATACCCTCATAGAGTGGTGTTAATGATGGCAGAAAGACTAGACAGCAGAAGATTATATTATTAAGATTGAAAAAGGTTTAGGGAATTAATAATTTTAAGTAGTTTTACTAATTTGGGAGCATTTTTTCTGACTAAAGAAAAATCTGTATTTGCTGTCAGGACCATATTTTCCCTTTTTGTACACACATATCTGGGAACCTCATTTTCAATAACTGATAAGCTTACACAAAGCCCAAATATCCTTATTTTCTTTCAGCCACTTAAAACTGTTTAAAAGAAACAAGCTTCCCTGGAAATCGCTCTCCTTTTTCAAGATGAAGGTGGTTTCAGATGGGGGTTCTCAACTTTTTTATTTTAAGGCACAAAGGGTGGTCTTTTGGATTTTTTTTTAAGTGAAAATCAGATGGGTAGAGACAAAAAGACAGGACATTGGGCAATGGGCACAAGTTGGAACGCAGGAAGTTCCACCTCAATATGAGAAAAAACTTCTTTACTGTGAAGGTGACAGCAGTGGAACTGGCTGCCCAGAGAGGCTGTGGAGTCTCCTTGCCAGGAGACATTCAAAACCTGTCTGGACATGTTCCTGTGCCCCCTGCTCTAGGTGTCCCTGCTCAAGCAGGGGGGCTGGACAAGATGATCTCCAAAGGTCCCTTCCAACCCCTACCATTCTGTGCTTCTGTGATTCTGATTCTGTGAAAATAGAAAGTGGAGAAATGGTTTATTATTGAGTTTAACAGCACCCTGAGATCAGAATCATGGTTCACACTGTTGGGAGACACCTGAACACCATACTTTCAATGTTGAATTCAAGAGATGATTTTGGTATGCTATATAAATCTCTAGATAGTTTGATTCCAGGTGTCTGGGTGCTTGGTTTTTCTTCCATGTTTGGTATTCACAGCCGCAGCCAGACTGAGGCCAGACCAGTCTAAGCCAGCTGTGGATTTTAGATGTTGATGAGTCCCTATCTAGCAGGGTGACTACTAGTCTAATGCTACTAAGAAGCAGTAGAGTATCTGGAGATCTGAACAGGCTAAGATGCTGAGTAACCTCTAAGGTAGCACTTAGTCACCTAGGGAACGATTCAAGTACCTAAGCATAGGTTGCTAGGGCAATCTGAGGTGCCCAAGGCTATTCTTTCTGACCTACAAATAATGTCTTAGCAAGGCACAGTTTCCCCATAGGTCCTGGGATTTGTCTGTCAGACATACATGAAGACCTCAGACATGTTGGAAAATCTCAAAAGGTGCTAGAGGCCTGTATTTAGGCAACAGGCTCTGCCTTCTTGGCTGAGATTCTCACCTAACTTCACTTATCTACAGTGTAAGCAGTCTGCAACTTTAGAGCTACTTCCTCAGGCTCTGTTACAGTCAGTGGGAGATCTGGCGAATACAGTAACTATTCAGTAACATGGGTGAGATGAATCCTTTCCCAGGCTTCATTGGCTCTGTTGGTCAGACCTCTGCTGACTCTTACTGGGGCTTATACGGTGCTCCCATATCTATATCTAAACTACAGATATCTAAAGGCAGTGTAGATACTTAAAGGCACACCAGATAAAGCTTCTTGTTTTGTTTGGGGTTTATTTATTTATTTATTTTTAAAAGCTATGTTTTTACAGATCCAGGGTACATTTGTCTTGTGGCAATTCAGTAAACAATGGTATTTGAATGATCCTGTAATCAGAGCAGTCAGCACTGCCTCATGGAAAACAAGCATGGCAAACAGGTTATTCTCCTACTGAGTAAGAGCTATCTCCTTTGGTTGCAGAACCTTCACAGCTGGAAGATACAGGAACTTAGGTCCTACTTTTAAAATATTGTTGTGATGATTTTCTAATACCTACAGGTTTCTCTGCCACATGATTCACAGTTTTACTGGGTTGGATTATCATACATATCTGAAAGGAGCAGGTGGTACTGGGAGGATGGAACAGCTTTTTCAAAAGAAGCAACAAATTGGTAAGCCTTTGTAACTTAGGACCAGTGTGGTTCTATCTGATAGACCCTGGTAAATTATATGGGACTTGTGCTTCCTCTTACTTTCCCATGTTTGTCACAAGTGCAATGACAATGGAGTATGGAGACCATAGTATCTGCTATGGAGCTCTGAATTTGTGTCCTGTATAAGGAGCAATGGATGGCAAAGTACAGCTCAATCACATGGACCAGACCCAAAAGGGCCACCTAGCACAAATAAAATAGCTCCAAGGGGGAAATAACTCTACATTCCAGTGGCAAATCAGTATGATTACAAATGGTCCAAATATTGATCACATGATGTCATTGGGACATCATTAAGCTATACCTTTTCATTTCCTAGGGTTATATTATATGACAACATCTTCTGTGCCTCCTTATATGGTCAGATTATTTATGCCAGCCACTCTTGTTCGACAAAGCAATTCTGGATCTGTGAGAAAGTGGCTGTTCATTTCATCTGAAGAAGCATTGCAAGAAGGGGTGTGGGATCTGCCAGTGTGAGATACCAACTTTAGGAACAGGAAGTTCTAAATACATTTTAATTTTTGTTTATCATACAGTTTTCTCAGAATGGTGATTCAAGTGTTTTGGCTAGGACAGAGTTGCTTTTCCTCATAGTAGCTAGTATGGGGCTATGTTTTGGATTTGTGCTGAAAACAGTGTTGATAATACAGGCGTGTTTTCACTATTGCTGAGCAGTGCTTATACAGAGTCAAGGCTTTTTCTGCTTCTCACACTACCCCACTAGCGAGTAGGCTGGGGGTGGGCAAGAAGTCGGGTGGGGACACAGCTGGGACAGCTGACCCTAACTGACCAAAGGGTTATTCCATATCATATGATGTCATGCTCAGTATATAAACTGGGTGGAAGAAGAAGGAAGTGGGAGATATTTGGAGTTACAACATTTGTCTTCCCAAGTAACCATTACACATGATGAAGCCCTGGTCTCGTGGAGATGGCTGAACACCTGCCTGACAGTGGGAAGTAGTGAATGAATTCTTGTTATGCTTTGTTTGTGCATGTGGCTTTTGCTTTACCTATTAAACTGTCTTTATCACAACTCACAAGTTTTCTTACTTTTACTCTTCCGATTCTCTCCCCCATCCCACTGCGGGGGGAAGTGAGCGAGCTGCTGTGTGGTGCTTAGTTGCCCACTGGGGCTAAACCACAACAGTCTTTTTTGGCACACAACTTGGGGCTCGAAGGGTTTGAGATAATGACAGATCTGACCGGAATATGCTAGAAGCAATCTCTGTGAAAATAGAGTCAAATGTCACGGTTGCATTAAACATTACCTGAATAACTTCAGTGCTATCATGACATCAGTTGCTACACAAACAGCAGTGAGGATAATAATTATGTGCTCCATTCAGAACTACACACAATCAGTACTCAAACTGATGCAGAATCCATTGCCACAGATCTTACTTGAACTCTTGTATTAGACACACTGTTTGGGATCTCTGGAGCTCAAGGTACACACTAAGCATCATGTGTTATTAAAGCACTTGTCATACTTCTTGAAAGAAAATGGTGTTTCCAGTTTTTCTGGGTGGAGTTTCATTGCATGCGTTCTTTGAAGTTTTGTATGTCAGCATCTGTTTTGTATTACATATGCATATGTTCCTTGTATTTATATATACCCCTTGTATCTATGTGTATAGGCCTTAGTATTTGGAGACTTTCCTTAAAATAAATGAAAAAATAATATCTTTAATAGTCAATATTTCCTTGGAAAATATTCTCAAAGACTGAAGCAGTTCCTTGATAAAAATATGAATCCCTCTTTCTAATGTGCCAAAAGGTGTTTGTGAACTGAATAAATTCATTATACTCAGTAAAGCCAAGTCGTAATTCATGGACACAACTACCAGTTGAACCATCTAGAATTCCTTACAGTTGCAGTAGGTACAATGCAGTAGGTACAATGCAAGTAAGGTACAATGTTTCATCAGTTTCAACCCGAAAAAAAAATTCACAGCAGGCATCTAAGTTGCCACATTTTACCCCCTTTTCTTTCCATAAACTAACATTTGATTTTTTTTTTCTAGCAATCTGCTATATGCCTTTGTTTGATGGTTGCATTATGAAAACAAATGTTAGCCTCTGGATTTCCTGCTGGCTGCTTGGTGTGACTACTTGGTGTGCTCACTATTAATGCATGAAGATCAAGTCAGTGGGGATAACTTGCAGGGTACATTTCTTTTCTTTCTATGGCTGGATGATCTTTATAAACTATTTCCATATCTTCATACAGTAAACTCCATTTGGTCTGAGCCCAAATCTTTGCTCCAGCAGCTTGGAAAGGGCTTTTCACCTGTTAACAGTGGAATATTCCAGAGGCAAGAATTTATAGTAACTAGTATTTTAAATTCAAGCAAATCCACTATTTCAACCAGTCTGCCTCCCATCTCAGAGACTACCAAAGTTCTCCTGGCTACACATGCATGGAGCCCAAGACACAAGCTGTTGAGGGAGGTCCACTATCTTTGGCAATAGGGGAGATCCACAATCCTTCCATGGCACTGAGAAGTTCAGACAAGTGGTTCATTTGAAGCACATTTTGTATGGAAAATAAAACGTAGTATTGTATACTAAGTGTGAGATTAAAGCCCTTGGTAGAGCCTGGGACATCATAAATATTGAAAGGTTTGGGAACTAAAGAGAAGTTCTTGGCTTCAACATCCCTCCAGGAAGGGCATGGACAGTGAAGAAGATAGGGTGAAGTGAATAAAGGGGTACACTGGGGGAATGAGCCCTGCAATGCAGTTCTGAAGTGAAAGGAGCATGACAGCTTCACATTTGCCCATCTACAATGAGATAACCAAGACAGTGAAATGGGAGAAGCCTAAATGTCAGCTCCTGGATAGGAAAAAGCAGAGTTCATGGATGTCAGGAAGGCAGGTTCAGAAATAGAGTTGAACAAAACACCCCAGCTGCACAGTGCCTCTTCACATCCTCCACTGCACTCTCTGCTCCAGGCCCTGCAGCGAGTGCATCCTCTCTCATTCCCAACGGTGTCCATCATCCTTGTTATGAACACATTTGCTGCTCTGGAGGGGGTTCAGACTTGTCAGTAGATGCCAGTGCTCACATGCTGAAACGCACTGTCAGCAAGATGCTAAATGATATGGTGCCACTCTGTTCACAGACACCATCTGTAGAAAGCAAAAAAGAAAAATACCCTTTCCCTGTGAAGGTTAGCCAATTTACTAAAGAATTTCATGCTCATCTGTCCCTGGACCTTCCTTTCCTGCTTGTTCTTTCTATTTCAAATCAGAATCTTAAAACATTTAAACATTATAACATCTTTCACTTATATGTTTTTAAATTGTTATGAGGTGACTGAAAGACTACAAGAAGATGCCCAGGAGCACAGCTACAACAGATGGGACCATCTTTCTATCAGCTAGTGCTCCTTTGGAGCCCTCTATCTTGTTCCTATATTCATGCTTACGTTCTGCCAGGCTGTTCAGAGCACTGCAAGAGGCAATCAATGGACACTGTAGTAAGGAAAATCTCGGTTACACAAAAGGAGAACATTCTTCACAGTGGGAGTGGCCAAACACAGAAATAGATATCCAGAGAGGCTGGGAGATCTCCTTTCTTGGAGGCTGTGTGAACTTGAGCAACTTCATCAGAGTCCAAAGCTGCCCCAGCTTTGAACAGGAAGCTGAACCACATGAATTCTAAAGGTTCCTTTCAAACAATGGCACTTAAGACATAAGTCTTAAGACACTATGGTTCTGCCACGCATCTTTTGTTGGGGGTGCCTAGACTCCTTGACACAGGTGTCAGCTCTGGCTCATTCATCTCTAATGACAGGTTTCCAGTTACACAGTCTCACTATCACTCTACAGATTCACATTGCTTTAAGCCCACCTGGTCTTTCCCACACTATCTTCTGTCCTTAACAAGATCTTTCAGCTGGTATAATTTTGTCCATGGAGCACACTCCTTCACTCTGTCCCTGCCTTTGCTTGGTCAGTTTTTGTATTTATTTTGTGTTAAATAACAGCTACTCATCTGAAACATCTGAGGCAGCAGGTGAGGTCACAACCTTTCAGACCCTTCCCTCTTGACATCATGACTTTAATACACCATATGTTCTCCTGATAGGCAAACTTCCAGAGGAGAAAAGGAAGAATGCACAGTACTGTGCAGAAGGGCCAGCAAGCTGAGCGAAGCTTTGCAAAGAGGAAAAGCGGCTCCTACTGTAGTTGGCTGGTGCAGAGAATTTGAGTTACCAGTCTCTCACTTGCTAATTTTTTCTCTCCAAGTTACAAGAAAGGGGAAGAGATGATACTATTCCAGGTGGTCTACTATTTTTCCCTTGGGCATTCTCACCTAAACGTCGTAGTGAGTCTTCCGTTCATACTCATAGATCACAGAGTCATGGGAAGATTTAATTTGGAAGGTACATCTGAAGTCCCTCTAGTCCAAACTCCTGCTCAGCAGGTCTAATTTCAAAGCTAGACCAGATAAACCCAATCCCTGTCCAGCCAAGTTCAGAAATCTCCAAGGATACACCCTCTTTGGGCACCTCTTCCAATATTTGGCCACCCTACCTGTAACTTATGGTCATTGCTTCCTTGCCTTTCACTGTATACCTCTGAGAGTTTGGCGCCATCTTCTCTATAGCCCCTTCATGCAGCGAGAGATTGAAGTGGGATTCTCCTTAGCTTTGTCGTCTCCAGGCTGAACAAATCCTATTGTCAGAGTCTGTCCCTGTAAATCAAGTGCTCCAGCTCCTAAGCATGTTGGTGGCTCTCCCCTTGACCAGGTTTAGTATTTATGTGTTTTATAGGATGTTTATTTTTTCTTTACTGGGGAGCCCACAGCTGGACATAGTACTCCAGCTGCATACTCACAAGTGAGGGTAAGAAGAGAATCATCACCTCCTTTGCCCTGTTAGCTACACTCTTGCTAGGTCGGTCCAGTATGTGGTTAGCCTTTGCCACAAGGGCTCACTTCTCTTATTTGTTAAATCCTGTCTGTGTCTTTTTCCCCAAACTCTGATTTCTCACTTTTCCCTCTGAGAAGATGACGTTAGATTCTGGACAGCACTTCCTACTTCCTCTATGTGATTAAAAAGCTTCAGCAGCTATTTGCAGCTGCGAACTTTGCTCTCAATTAATACAGACACCTAGATTTTTAGCCCTTAACACTGAATAATGAAAAAGGCACAGAGCTGAAGTTAGTCTGCCTCTGTGATGAATCAAAGGTGTTAGTTCTTTCTTAAAATGTAGAAAGTTCAAAGGAGATGAAAGTCATGGGAAGGCTAAATGGAAAAGAAGGGAACTACCAGGCCATACTTTTACTGGGACTCATGTCATCCCTACATGTCACTAGACCTGGGGATGTAGACCCAGGCTGAGATGTGATGGGCGGGAAGAGAGGAGATCTTCCCCAAGAGAGGAAAAGGAGGAGTCACATATAGCACTTGAATATGAGAATCTTGCCTTACAGCCTTTGAAGAGTGACTCATTCTCCTCTCCCCTCCCTCTTTCTCCTTTTCTTTTTGCTTCTCCTTCATGAATCATTCAGTCTGTCTTTTAAGAAGATCATTATTCAACCACGGATGAGTTCTCAGATAATGCATACAAATACAGAGGAAGAGGATGGATATTCTAATTTAAATCACCTACCACAACATCCAACTAGACACTACATGTCCCTGCACATCAACCAAGGTATGACTGACTCTTGCTCTTTGAACTTTCCGCGCTATGGCAGACAATGACAATAGGAACAGTCTCTCTTGTCCAGCTCAGCAAATAAGAAATGTACTTACAGATCTAATATTATAGGTTTAATGCACTATTTCTATTGTTTTGTTTGATAAAAAAGAGCATGTGTGAATGTGAAAATGCATAGAGTGGAACTACTGATATTAGTAGCTCTAAACTTTTGTAGGAAAAGACAGGTGGCTTCAAGATCAAATTTTGGAATGTAGGAATCAGCTGTAGTGTGGTTAGTTTTATTTATTGTTTATTTATTATTACAGGAAATGGCTACATCGACAGGACAATCTGACTTTAATAGGAAAAGAACTTCAATGTTTTGCCCTCTGGACCTCAATTTTTCAGGAAATGTTTAAGGTTCATAGCCTTTAAGGCTAGAAGGGATGAGGCAGCACTGGGCCTGAATGCATAGGTCATGTCACTTCCTTTCTTCAAGTCCCATAGCTCTGGTTGTACTTCAAGAGGGCATCCAGTCTTGAGTTAAATATTTCTTCATCTGAAAGGTCCATCATACTGCATTGCCATGACCATTTGGTGATGGTAGCTCTCAGGAACTTTTGAATGCAGGGAAATCTCAGAGGATATTTTGGACCCCAGAGTTTTCCTGAACTGGGCTTCAGCCAGGAGCCGGCATGCAGCCTGAGCACTGTGTGCCCTGAGAGCAGGAGGATTTGTGCAAAGTGTAAGAGGGTGTGCAAACACTTCCTTACTTTGTTCTGAAAGAGCAGAGTAATACAGTACTGTCAAAAGAGACTAGGAACATCACCTACTTCTAAGTCAAACGATCACTACAATGTTTCATAGTTTCATCATTTGTTGAAGGCAAGGAATCCCCAACCTGTTCCATTTAAACCCTGTCTCCTTTCAAACAGACCTCTTTAACAGAGGTACCACATCTTCTTCTCAACTTGCATTTGGGTTAATCCTTAAAATATAATATAGCCTGGAAAGGGAATTCTTTCAGGAGTCACCAGATGGCTCTTCATGGAGGGGTGGAGGGTTGGAAGTACTGCTGAACAGGGTGCCTGCCCTCAGATAAACTGTTGGTTTCATCCAGGACGCTCTCTTCCCTTTGCTGTATGGTGGCCAGCTATCTTCACTTTGTTTGCTCTGTGTCTGGCCCTCACCATAGGAATGATAGTCCTAGGTAAGTCCTGAAATATACTGTGTTCTTTTATTCATATTAACAACTTGGGAATAACTGCATTGAAGAAAGGTGGAAGATTGAGTGCAACAAACACAGCCATAGCTCATTCTGCCCACATATACTGTCCTTTCCTCTCCTCCTAATTGCCTGTGATGAACACTCTGCAGCTTGGTGTACATAAGGCTTTGTGGGAAGCAATATTTTAAGTCTGGACCTGTGCCCAGAGCAAGGATATAGAAGTCAAGATTATATATTTTGGAAAGAGTGGGAGGAATGGATTCTGTCCTCATCCATCTATTATTTATTTGCTAATTCAAATTAAATTATAAAATAATAATTTTTACTTTCATAAATCAGTTTGTTGTTTCCCTTCTCTTCTCCTGTTGTTCAAGTGTCTCTGCTCTACAGGAATAGCAGTTCTTGTCTTTGATAAACCTTTCATGATCGTAGACTAACCTTCCATGTTTGTAGACTAATGTCTTAAATCAGTTCATACCAGTATGTTAAAAATTTACATACTTCTAGCACTCAGATTCAGGAGGAAATCTCACTTTCTCTGTCTGTTTCACTCAGTCATCCCAGTTGAACTGACATGTGCAAGAGAACTGAACACTCTCATATTTATATTAGCTTTTTTCATGTGTGACATGACTGTACCTATACTTTCTATCACAGAGCATGGACACAGACATTCTGAGCTGTTGCTACCAAAAGCCAGTATCTAAATACTGTTCAGGAAGATACATTTTAAAACCCTCCCCACTTTCTTCAGAGAAGTTTTACCAGCCTTTAAGAATAAAAGGTTTTTTTCAACCTGAAGTATGTTTAGAATTTTAGGTTTTTTTCAAAGGCTTACAAAACTTCCTTTAAGATCAACATGATTAGTCCAAAATAGTCCTTCCTAAGCATTTTTTTTTTGCATTATTTTAGTCTTTTCTTAGGTTACCAAGTGGCCTGCAACAGCACTGTGATTAAACTGCATTTAAAATTTGGAAATCCCTTTATTCATCATTTTCTCATTTGCTAATCTCCTCACAATATGTGACACTATAAGCATCAGAGTTGCACGTGAGCATGGTGTTGCAAAAAATGAATTTGC
Source organism: Phalacrocorax carbo (assembly GCF_963921805.1). Taxonomy (NCBI): domain Eukaryota; kingdom Metazoa; phylum Chordata; class Aves; order Suliformes; family Phalacrocoracidae; genus Phalacrocorax; species Phalacrocorax carbo. The sequence goes on along the minus strand of NC_087513.1, from coordinate 83,506,392 downwards.
AATATATGATGAAGCATGTATCATGCAATAGCATTGTCACAGCTTTTTTGTCTCATGAAGAATATCTTTATAAAATCCAGGTCTCAGAGGTTCTAAGGCTCCTGCAGGACATAATGAAAACTTGCAAGGACTAAAGGAGAGATTGTGCTTGATGGGTGATGCAGACAGTAAGAATGATAGTAAGTAGAAGTACTGCTCACACAGCCTGAAATCTCTGTGTTAGTCCTTATATCAGATTATACAAGGGTGTTCTATGCTATATCAGATTAAATAATGAGGTGTTTTTTTAAAAAAAAAATAATGTAGATGTGACCCATAAAGTGCTATACACTTTTCAGCTCTGCATAATTTGACTTTCCAAGCCTATGGGTGTAGACCCCTCTACTCTTCCTTTGGCTGTTTATAAGGGACAGATGGTTTCTTTCTGTTCTAGGATCCACATGTTCACTCTGCCCTGTAAACTGGAAATGGGTTGGAGGCGACACCTGTTTCTACTTTTCAGAAAAGGAGGCCACATGGCAGGAAAGTAAAGACTTTTGCTTCTCCCAGAACGCCACCCTTCTTATGCTGAAAAGGAAAAGCAAGTTGGTATGGTTCCAATCATACTGATATTTCTTTGCGTTGGTATCAACTATTCAAAACTCCTCACCAGTCTTCAAGTACTTCTTGATGTTACATAGTAATAGAGGTACTGTCCCCAAGGTCTGATTTAATGCAGACTGCAGAGCATTTAACCACATATGTGTAATGATGAGGTAGCTAGCAACACAGGATATTATTCAGCCAAACAGTGAACATGACTGTAATGGATCCCATAAAAGTTATAAGTGGTGAGTCTTTCATTGAGGAAATCTTGAATACTCTGAGAGGTAGGGATCTAAAAAGAATTGTTGCCCTGGTCTTATATTTAGTGGGTGCTAGGCACAAAATATTTCTGTTTGCATGCCAAATAGAGATGTCATCTCTTGGAAACTGTTAAGAGGGCCAGATGAGGAATTCAGGCAGTCATTGTCAAATTATCTCCTTTGGTTCTTTCTGGATCACCTCCTCCCTCAACAGTAGTTGTTTAGGTACAGCAAAAAGAAAAATACCCACAAGCTCCTTGGTGATAAAATGTTGCTTTTTTTTTTTATAGATTAGCATATCTCATATATCACAAAAACAATCTTATTGGATTGGATTATCATACGGAGTTGATGGCTGGTCTTGGATAGATGATACGAAACTTTCTACGAAGAGAATGGACTGGTAAGTTTTCTGAAATCAATCAGATGGTGGTTTTTAATGTCTTCTTGCACAATACCCTCCCTGTGCACTGAAGGAGGAGGAAACCAAAATCCCATTAACAGCAAAGCTTCAAGGCAGAATACAGCCACAGATGTATTTGGAGTTAAAATGCTCTTTTAGGTGTGAAGACTGAAATAGAGAAAGAGTCTCAGAAAACCGGATGTGTGAGAAGGAGGAGTCAACGAACCAGTGCAATCAGTGACTGCTCTCACTGTTTAGGCCCATTCACTTTATGAAATATCCCAGGACTCTAAAGGAATCCACCCACACTTCCTTCAAGACAGCCTACCTCCTGCAAAGCCTGCCTTCACCTGCCTTTTCTACTCAGACACAATGATTGCAAATTGACTTCTCTCCTCCATCACCACTTTGAAGCCTTTATTACATAAAAATAGCCAGCATTAGGTGGAGAGCACCTGTCTACTTTTTCTGTAAAATCTCATCAGCTTGCTCTATGTATTCCTCCTTCACTAACCTGGGCGGGGGGAAATCAAATTCCCATTCTGTTCTGTGTGAAGTGATCACTGTATGCAGTAATACGAGAGCCCTCTTCAGGGTCTGGAGAACCTTCTTCAAGTGAAGATTCTCCAGTGCCTCCTTTGAAACACCTGCTCATTTTGTCTTGCAAACTCTTACACCTCCTGCAGCCTAGTAGGCAGCTGACAGAATAATCTAGCTTCTGTTCTGGTAGACCGCTGCTTTTCAGTTTCCAGACCCAAATTACCACTACATAAAGCAATGGCTGGAGTGACATAACCACTAGTTAGAAACTAGTGCTATTTTCTGCTTTGATCATGCTCCATACATAACTTACTTTTTTTGTATCTTTGAGCTGAATGCTGGTGGAACAATGATCATAGAATCATAGAATAGTTTGGCTTGGAAGTAACCTTTAAAGGTCACCTAGTCTATCCCTCCTGCAATGAGCAGGGATAGCTTCAACAAGATCAGGTTGCTCAAAGCCACCTCCAACCTGACATTGAATGTTTCCAGGGATGGGGCATCTACCATGTTGCTGGGCAACCTATTCCAGTGTTCCACTACCCTCATCGTAAAAAATTTCTTCCTTATTTGCAGTCTGAATCTGCTCTCTTTTAGTTTAAAACCATTACCCCTTGTCCTATCACAACAGATCCTGCTAAAAACTATGTCCATCTTTCCTATAGTCCCCCTCTAAGTACTTAAAGGCCACAATAAGGTCTCCCAAGAGCCTTCTCTTCTCTACGCTGAACAACCCCAACTCTCTCAGTCTTTCTTCATAGGAAATGTGTTCCATGCCTCCGGATCATTGTTGTGGCCCTCCTCTGGACCTGCTCCAACAGGTCCATGTCCTTCTTGTGGCTGAGGGCTCCAGAGCTGCACACAGTACTCCAGGTGGGGTCTCACCAGAGCAGAGTAGAGGGGCAAAGTCACCTCCCTTGACCTGCTGGCCATGCTGCTTTTGATGTGGCCCAGGATGCAGTTGGCCTTCTGGGCTGTAAGCACATACTGCCGTCTCATGTCCAGCTTTTCATCTACCAGTACCCCAAGTCCTTCTCTGCAGGGCTGCTCTCAATCCCTTCATCCCCCAGCCTGTATTGAGACTGGGGGTTGCCCAACCCAAGTGCAGGACCCTGCATTTGGCCTCGTTGAACCTCATGAGGTTCACATGGGCCCACTTCTTGAGCTTGTCCAGGTCCCTCTGGACGGCATCCCAACCCTCAGGCATGTCAACTGCACCACTCAGCTTAGTGTTGTCTGCAAACCTGCTGAGGGTGCACTTGTTCCTACTGTGCCATTGATGAAGATATTAAACAATACTGGTCCCAATAGGGACCCCTGAGGGACACCACTCATCACTGACCTCCATCTGCACATTGAGCAGTTGACTACTACCCTCTGTACTTGACCATCCAACCAATTCCTCATCCACTAAACAGTCCACCCACCAAATCCATATCTCTCCAATTTAGAGAGAAGGGTGTTATGGAGGACCGTGTCAAAGGTCTTACAAGAATTCCAAACAGATGACATCCATTCCTCTTCCCTCGTCCACCAATGCAGTCACTCCATCATAGAAGGCTGTTAGGTTGGTCAGACAGGATTTGTCCTTGCTGAAGCCATGCTGGCTGTATTGAATCACCTCCCTTGTCCTCCAGGTGCCTTAGCATAGCTTCTAGGAGGATCTGTTCCATGATCTTCCCAGGCACAGAGGTGAGGCTGACACATCAGTAGTTCCCAAGGTCCTCCTTTCTACCTTTTTTAAAAATGGGTGCAAAGTTTCCCTTTTTCAGTCATGAGGGACTTCATCTGACTGCCATGACTTTTTAAATACCATGGACAGTGGCTTGGCAACTATATCGGCCAATTCCCTCAGGACTCTGGGATGCATCTTATCAGGTCCCATAGACTTATGTATGTTCATGCTCCTCAGGTGATCACAAAGCCGATCTTCTCTTACAGTGGGAGGGACTTTGCTCCCCCAGTCCCTGTCTTGCAGTCCATCCACTCAGGAGGTGTGGGAAGAGAGGTTGCCAGTGAAGACTGAGGCAAAGAAGTTGTTGAGTACCTCAGCCTTCTCCTCATCTGTTTCTACCAGTTTGCCAGTCTTGCTCATCTGGGGGCTTGCTTTCTCTGACCTTCCTTTTCTGGCTGACATACTGTAGAAGCCCTTCTTGTTATTCTTTGCAACCCTTGCCAAGTTCAAAACCAGCTGTGTTGTGGCCTTCCTAACACCATCCCTACACAACTGTGCAGTGTCCCTATACTCTTCCCAGGATACCTGTCCCTGTTTCCACTGCATTTCATTCTTGCCCTTTATTTCGGCCAGCAGGTTTCAACTCATCCATGCCCATCTCCTGCCTTCCTTTCCTGGTTTCTTACACCTGGGGGTCAAGAGCTCTTGCGCTCTATGGAAAGCATCCTTAAAGATCTGCCAGGTCTGTTCTGCTCCCTTGTCCCTGAAGGCAGTTTCCCAGGGGGTCCTATTGACTAACTCCTTGAAGAGCTGAAAGTTTGCTTTCCTAAAATTCGGGGTCCTGACTTTCATCTTTGCCTGACCCATACCTCTCAGGACTGTGAACTCCACCAGTGCATGATCACTGTAGCCCAGGCTGGCTCCAGTTTTCACAACCTGCATTGCTGACCAACATGATCCTTCAGACTTGAATGATACGTTATGTTCTTCAGTGTTTTGTATAAACTTTTATTAAATTTACAATAACTAAGCAACTTTTGCAATAATGTATGATTGTCCAAAAGGTCTTTATGGTTTTTTTTCACATTTGTACATTACTTTTTAACAAGATGATATTGGGTTTTTTTTTCCAGGATTGATTTGTCCTCTAAGCAAAACTGTGCATACCTTTTTTATCATAAGTCAAGAGTCTACAGTGAGAATTGTTACAAGAATTATCCCTGGATCTGTGAGAAGGCAGCAGTCCAGCTGATCTAAAAAGATTATCAGCAGAAAAAAACCTGGAAGAGTATGAAGATTCTGGTGTTCAGAGTTTTCCAAGAAGGGGTGTAAAATAATTTTTAATACAAATTCAGAGCAGAGTCCATCATCTTCCTAGTATATTCACACAAAAATGGAAAAGAGACACAAAACCTTTGCAGATAAAAAGAACCAACAGTAACAAATGTCTACAAATCAAAGAAGATATATTAGTCTCCTTGTTCTACTTCAGAAACCACTGTCTTAGCGATGCTGACAATCTTAAGCATTACTTACAGCCAAAGAAAGCAGAAGTCTAAAGACCTGTGGGGCCAATTCTTGTCACTCTGATTAGAATTTTCTGCCAAGGTGCTCTATCTTTAGTCCATTTGACCTTACTCAGATGATGAGTCTTCTTTCACTCCTATTTATAAAGATATGCTAACATCTAATAACTCTTAATTATTTCTAGACCTCTCTTCAGCATACTCACTTTCAGTTATTCTATATTCCTCTAAAATTCCAAGGTAAGCTCTCCTCTTCTTTACTACTCGGAGACATATGGCTCCATTGTTCACTGCTTAGCAGTGAAGCATCACTCAGCATCCTCATCCTCTTCTTGACTGGGTATAGTGTATGAATTTTAGATATGTTCAAATTTTACTTTCTGTCACAAATACAGATTTGTGGATACTGCCAACTACACCAATTTGTCATGAATATGATTTGTTACATGGCTTTGATTAGCAATTTAAGACTTATTAATATTTATGAGATAGATTCTTAACACTTAAGCATCAGCCAATTTAAAACAGCAATTTGATGGAATTTTTTACAATCATCATAGCAACTTAGTTAAAGATTCAAGAATGTCAAGGTTCATTCTATTACTTACATGGAAGAAGTGCACAAAGGAAAATTCAGTTACACTCAAGTTAGAATGATTCACAGAGGGATCATGGATGCAGGGGATAAGGAGGACTCTCCCACTGAGTTATGAGGTTCAGAATAGACCCCCTTCCTTTCTAAACTCCTTTCAGAGAGAAGTCTAGGTGTGGCTAGGTCCAATCTTAGTCTCAGACTTGGTCAATAGTTTATGTGAATAGAGATAATATATATGTATATATAGTCAAATTGCATACACACACACACACACTGAGGTTAAACTGTGATTAAAATTTCCTTTTTCGTGAGTTTCATGAATTACTCACTTTTAGGTACTGGCATTCACCAATGCACAGCCGGTGAACCTCACAAAGTCAGGCCTTTGAGTCCTCACAAAATCATCAATGAGCGATCCTTCAATCCTTGTGAATTCTAGCCTGAGAGGCGTCCCAGCCCAGGGGGAGATACTGGGTCACAAAGACTGATGTGGACCCGAGAGCTCAGAAGGTGTCCGTCTTGGATCACTATTTATAGGATCTCAAGATGATTGGCTTTGGTCAATATTTTACATTCTGGCCACAATTCTGGTACACAATTCAGGGACCAGATAATCCAGGCGTGGACAGAGATTGCCTGATGGCCAAGTTGTTATGACCAAGGTAACAGCACAATAGGGTTTATTACAGGATCTCAGAATGGCCTGGGGGACTGCACCACCACACTTCCAGATAATGATGATTTCCTTTACATGCAATCATATGATCTTCCAGGAATGCCCAGAAGTCAGTGTTAAATGAGTTTTAATAAACAGTATGATATTATCATAATCACCATTGCAGTTATGTAGGGAGAATCATAATAAATGATTGGATTTTTCCAAGGGCCATCCATCTGAGGGCCATTAGTCTTCAGCTGACACAGAATATGTCCATCCCTTTACCTAATGCATCTCATAATATGAAAGGGTGAATATGTGGCATGAATGGCTGCACATTGAATGAATGTGGCATGAATCGCTGCACTGATACCTGGAAGGCTGTGACAGTATTAATTGCTGAATGGGGAACTGAATTTTCCAATGTTTTAGAAACCACATCTTTTTGGTATTATATATTAATTGTCTTTTGTAATGTATGATTTTCTAAATCTAGGTAACTGTATCTGGTGTATCTTTTTCAAGATCTTGAGGGGAGAGAGGTGGGTAAAAAAGCAAGCTCACAACCCTGTACTTCAGGAAAGCAGACTTTCAAAGGCCTCTTCAAATTTCTGCTTGGAAGCAGATACTCAGACATAGGGCCCTGGAGGCAAGAGGTGCCCAGGAAAGTTGGTAAATATTCAAGGATTACCTCCTCCAAGTTCAAAAGTGGTCTGTCCCAAAAGTAGGAAGCCAGGCAGGAATGCCAGGAGGCCTATGTGGATGAACAAATTGATCTTGGCAAAACCCAGACACAAATAGGAAGCATACAGAGGGTGGAAGCAGGTACAGGTAACCTGGAAGGAACACAGAGGCACCGTCTGAGCATGCAGGGATGAGGTTAGGAAAGTCAAAGCCCAAAAGGAAATTAATCTTGTGAGAGGTGTCAAAGGCAATAAGGAGGGCTTCTTCTATACATAGGTGACAAAAGGAAGAATAGGGAAAATGTGGGCCCACTGCCGAATGAGTCAGGGAACCTGGTGACACAGGACCTGGAAAAGGCTGAGGTACTGAATGCCACCTTTGCCTCAGTCTTTATTAGCCAGACTGGCCTTCAGAAATGCCAGGTACCAGAGACCAGGGCAAAGTCTGGAGCAAGGAGGATGTATCCATGGTGGAAAAGGAACATGTTAGGTAATACTTAAGCAAGCTAGACAGGCATAAATCCATGGGCCCTGATGGGATGCACCCACAAGTGCTGAGCGAGCTGTCAGATGTCATTGCATGGCAACTCTTGATACTCTTTGATCATGGCAACTAGGAGAAGAGCCTGATGACCTGGGGGAAAGCAAATGTCCCTCCTATCTTCAATGAGAGCGGGAAAGAGGACCCAGGGAACTACAGGGCAACCAGCCTCACTTCAAGCCCTAAGAAGCTGATGTAGCAAGTAATCTTGGAAACCATTTTCAGATTTATAAAGGACAAGAAGATGATTGGGAGTAGCCAGCGTGGACTCACCAAGCGGAAGTTGTACTTGACCAACCTTATAAACTTTTATGATGAGATGATTGGCTTGGTAGACAGGGAGACAACAGTGAATATTGTCTACCTAGACTTCAGTAAGATATTCAACACGTTATCCCATAAGATCCTCATAGAGAAGCTGTTGGTGTACAGGCTGGATGAGCAGGCAGTGAGTGGAGTGAAAACTGTCTAAACAGATGGACCCAGAGTGTGGTGATCAGTGGCGTGAAGTCTACAGCTGGAGGCCAGTCTCTAGCAGTGTATGCCAGGGGTCAACACTGGATCTGACCTAGTTTAACATCTTCATTAATGATCTGGACGATAGGGTAGAGTTTGCTAACACCACCAAACTGGAAGAAGTGGCTGATATACCAGATGATTATGCTGCTGAAATCCTGAAGAAAATTGAATTTTTGGAATTTTCTGCTAAGCAATAACAATTAACTACGTGAGCTTGGCAAAACAGAACTTGACAGCCAGAGATGGGAACTGAGAGATAGAGAAGCACTTGTTTTGCGATTATGTCCTTGAGGAGAGCTGAGAGACTGATCAAAGCAAACATCCTGCCTCAGAAGATGCTGAGAACAGAGTGACAAAGTATATAGTCAAGGAGAAAAACTAATTGGGGTGTTGATAAGAACTAAAACAAAGTGCCCATTAGGGGAACTATCCTCACTATAATACTAAAAATCAGGTCCTAAAAAACTAAAAAACTAAAAAACTGCCCCCCTTCCTCTCTGAGCATGCCTGGTAAATTAAAAGTGAGCTGTACCTTTACATCAAAGCAAGAAAGTAATTAACCAATTTTTAGCTAAAGCGTGTGAATATTAGCTGTAACTGACACGTTTACCTGTATAAATGCCTTGTAGTTTCTCTGTGCAGTGTACTAGCTTAGAGTTACTACCTAGCACCAATCTTCATGCAAAAATGAATTAAATAAAATACCTCCGCTCTGTGTGTAGTTTGGTGTTTTGCACACCAGGCGAATGAATGCACTTTTCAGGATAACATTGCCATCCAGAGGGATCTCAACAGGCTGGAGAAATGGGCTGACAGGAATCTCATTATGTTCAATAAGTCCTGCAACTGGAGAGGAAAACCCCCATGCATCAGAACATGTCCTTGTGGCAAAGAAGACTTATGATATCGGGCTCCATTAGGAGAACTGTTGCCAGTGGGTTGAGGGAGGTGAACCCTCCCCTCTGCTCAGCACAGGTGAGGTCACACCTGGAGTGCTGGGTCCAGTGCTGGGCTCCCCAGTACGAGAGAGACATTGACATACCAGAGGTGGTCTAATGAAAGGCCACAAAGGTGACGAAGGGACTGAAGCATCTCTCCTATGAGGAAAGGCTGAGAGAGCTGGGATGGTTTTGGCTGGAGAAGAGGTTTGGAGGGGAACTTATTAATGTATGCAAACACCTGAAGGGAGGTTACAAAGAGGAGCCAGGCTATTTTCTGTGGTGCCCAGTGACAGGACCAGAAGCAATGGGCACAAACTGAAAGAGAGGAGGTTCCCTCTGAACATCAGGAAACACTTCTTTACTGTGAGGTTGATTGAACACTGGCACTGGTTGCCCAGAGAAGTTGTGGAGTCTCCCTCCATGGAGATATTAAAGTGATCTGGCCATAGTCCTGGATAACTGGCTTTACATGGCCCTGCTTGAGCAAGGGGTTTGGAGCAGATGACCTCCACAGGTCATAGAATTACAGAATGGTTGGGTTGGAAGGGACCTCTAAAGATCATCTAGTCCAACCACCCTGTCCTGGGCAGGGACATCTTTCGCTAGGTCAGGTTGCTCAAAGCCCATCCAACGTGACCTGGAACACTTCCAGGGAGACAGCATCCACAACTTCTCTGGGCAACAGGTTCCAGGGTCTCACCACCCCCATCATAAAAAATTTCTTTCTTACATCTAATCTAAATCGACTTTCTTTTAGTTTAAAAGCATTGCCTCTTGTCCTGTCACTACAAGCCTTGGCAAAAAGTCTCTTCCCATCTTTTGTATAAGCTCCCTTCATGTATTTAAATGTCACAAGGTCTTCACAGAGCCTTCCCTTCTCCAGGCTGAACAACCCCAACTCTCTCAGCCTTTCTTCAAAGGAGAGCTGTTCCAGCCCTCTGATCTGAGGTCCCTTCCAACCTCAGCCATTCAGTGATTCTGTGTTTTTTCAAGTGCTCAGATTTTAGACACTACTGAATAAAAATATTTGTGTGATACTGATATGGCCATGTTCAAATGTGTGTTTGCTATTTTTTAGTAGGAACGCTGATTACAAAAATCACCTTGTTATTGTTCCAAGTTTGAAAGTGACTCTGAGACCTTTCATTGATGTTGAAAAATTTAGTTGAGTGGAATTGGAAAAGGTATTTTGATGTATTTTTATGACACTTAATACATTATGTCTACTAGACATTTGGTGCATATTTCTATAAGCTTTTTGCATAGGAATGCAACTGGAACCTGCACATTCAACAGTGACATATCTTGGTCTATGACTGTGTGATATTTGTGATACAGTCCTACTTATACAGCAGAAGAAACTGCTCCCTTTCCTTGGGTTGTAATATTATGCTTCAAAATGCAGATTTTAAGTTCATAAGATTTTTGCCATCAAAACATGGACAAGTTGATATTAATTATTTATTTACTTTCGTCTACAAAGTACTGCTTTCCAGCTACACAATTCTTATTAAATATCTGCACAATTTGTGTTAAGATAAGCCTTCAGCTTAGTTTGGCATTATAAACAGGAGCAAATTTGACTTCAGTATGGTCACTTGACTGTCCATCTCTAGAACATATTTTACCCACAAAGGTCACCTCTGCATCTTGTGCATTTGTGTTCCAGCTGAGTGCTCCAATTTCATATATCACTTGAGTCTGCCTGTTTCAGGTGCCCGCTGTTACTAGCTATGTTCTTCTGAAAAAAAGCCCAATAAATCTAAAGAATGAGAGAGGAATAAAATACAGGAAACACTGAATAGGGAGAAAATACTGGCTTTGCTGCTGATGGCTTAATCAGACTTATGTGGTCTTTCTCTGCCAAATAATATTTCACAACTGTGAATATTTTTGTTTCAAATCAGAAAAAAAGGGCAAGCCTTCTACAGAAGGAGTGAGCATTTTTTCCTACTCAGTTTCCTGATGGGCCTCAGGAATGGTGAGGAGCAGGGAGGGTAGGTAAGTTTTCAGGATAGCAGGCATATGTGTGATTGCAAATCACTGACTCCGAATTTCTGAAACAGAAATAGAAATAGGCTTCTCTGGAAGTATTTAGACAAGCTCTGCATTTTAGTTTTTCAAATGTAAAATTGCAAGTTTCTTTTTGTTAAATTTACAGAATGGGAACCTTAATCTAGCAAAAGGAGAAGTCCCCACATGACTCTAACCAGAGGACTGAAATATGAGTAACATTTCCTTTTTTACTTCTCATTTTACCACTAATACTAGTTCTTTTATCCAAGAGGATTAGGGGGAGATGGTGGTGGAAAGAGAATCAAAGATTAGAGAGAGGGCAAAAGATTAGACTAAACAAGCTTGAATGTGTAGGTTTAAATGCAGGTTCCCAAAATCCTGACTCTGTTGTGCAGAATTCCAAGTGCACACAAAAAAAATTCCTCTGATCATCTCTCATGGATTTGACTTTGATTTTTGGTATAGGACATGAACACTCATTTAAAACAAAACTGAAAACCTCAGAATTTCACTCGAAGCACCCAATATGCAGCTGCATTTACTGTGATTTATTCAGTAAATCATTGTGCATCTTTCTTCCTTGTTCTCTCAGCAGTCCTTAGCAGAGGTGATTTAGCAGCACTGTCCATGGATCATGTGGCTGTGCAACTTTTAAAATGATAGTATATTTTGCAAGGCCTACTGTTTAAGGACAGCAGCTTCTGCCTCCACATTAAATCATAGATGCATCTATTTTCTCTGCTAATTATGAGTATTGGGATCTTGCTGCAAGAACATTTTTCCCCACTTGGATTTGTTAAAGTTTTTATGATGCAGGTGGTTTACTGACTGTCTACCACCAAGGGTAAAGAGCACGACATAGCAGAGAAGAAAACTCATTAAAAAGTAAAGCTGTGACACCCCGTTCAAGGTTGCATCTCTGAGCTTTGCTGAAAAATTAGTTACTTGGGCAGCTATATGTCAGTATGAAGCATCTGAAAGCAATGTAAGAAAGCTAAGTGAGCAGAACAATTTGTCTTTAAAACACATAAGCAAAAGGAAGGAAAATGTTCATGAGATTGGTAGATCTATTGAGACAAATACTCATGTTGGGAAAAGTAGGGAAATTATTTGCCAAGAAGCACTGAGAGTGGCTTGTGAGCTGAAGGCTTGTTTTGCAACAACAAGGCATGGATACAATGTTTATACTCTCATTTTAATGGACATTTTGTTGAACTGAAACAACTAATTACAGGCTCAATATTTTTTTATCACTGTGAACAACATAACGTCAAGAATAAAGAACTGGCTGTGCTAATAAAACCTTATGGCAATAACAGACAGCAACAAGTTACTAATCTAGCAGTGGCTTTCAAAAAACAAAATTTCATCTTTTGTCTTTTTCAGTGTGCAACAAAACCTAAAGATTTGCCTATGAGTATTTTATGACTTGAAATTCCTCATTTCATTCAATTAAAGGGATGATTATATGCTGCCTTTTGAACTTTGTCAGCTTTAAATGCTTTCTGCAGACAAATGACAGCTGAGATGACATTGCTTTCAAGACAAATTGACATTGAATTTGCAGTAATTTCAAAGGACCAGACTTCACAGGTAGGTGTGCAAAATGCAATGATTAGCATGACTTCCAAAGCTAAGTGGAAAGACTGTTTCTCTAACTCATTGCTTACTGAGAATATTTCTTTTACTCAGCAGCACAGAACAGACTCCTATGGGCCAACTAGTTTAATGGACCCTAGGCAATCTGAAAAAGATTTCTGAAGAGGATTTTTATAAGGGAGTTAAGAAGAATTGCATGAAGGATTTACAGAGTGATTTAGAAGATGATCTGATATGTATATGTGGCTATGGGAAAGAGTAAGATGCATAATTTTATGCAGAAGAAGTGCATGAAATTTCTTAGTTCTGAATTGCATTAAAGTTTGGAACATTTTAACCCCATATAAGAAAAGATATATCATCTGTTAAAATAATTATTGTATTGTGACTTAAGTGATCATCATACGTATAAGGCTAAGTTTTTCTCTCCTGGTTTAAGCCAAAGGAGAAGAACTGATTTAAGCTATATATCAAGGAAATTCAGGGTTAGGTATTACTCAAACAAACACAGTAATAGGTTGTACACTGCACATCTCAGGGCAGTTACTAGATGACACGTGCTCTTCTATTCTGTGCAGCTTGGCTCATCATGTAGCTGTTATAATTATGAGTCATTGAGGCATGAAGACATGGTATAAAATGAAAAAATCCAGACAGCAATAAGGACCAGGAACTTACCCTTTTTTTATAAGTTCCTGAGCTTGTGAATATTTAGCAGCCAGGCACAGGGACCAGTGCTTTATGTGTCGGACAGGGGAACAAGACAGGCTAATGGATTGTCCTCCCAAATGCAGTACAGAGCAGCAGACTTTTATTCAGCATTTCCTTCCTTCGTTTTATGCAGCATTTCACCCCCAGCAGTAGTCCATAATACCAGTGCTTTTCACATGCAACACTTTTCCATCAGCCAGGCCCCTGCAATCAACCATTGCTCCCCTCACTTGTCCGTTGACCCCATGCCCATCACACCAGTTCCCTCACATCAGTTTTGCTCACTGCTTCAGCTCTTCACCAGCTCCTCCTCACACCAGCCCCCGCAGTGAGGCCTCTCCTGCTTCCTCATGGTGTGATCTTTAAGACTGTCTTGTATTATCAAGGGTTATAAGATGGGGCCTCCCACCATGCCCTGCATGTGTTAGAACAGCAGCCCTGTACAGGTTACCCCTCCCATCATGCCCAATGTACCTGCATCCCCTGTAGACCAGGCAATGCTGGGATCCCAGGTAGTATCTCCACAGCTGCTGAGGCCTTGTGCTTAGACTTAGAAAATGCAGCAATTCCAGACTATGAGACAGCTGTGTGGCAAGAAACACTCTGTTGTTCCTGCTCCTCTAAATTACTTCTTCATATACATAATTAAGATAATTGCCATATTGCTAAACACTCATTTAGCGAGGGGTACAGCTCACTTGTTGGGTGTTGCTACTGCAGACTTCTGATGCATAGCTTTAAGTCTGAAATATAATTAGAAGCTTGCCTAAATACCTCCACTTTCTCCAATTTACAGTCCATTTTCATTGAACAGCTCAAATTTGTACAAAATACACACAGGAACAAAAGTCCTAACGATAAACTTGGGTGTTCCTGAGAGATTTCAAAGATCTCTATTGTTTGCTAGTCCCATAGAAGAAAGATGCCCGCTCTGATGCAGTCTTCTCCTTGAATAGCCTCCTAAACAGCAGCGAAGGAGGCTTTGCATCATCAAAGGCCCTGTATTTGATGGTTGTTGAGTCTACTGTGCACAGTGACTTACTAAAAAGACACACTACAGGAAAGGTCAGAGGCAGCAATATTTATTCCATTTGTGGAATTCTGCAACAGAATGGAAAATGAATTTGAGAAATCAAAGAACTGGATCAGATGTGACATGGATAATTATGAAGACAGATGTCTCAGAGGAATGCACCATCCTTCCTAACACCCAATGCAGCAGAACAACCCACTAGCAGCTGGACTGGCATTCTGCATTCCTGGGTGTTAAATTTTGCTGACTTTCCTCAATAAAGATGTGTTCTGTATTTGTTTTCTGGTTTTTGAGCCCATAGGGCATACAATCCCATTTGAAAGCTTTTCTCTTTAACCAGGAGAGCTATAGATATTTTTATTTGTCTTTTAATGCAGGCTCTGATTCTGTTGTGCTTTCTAGTTATCAGTGGGTGGGGAGTGAAATTAAATCAAATGTTTGGAAATTTGTCGTAAATTGGGAGCTCACATCTGTGAATACCCAATGGATGGATTTTGACAACATGATGCGTTGCTCTTACATCATTGATGTAATTCTGGGAGTCAGGTATGAATCTTTAAAATAGAGTTCTGGAATCATATACTTAATTTCTTTTAGAAAGGAATTTATGAGAAGTGGATAGTCATGATTACACAAGAATGCAAGGACTGAAAGAGGAAAGAGGGCATGAAGTTTTTGAAGAAAAAGCCCAAGGAGCCTGACTGATATGCATCACCAGAGGGCAAATTAAGTTTAGATTATCCCTGATGTTACATTAACCTGGGCTTAGACTTGTTTTCCCTATCACAAACCCTGGGACAGAACTGGCCCCCATAACGGCGTATCCCACGTTGGAGGTCTCTGCAGAGCACTGCATATTAGTGCCTGTCCAAGTAGCTCACTTGCTCAGCCACTGAAGGATCTACCACTTTCTCACAAATGTAAAATTTGTACTCGCCACACCGTGCAGTGTCTATATTTGCACCCTGAAGCCACACACAATCTAGGAAAGAAATTGAGCTGGCTCGTTGGATCTGAAACCTGTGAAAAAACAACAGATATTCATCATCCCATGGAAAAATTCACAGGCTGGTACAAAAATTCCCAACTGCTGCTACCTATTTGACCCATAACAGTATACACGCTCTCTGATGGAACCTTGCCTAGGTTGATAAGTGAGTGAGTGATGGGTAACCTGTCTACTGGCAAGCAGTTCGGAGGGACAGGTGATTACTGGGTGGCAGTTAAAGGTTGCTGCTTCTGGCTCATAACAAATACTCCTGGATGTGGTCTGCTCCTACCTATGCAATGACTTACAGATCAGGGGAGAAAGCTGATCCATCCTCCCACAGCCAGGGCCTCTCAGTTCCGTTGCGAGACAGCCCAATCCAGAAAGAGTAAGAACTGTAAGACTGTGCTGATCGCATTGCGAAGTCCTGTATGGAAATAAATGTAAAGCCTGTGAGTCACATCCCTGCTTCAGTCATAGCAGCCTATGATCTGGAAAAGAGAGGCAAATGAAAGTGAACTGCTCACACCTGTGTGTAACAGACTGTTTTGCAAGTCAATCTGCGCAGTGTCTCCTACTCCTGGCAGTCAGCGCTGATTTGAAGATAAGCAAAATTAACCTGCTGAGAGCTTTCAGCAGCTCTCAGCTAAAAGAACAGTTGAGATAACTGAAGCCTGCATGTTAGCTGGGTAATGGGTGTAGGATATTGATGTCCCTCCAACAGCCTGGATGCATAAGTCAGGCACTAAAAGGCATTTGCATCATAGGACACAGGAAATCAAAAATACAGGCAATAAAACCTCAGAGTTCAAGACATAATCCCATTGCCATTAAGGGTCTGGGTAGAAATTCCTTTACAGCCAAGAGGTCTTCTGGCTATGCTTTATCTGCTGCTTCATCTACAACTTAGGAGTCAGAAAAAGGATCCTCTTCTGCTCATGCGGGAGAAGAGGCCTGGGAGCAGGCCAGGACCGTGAGTTTTCTAATTGTGGACAGCAAGAAGCTGAAAGCCAGGCTTCTGATGTTTGCCAAATAGTTTGCTCCAGCAAGACAACAAAAGAGTTGCCAATAAGTACTAGCTAATTTTATTTGCCCTGAGGTAGAATGAGGATCTACATGTTAACCCCAGCTGGTGTGTTGCAGTTAATTCCCTTGACGTCAGTAGAGATGCACCAGGGAGGGTGCAGACACAGTACAGGTAGAGGGGCTCCAAAGGGACATGGAGAGTTTTTGCCTCTTGTTCCAGCACATGCATGCCATAGGATACTGCACCAGTGGAAGGATGGTGTGGCTGTTCAGGCAACAGTAAAATGCAGAGTGTATAATTGGAGCAAATAAAACCGTCTTTACCAGCTCTTCCTTACTCTCTATCTTAAGAAGTCTGGACTCCAGAGCAGAGCACTGAGCCTTGCTTTCTTCCCAAGTTTTCCATTGCTTTGAAAAGTGGTAGCAGCTCTCCCCATACTGTAGCCAGTTCTCAGGACAAGGAATACATTTATGTCCTTGAAAACAAAAGAGCACTCAATCAGTTTTGTTAGTGATGGCAGTCTCTAGTGGTCTAGGGGATCCCTGCAGGATCTCTAGAGCACTGCACGGCCTTCTATCACAGAGAGGCAAAAATTCCTTCCTCTTTCTGCAGCTAAATTCATGTCTTCATTGGAGACTTAAACCAGTTGCCAGAAAACCAGAAAAACATTTCTAAATAAAAATCAGAAAAAAAAAAAAAGAATTTTTTAATGTGACCAGCAAACCTGAAGGGTGCTAGTAAAATGCAAATAGAAGAAATTTTGGAAGGCTGAGCCATGTCCACAAAGACATGGATCCAGGTGGACATAAAAGGAAAACTAGACTTTCAATCGTATGGGTACATCTCTATTCATGTGGACTTTAACTTCTTGTTAACAACATCAGGGCCAGCTCTTCCCTGCTATGTGCTTTACAATGCAATTTATACTTAAACTTCTCTAGTAGCATTTCATACTTTCTGGGGATTCAGTGCACAGGCATCAGAGAGTGATGGCCAGTCAAAGTGAACGTTAATGAGCCCACTGCTCTTAAAGAAATACCTTTCTGACAGCTGCACTTCGACTCTTTCTGCCACATTATTTGGTTAGCTGCCTCTTGGGACCTGGAGTAATACTAAAGCCAGAAAGAACTCAAAATGTTGGATTTTTCTTTCACTCTTGCACCATTTGGGCAACACCATTTCTGGCTGGAAACTGAAATAATTGCAAACAGCAAAAAGACCTGCCAGGCAAAATATTTTTGAGATCTCTGGGAACCGGGTCCCAACTACAAAGTGAATCATGTTTGTTGCTCTGCAGTTCACAGAATCATTTTATATTGTAACAAACCAGTGCCAGCTGGGAATGCCAGCACTTGATGCTGGATGGCAATAGGTAGCACAGCACAGGGCACTTGACTTTTATAAGTAGCTTCTGGTTTGTGCTAAATTCAAATGCAGATATTTACTTAGATAATAACCTTGCCACTCTCTCACAAGATTTTAATTTATTATGATTCTCTTCCCTCTGCTATATGATAGTTTAGCATACTCAGCTCACCCATCATTAAAGTTTCACACCATTATTTTGCACAAGAAAAAAATATCCTCAGCATATGGTCCATAAAATCTTAAAGCCAGTGATTACACTTCTATTTGGTAGAAAGCAGCAATATTTACACTTCTGCATCGACTACCGCATAACAGAATGAAGCTGTCTTGAGGAGCCAAAGCATTCCAGACAATTAAACCCAGTAGGAATTTTCCATCAACATTTTTTTACTATAATTCACTGAAACTGACTATGAAGGAAGGAATGGCAGCATCAATGAATTTACCTATTAGAAACTCTTTTTATTTTTTTAAATCATCATGGTATTTTCTAATTAAAATGTTTGTTTTAGGGTATAAATCAGCTCCATTACAAAAATTCAATAAATGCACTTTAGAAAGACTGATACTTAAAAAGTTATCAAAATGGAAATGCAGTTGAAATTTGGTTTTAAATTAAAAAATTCATGACAATTTTAGAGATTTCAGATTTTTTATTCCAATATGATTGATTAAAAAAAAATCAATCTGTAGCTACCATAATGTGAAGGAACCACCATCTTCCCACAGCTATGTACCTTTGAATGTGGCAAGTTGCTTTACAGTCTCTGTCAGGTTCAGATTCTGAGCCTGGAGGAGCTCCAGCTGCTGGTTGAGGCTTTCCATAATTGCCTTTTGCAGGGTGAAGTTTTCATCCCTTTCACATACAAGGTGGCAGACCAGGATGACTTGTATCACAGTGAAACGAGAATGAAATTGTTCCATTACCATTAAAGCTAAACTGCTCAATGCAACCTGGATAAACTTACCAAAGACACACATACCTCCCCATGACTGAATATACTTGACCTACGTACAGTCTGTGCACACCTATGAGCAAGACATAATACATCCCAGTTGCAAAGACTGGGAGACCTCCTGAGAGGGTAAACTCTTCCAGCAAGGGACACTTTCTTGCGTCTTTAATCCCGAAGGCTAATCGTTTTCCTTAACTAATTTCTTAGACTTTTAGTTGTTCATACTGAACCCTGAGCACCCCTCCTGTGACCATACTTACACCTGGCAGCCAAGACTCCCACAGCTGCCACTGAACTTAGGCAGAAGACCAGAAGTGCCACTGTAGCCAGTCGCCAACAGGAAGATGGACAGGGGGAATCTGGGATAAACAAAAAGAAGGAAAGCAGCAAGAACAGGAACCTCTCATCTTTGTATCTGCAGCTCCTACATTGCACAAGACAACATGACTAGTAGTCTGCTCAGTGAATTGCTGAGTTTCAGACCAGTATGTCATATTACATTATGAAAATTTTCTCATCATTTGGCCATGGCCAGTCCTCCTTAGGAGTTGGGGGCTGGGAAGTGAGCAAGCCATGGAGGCTAGCTTAGCCAGGAGCATTTAAGAGAACATGAATTGGACAAATAAAACTGAACCTCACAGAATTTCACATGTGGGGAAAGAACACCAAGGAAGTATTTGTGCTTACAACATGGATGAAATTTTCATATGCAGCCAGGTATTGGGGTATTTTTACTCTTGAGTGCCTAACAAGCCAAATCAGGAATGAATTCACCTTTTTAGAAAATAGCCTCAGAAACAGCCAACAACAAAAGACAGACCCCTGCAAAAAAACCTGAAATTAGGGCATACAGATGTGAACAAGATCACATAGCTGCAGTTCCACAGAAACAGTTTCATACCTGGAAATTCACACACCCATTCTTGCAATGCAGGCAAATGTGAATTTGCAGAGTCCCAAAACACAGAGGAAAGGATTTCTTTCACTTTACGACTTTTGTGTTCTTTTATTGGACTCCAGTACAAAATCTCAGTGGGAATACTAATAATATGTTGAAGTCACCAACAGAAATAACTGGCATACCAACCTGTGGTATTTCTGCCTTTTATTCCCTGTGTTTCCTAACCCTTCAACCAAACGGTTGAGAAGAACCCTACTAGATTACTGGGAGTTCAGCTTCAGCCTCCCAGTATAAAACTCAATGACTCGTCCAAAAGTGAGGAGATAATGACTGGGTAACCAATAAGGGGAAATTTCCTTCAGAAAGAGCTCTTTAATTTACTAGATTATTATCAAATTTATCAAATTCATCTCCAGACATTTACTCAGGCTGGAACATAACATCCATTTGCTTTGCTACTACCTTTCATACAGAGCGGTTCTAAAGTACTAATGCATAGCATAAAGAATATAGATTTGGGATCAGTCACATTCCTGCCTTCCTCTATGAACCTATGTAATATAATTTTTATTATTTTTAAGTATAAAAAGTATTTGTCCATCTATTCCTTCCCTTGAGAGAAAACATTTTCGCAAGCATTTACTTCATTCAGTTACTTAGATTTAAATGAGTAAAGCTGAAAGACTTTAGCAAGGTCCCTTAGGCAGATTACTTTGCTAACTTCCAGGAGCTGACACTTAAAGACTAACTGGAACGTGTTTATTTTTACTTAACTGCACCCCACAATCTTAATTATATATTTTGTCTCAAATCTAAATAGTTTTTCCACATTCTCCAACCTTCCACTTTTTTTAAGCTCCTGGTCTTTTTCTGTCACTCCAATTTCTTAGAAGATCGGAGTCCAAAGGGTTCCCAGAAGCTGAGATGCAATATGCAGGTGACATCCTCCTGTGAGTGTCACATAAAAAATGTTCTCCAAGGTGAGAGCTTGCCTTGGAGAGAAGTGTCCCCCAACACCACCAGTACCTTTTGCTCTGGCAGTCTGGAGCTTCTGGTCCTGGGATTTTTCCAGTGTCATGAACCTCAGGTCTGCGTATGTCACTTCTTCACTTGCCATTTCTGGCAAGGTTACAGGAGAATTCAAAGGTTTGGTTGCTCTCACAGGGATACAGGGATAAGGTTCTGGCTGGGATCAAACAAATAGTCACTGTCATTGGGAGCTAACAGAGTGATTCATGCAAAAGTCAGAAGGGTTTTTTTGGCTCATACTAATGGATTTCATGACACAGTGATGGTGGGGGTTGTTTATGTGCAGCAGAGTCCTAGAATAGTATGCAATGCTCTTGTGCATACAACAATACGGTGGGGCATGGAAATCTCACAGTTCTCAGTTCCTGGAACAGAAGCATGGAGTTAACCAATTTGGGGGTACATTCTTTCTTTAGAAAGAAAAAGAAGGAAGGGGACAGGTGAGGAGGAAATTACATTAATTCAGGGTTAAATCTAAACGATTCCTTGAAGTTTTTCATCACTGAGGGGGGGGGTTGTTTCCTGGCTTTATTACATAGTGATTAATATTCAGTAAATTCATTCAGAAGTGGCACAGGAGGACTGGAGGAAAATGAAACATACTGATCCCCTTTGCTTATTGCTTGTAAGCACATCATGCTTGTCCTGATGGAGTAGCACATAGACTTGTCACAGCCATTGCCCATTCCTACGACACAACGAAATGAATCCAGGTCTGCCAGCCAGCATTCCAACTATGTCTGTAGTGTAAAAGGGAATGAGCAGAAGAAATCTGCTGAACTAATGGGGAGTCTGGGTAGAAATTTCATGTACGATGGTACATGAAATGTACCATCAGAGAGTATGGAAGCAGTCCAGGTCAAGTCACTGGTGATAGTCTGACTTCTGCCTTTTAGCAGTTGTTTTTAAGAAAGCACAGCAGCATGCCATTGCACTAGGGCTGCCACTGCATCCAAGAAGGGGTCACCTGTCAGCTTGAGTGCCTGTACCATGCTCTCTCAAACTTCGAGCACCGGGAATAAAATGGAGAAACTTAACTGGTCCTGCGTTTCCTGGTATTTCTAGGTCTGCTGATGAAATTACAGGAATGAGACCTGAACTTTCAGTTTTATTTCATATGGCTCTGCTGCATGCAGCCCAAGAACTGCTGGTTTCATCAGCTGTTAGCTCAGGAACAAAGATGAGCACGAGGTAGTACAGAATACTAACCCCCAGCACTGCATCTCACCAGGGGCTTTCCCAGCCTCTGCCAACCCAGGCTGCTGGAGATCAAAGCTCCCTGGGTATAGGGCAGAAGGCATTCCCAGACTTTTATCTTACAGTGGAAAAATTGAGCGCAGTGTCTTAGGCTCCAGCACCTGGGCAGACACGTATAGACCAATACATGTTAATTTAACAGGAGTGCCTTACCCTGTCTCCAGTGAGCTGCTGCTTTTGAACCCTACGCCACATTTTCTGTCAAAAGGAGGTAACAACCCTTATCTCCTCAGTGGAAAAAGCATGAAATGTAAGAGGGAACTGTTCTGTTTCTTTATGCACAGTTTATTCAGCAATGATCTTGTTTTGTTTTACAAGCAACGGAGCCCTTTTGCATTACCATCATACACTGTAAAATACATTAAAGCTTTGATAATACCTTACTACATCTGCAAAAGTATTAGGAGTCCTTGTGAGCCCCACATGTGTTCCCATATTTTATATTTCTAAATGTCCATGGGGAAGTATTGGGTATGACTAATCAAGTTGGCTCTAGCGGAATATTCCTTTGAAGAGTAACAGAGAACCAGCAGCCATTTCTCAACAACTTCTAAGAGCACTACAAGAGCATTTTTTTCAGGTCTTTAAGAAGCTTTACTCCCAGGTAAGACCATGCTACTTAGGAAATAAAAGCTAGAACAGGCTTGAGATCCTTCCCTTGACACAACCAAAACAGGGAAGCAGAGAGGACAGAAAATACTTCTGTCCACACCACAGTCTGCTTTCTCTGGCATCCAAGGAAGGGTATCTTCAAATCACATAGCTTACTCTGGAATGGACCCTTAGATTTTAAACAATGGCAAAGAACAATGGAAAGTCAATGATGGGATATCTCTTTCTTTTAGCAGCCTGTAAAAGTCTGATCACATTTTTAAAACCTTTTGAAAGGTGGGAAGGGGGAAATATGACAGAGAAAAGTCACTTAAATCTAAAAAAAAAAAAAAAAAACCACAAATAAAAATAATATATTGATATAATTGAGGCAAAATACCAGGGTAATGTGGAGAAATTTAGACCACTGTTGGATGATAGGCTGGCAGGGCCATAGGTGCATTACTGAAAGCACAGTATTAATGGCAATGCAGTAGAAATAGAAAAAGATTGATCAATCAATTTCAGCCAGATGACTTATTATGTACTTTTGAAGGGGTCACTGTTTCAAGTCACGCTGATGCTTTTCCTTTAGAGAAATTTTTTATCACTTTATCTCATACCTCTCCAGTTTGATCCTTCTAGAATTTGAAATTCTCATGAGACTGAATTTCAGTTGTAAGCTGTACATACAAGAAAGGTTTTTCTACAGCTCTGCTGGGTCTTTTCTTCTAAAACGCCTATAATAGACAAAACAATTTAAGGAGAAATAGAGAAAAAGAATATTGGGCAATTCCCATGTAATTACAAAGCCAATAGGCCAGGTGTCTGTTTCTTATTTGTCCACCAGGACTCAGAAACCTTCTTCAATTAGCAGACTAGTTTAGACAGCAGATGACAGATGGATGGATGGATGGAAGGAAAGAGAAGAAAGAGAGAAGAAGGAGAGGAGAGGAGAGAAGAAGGAGAGGAGAGGAGAGGAGAGGAGAGGAGAGGAGAGGAGAGGAGAGGAGAGGAGAGGAGAGGAGAGGAGAGGAGAGGAGAGGAGAGGAGAGGAGAGGAGAGGAGAGGA